>NW_017731363.1:6314812-6381899 GCF_001890085.2 Hipposideros armiger
CAATGATGGTGCCAACTTGGGCCAGTGAAGCAACATCCTCCACAACTAAACTGAAGAACAAAACAACAGCAACTTGTCTGTTCCCCTTCCCCCGATTCCCCAGCGCTGTTCCCCTCCCCCAATTCCCCAATAAAATCTTTTTTAAATAAATAAATAAATAAATGTTAGCTGTATTTATTAATATTAATCAGCAGCACAAATAAAATATATAAAAATATTACAATATGGGAATTCCTGGGTGGAGAGGGGTTCATGTAAAACTATGTGTTATGATTTTTCACCAAAATCTGAATATTAGTGAAGCCTTCTGATGGTTCTTTTGTGATTTAGATTTTCATAAGAATAAGGAACCTTTTGTTTTAATACCTTTTCTCTTTTATCATCTGAAATTCACATGGGTAATACTTCTGGGCTTTTCTTTGTAAATCACATAAAGGATTAACCAGCAGTTACAGAATGATTGAGCTATTAGTGGAACAGATTCTGTTTATTGGCCTTTGTGCTGTATTTTGTTTACTCAACTAATGTATCTCTCAGAGTTTTTCTCTTCCCTCTTGCCTGAGGTCTGCCGAGTCACTTTGTCTAGCAGCTTACATTTTCTACCCTTTTAAGTAGTCCTAGAAGTTTGGAACTGGCAGCCCCCATCAGCAGATTTGCCCTTTTGCATTTGGCAACAATCAGGCTTTGCCATGTGTTTCCAAGTAGAGGTGGGAGTATGGTGTTATAGAGACTTATGGCAGCATGATTGTGGAAACAGTGATTGTTAGATAACCAGTGAATTGAAGCCAGAAAAGAGATTTGAAAATGTTATTGTTGGAGCTGTTTATAACTGTGCAGGTCTATCACAATATATGTATTGATTTTCTTTGAGTGTTCATCTTTGAGATAAAATGATACACCTGTAAGAGGCATCATGTGACATCATTCATTAATTGAAGCTACAGAATAATTTGGCCTGGAATCTCAAACACCCTAAACCTGATTTGGCTTATGCAGTGTCTTCTTCTTAACTCCTTAAAATTGTGGCTATGTATAATTTCTTACTTTAAAAGGAGGTTGGAATTAGGTGATTGTGCTCTTCCTTCCTCCTCAAACCCAGCTAAAAGTAAAAGTTGGTGGGCCTGGGGTAGGCGGTGCTGGGGAACAGGGTGTAGCCATGGAATTTAAACTTTCTTTCGTGAACTGGTATTGTGTGTTCCTGAAAATGTGTCTAGAAACACTTAATAGAGTGTTGATGTATCCATGTTTGTGAATTTTCAGATTACTGGAGTGAGAGTGACAAGGAAGAAGCAGATACTCCATCAACACCCAAGCAGGACAGCCCTCCACCCCCGTACGATACATACCCACGGCCTCCCTCTGTAAGTTGCCAACAGGAATGTACTTAATATAGCATCAGACTCTTTGACCTGAAACATCCCTTTGTATGTTAAAAAAATTATGTAGTAATTGCATCTCAGACCTCAGGTTTCTAAGGGGGAAAGAAAATAGGGAGTCCAAAAGCAGTAAGTTAAAAAAAATAAGTGTACAAAGAATATTTAATCAGGAGAAACAGTCACCACAGATTTCAGGCATAGTGAATCTCTAACCAGTTTTATTAAGAAAACACTGTTTGTGTCAGAGTAGCCTTTGTGGAAATAACAACAAAATTTTTTTCTTAGGAAAAGATATATAAATTGACCTTATTTTGTCCACACTAATAAAATTCATTCCTATGTCTTTCAGAAGCAACTCATAAAATTAGTATTATACAGAGGGTGCCAAACAATGGATACACATTTTAAGAAAGGAAAAAACTGTATTAAAATTGTAATACTCAACATATACTGATAACAAAAGATGAATACAAGTTATGTGTATACATTTTTTGCCCCCCCCCGGTATCTATATTAAATATGTGTTTAATAAGAAAGGTGCTTTCTGTAATAAGAAAGGTGCTGTGCGAGATGTTAGTGTAATTCTAGGCCACTTCTCAACTTTGGCTGTGTAGAAGAATCCCCTGTGGGACATTTTAGAAATGCGTATGTTCAGGTCCAGTGCAGCTATATTAAATTGGAATATTTGGGCCTCCAAACAGCTCACTGGACTGGACTGGACTGTGAACTTTTTGAGAACAGGGACCCTGTTCTATTCATCTGTCCATCCCATGCCTAGCTCAGCACTGGCACTCATTAAGTGCTTAGTAAATATTTTTGAAATAAATGAATGGGTACTTTTGGCTAATAACTAAAAGGGAAGCCACATTTTTAATAAAAATGTTTAATAACAATGTCTCTTACCTAAGTAGAATAGGAGAAATGTGAGGAAAATGCAGAATTGAGCCTATCTGCATGCACAGTTCTTTCATAAATACCACAGTTTACCGAGTGGAACAGAATGCAAGGATGACCTAAAGAAATGAAATAATAGTCAGTGAAAAGATGCAGTTTATATCCTATTTTCCCTCTTTCCCTAAAATGTCTGGGTCTGAATAATTCCTTTAAATGTTTATAAAAGAGGAAGAAAGGGAAACTGCAGCTTCACCAAACAGCTCTTTAGCAACATGTGAATTTCAAGAAGGAAACTATTCACGTTTTTTGTAACATGTGGGAAGGTAAAGTGCCCGCAGAAGGTGCCACCAAGCGTTTCCCCCTTTACCTGGAGGGCAGCGTGCACTTTCACCTCAGCCAGGCTTATCCTGGCCATAGCCTCAGCCCCAGTTGCGATGGTCACATTGAACAAATCGGGCTTCTCCTGCTGTTAGCCCCCAGAGCCAGTGTGAGCCTTGTCCCACTAGCCAGCAGCGGTCCCTGCAAGCCTTCTACATCATTCACTTGATGCCAGTCCTTTCTCCTGGGCGGTGCTTTGTACTAGAACATATATTCCCAAACTTTAAGTTCCAGGGAGAAACATGTTCAGTTTTTCTTTTGTATTTGTATATCCTGGGGTTCCTGTGCTTAAGGCAAATGCCAGTCTCCATCAGGAGGTAATCTCATGTGTGTTTAACTCTAGAAAGTTCCACAGAATTGACAAGCCCATAAGAAAGCTTTTCCATGGCACCCATAGGAGCAGAATTCACCTGTGAAGAAGAGGAAGGCTTTCACATCCCAAAGCCTCTCTCCTTACTCTCATCCCCTAAATCCATATAATCTGGAACGAGGAATTTGGCAGCAATTCTTCAGGATTTCAAATGCGTAGAGATTTTAAAACCTTGGATTATTTTTTTTTTAGTTCCTGAATATTTCTTACATAAACACCCACATGTTCTTATACTTCCGTTGTAAAATTTTGCATGTCAGGCTTTTCATGAGAGCCTGGTGTAGCTGCATTTCAACACGTCTCCATCTCAGTGTTGTTAAATGTCAGCTGGGGGCCTAACTTTGAGACTTCTGAAAACTTGACTAGTTCTTAACCCAACTAGCAAATGTTACCTGGTGGAAATGCAGTGTGTTCCTTGGTGATAGGAATGGTCTGTCATGTCTGTGGAGACTGATTGCAGGCCCCTTTTCACAGATGAGTTGTGCCAGTCCTTACGTGGAAGCAAAGCACAGCCGGCTGTCCTCCACAGAGACCTCTCAGTCTCAGTCGTCCCATGAGGAGTTCCGTCAGGAAGTGACTGGGAGCAGTGCTGTGTCCCCCATTCGCAAGACAGCCAGTCAGCGCCGCTCCTGGCAGGATTTAATCGAGACGCCCCTGACAAGCTCAGGATTACACTATCTTCAGACTCTGCCCCTGGAGGATTCTGTCTTCTCTGACTCGGCGGCCATCTCCCCCGAGCACAGGCGGCAGTCCACCCTGCCCACTCAGAAGTGCCATCTCCAGGATCACTATGGGCCGTACCCCTTAGCTGAAACCGAGAGGATGCAAGTGTTAAATGGAAATGGGGGCAAGCCTCGAAGTTTTACTCTGCCTCGAGATAGCGGCTTCAACCACTGCTGTCTGAATGCCCCGGTTAGTGCCTGTGACCCCCAGGATGACGTGCAGCCCACAGAGGTGGAGGAAGAGGAGGAGGAGGAGGAGGAAGGGGAGGCCGCAGGGGAAAGCTCGGGAGACAAAAGTAAGTATGCTCATGGATGTTCTCAGCTGTGCACGCTCCTAACCTTTCCGACTGCTCATTCTAAGAAAGCAGAATTCTGTTTCCCTTTTTGCTTCAAATAACGCCCTTGCTCCATAGGAAGTCAGGTATCCGTTGGTGTTCTACTTTCAAAACTTAAGTAACTTAGAGCAAAAAAGATGAGTAATGAAGCCCATATCCCAGGACACCCATCACTAGAGCAAATAACGTTTTTCTCCAATTACCCATTTGCCTTTTAAGGTTACTGTTATTCATTTCTTTTTCTTCCTCCTCTTATCCACTTGTTCTCACTTGCATGCGTCCTCCCTTTAGTCCACAGTTGTTGCCCCCTAAGTTTGGGTTAAGAAACTATAAATCAAGCAGGATGTTAGCAGAATCTTGGTTGAAAAAGTAAGTGAATACACACACACACACACACACACACACACACACACCTTAAAAATCCAAGAGTTTTTCCAAGATGAAATTTCACACAGTATTTCTATCAACTCCAAATAGCCAAATTTACATCTAGAAAGTTTCCAAGAGCATTCATTCACTTTCTTAGTATTTATATTGATTGCAATTTTCAGCTTATGTGAATCAACTCTTGAGAGAGAGAAGTCAATCAAGTAGCCTGTCTCGTTGGAATCAAGAATATGTTTCCTGGTTCTCAAGTTCTTAGTCCAACATGCCATACCAAGCATTTGTCTACAGTTAATGTGATATACCAGTTCAGAAACCCAGGCTACTTTAAGGGGTAGGCTATAACTCAGTTTAATTTTACTTAGAAAGAAAATCTAGGTCTGGCTATAAATCCTGAATGTTAAATACAAAAACAGTATAGAAGGAATAGTGTGAAAATGTTTGCATCTCTTTATTCAAAATGAAATCTGGGCCAGTTAGTGCAGATGAGCCAAGCCAATATGGATGAAACCACAGTTACTGCTTGGGTCTGACCAGGGCATTACACTTCTCTTTTTAAGGAATGCAAACAGCCCATTTTGTGAGTGTACAAGACTTTGATTATAGGATATATTGGGTGGTCGGGAAAGTCATGACACATTTTTCATTGAAAAACAGAGAAAAATATGTCATGACTTTCCCAACAACCCAATAGTTTTGTGTAAGTTCTTCATCACAACCAGAAGCAACTCAAAGCTCACTGGTTACCAGCAAGCCAGAAGCCTCATGTCAATGTCAAGTTTGGCTCATTTAAAATGAGGGTCACTTTGGCAATTATTAACAAGAAAATGCAATGAATTTCCTTTTATGGTATGGATATTCATTGCAATATTGAATGGGAATTACATTATAACTTCTACTATCAACATATGAGTTGCTGATAATAAAATTCATGTTAAATCGGTGTCCATGTAAAGTGTACTTTAGCATAATCACCATGAGCACCATTATGAAAGGTACACTGTTGGTGCACGTAAGGTAATTACCATCAATTACCTGCCATGCCCTCCCAACATTCACGTTTATTAGAGATTACGGAAAAGTCTTATGGAAGAAATAAATAGGAGCTATGTTAGGATGTTAAGCCTCTGTAGGAATTCTGGCAAGCATGGTAACACATTTTTAATATGATTATCAAAATTATGAAGTTGTTTTCTAAAATTTAAAAATGAGTTACACACTTCATTTCTATGTCATCCAGGTACCACAAACTGCTATGAGTAAGTATATGAGGTTTGTTCAGTATTCTACAGTCATATTGGGGAAATTACTTCATCTCTGCCATTTTAAAGTAAACTGTGTTGAAATTAGGTACAACCCTCTGAAATAGAGAATTCTGCTCAGGAAACATGCCATCATTCCCACAGGTAGAAGTCATTGATGCTGTCTTTGTTGATTAAGCTAGATACTCAGCAGCTCTTCCTGGTCATTGTGTAAGGGAGGCCTAGAATGCAGAAAGCAGTTCCCAGGACCTGAGAGGGAAGCCCGGGCTCAGTGCTCACCCTTCCTTCAGGCTCCAGTAGCCCACAGAATGTCTCTAGGTAGATGACTTTCGAGTTTTTTCTCCTGGTGTCTCTTTTTTTTTTTGCTGTTTTATTGATTGGATTTATTTGTAGCCATATTGATGGCACACCTAAGCTGGTGGATTTTTCCTTCAAGTTCCCAAATGAGCCGAGTAGGCAGTTAGTCTGATACTTGCCACCGTTTTCAGTGGGCTTTCTCTTTGTGGAATAATTGTGATGAGGCAGAACGGCCAGAGGAAGTGTGTTAGTAAATTTGGTATTGCACATTTGGTCTTTACAGTTCAATATTGTGGGGCAGCAGTTCATGCTATTTCCGTCAGCTCTGCTTCACGAAAGGTGGCCGTGCACTATCTTTAAGGGCCCCATTTCTTTCTGGTTATTTTTCCATAAATCTTGCCACTTGATGTCCCAGTGTCCTTCAAACCATTCTAAACAGAGCAATGCTTTTTCTGCCTAGACCACGCTTCTCATTTAATGGAATATACATTCATCTTCCTAATGATGGTTTTTCTGTATTACTGTTTCTAATATTTAGGAGTGTGCAATTTGATAAATACTTCATGAATTGAGAAACATCATCTCTAAAATCAGTGTTTTCAAAAAAATTGTTAAGGTCCACTTAAGGGGTGTCACATTCATGACTGCTCTGGGTTGGCCAGTAGGAGTAAATATTCCAGGCTGCTTGCTTATCAAATCAAGCTGCCTGGTGTTATGTGAACAAAATAAAAACTACCAGGGAAAGAAGCCGTGCCCATCCCATCAGCCTCAGATGAACGACACACCCTCCAGTATGGAACACTAACTATGCTACCGCACGAGCCAGCAGGTAGCCATGCTTGTTAGAATCCAAGGCCAGCAGCCGTGTGTTACTAACTGTCCTGCTCAAGGCCAGCATTCAGTTTGACCTACTGAAGTGAATTTGCACTAATCAAGTACAGACCTGCAGAGGAAATACGTCTCCAGCTCCAAACATATTTCTCAATTTGCCAAGAAATTAAAAATAGGAAGTGTTAGGAGAGTGGGCAAAAGGAGTAATGGAAAAAAAACATGAAAATATAGACTGTTTTCTGTTTTAAGGGTGAAAAATTGTGTCAATAACCAAACCCCTTTCTTATTGTCTATATTTTCCTTAACTTTCTATAGTATAGCATATATTATATAGTGCTTACGAGCTTACAAAGCAATCTAAGAAGATGTACCTAAATCTGTCACCTAGATGGTTTTTTCAGCTTTCTTATAGATGTGGAATGTGCCCCTGTTTATGAAGTGTAAATTTAGCCTTCTTTAGAACAGACTTCAATTTGTGTTCTCATGATTGAACTACCTTTTGTCTTATTTTGAAATTCACTTTTTAACTGAGTCATACTGATTTTTGTCAGGCTGAACTCATTTTAGTCTAAAATGGATGGTACTAAAAGTACACAGATGAGACCTGTCTTGTTTTCCTTTGACAGGAAGTCAGGTGGCATATTAATTATCCTGACCTACTTCACTGGCATTTGGGAGAAGACAAGTAATTTCCTATTATCCCAATTAGCAGTTTTGAAGCTTACTGAGGTGTGGGCCTTCTAATACTTCAGCTAAATTAAATTATAAATTATGTCAGCCTATGCAACTTTCAAGGAGTGTAAATCATAAAAGTGTGGGACAAAATATAAAGATATTTTTCATTCAGAAATCATCTGCCGTAGCACTAAAATATTGTTTTGGTTAATGCAGCTTGAAGTCTGCTAGGAATAATTCTCTTTCCTTGGCCATACTAGACAATTTGGGTGAGTTTTTCAAAAGCTTTATCCCTTAATCCTACTGATTTCCCTCCTGGCAGTTATAAGAATACTCTTTATTAGCCGTGTGTTCTTGGTGGCTTTATATACTCAATGAAGTTATAATGTGCTCCTTCTCATTGTCTTAGAGATAACCTACCAGTATTCTCACTTAATTTACACATTTATTATCTTGATCTTAGAAATCTAAGGCAAAACCTAGGGGGTTTTTTTGGGGGGGTGGATAGGGGGTGGAGGGTGAATAGAATCTGTTACCTTGTAGCTACAATACATATCAGGTTATCTGGCCAAGATATTTATTGATGCTTTCAAAATGAAATCTGCTGAGAAATGTGTTTTAAAGTTTTTTTTAATCTAACATCCTTTGCACACCATTGGTAATTTAAGAGCTACACAAAATATGCAGCTCATTGGCCTAATATTTTAAATTACCTAAGCAGAGAGGCTAGATAATGGCTCTCAATACAGTGCAGAAAAAGATAAATTAATCCTCTTCAATCATTTTAAGAGTCCTAGAATAATTTCCTGAAGAGTTTCTAAAAGCCATGATTTTTTTTTAGGAACATTCAGATAGGAAGTGTGGGGGCAAGGGGGAAGATATTCCCAGAGTATGAAATTGTGTTAAAGGGGGAAAAGCAGCAAGTTGAAAATAAAGAAAAATGTTGCAGTACTTTTTACTGTTTTATTTATTGCCAAGATAAATAATGCACAAACACGAAGAATTTGGAACAGTATTATCATCTTAAATTATAGTTCAGAGCTAAAGGGAATAGGTGGAAAAGACATATAAGCAATATGAATAAAAAGACGCATTAAAGTCAGAGAAAGAATAGCAAAGAGCCTTAAGTATGTCAAATTTTGTGAAGTTTAAGGGCATCATTCTTGACCGATTATGTAACAAACATATATAAAGAGCACAGAAAAATCTAGAAAGTAGTGAACAAATATACTCTTCATACCATATTGTCTGATTCTGAAGAAAGACTGTTAGGCAGACATAAAACAATAAAGATTAGTCTAACCATAATTGTAATGTTGGTGATAGGTTGGATTTTTAATCACACTTCACTCGTTTTTTTAGGCTTAAATAATGAGGAAAAGTTACCTTAATTTACAGGAAGTTCAGAGGTGGGTTGTTCTGGAGTGAATTTCATGGCTCTGCAGAGTCGGACTCTCAGTTAACCTTTCTGTAATGCTAACAGCTCCAGGCATCACTTCTTATAAGCTAGCATCCAAAGACCAGGCTGTATCTTTAGTCCTTTCTATAAGATAAAGGAAAGCTTCCTGGATCCTTCCAGCAGACTTAGCCCCAGATTTCATTGACCAAGGTTGCACCACATGCCCATGCCTAAATACAAGGGAAATGGAAAGATTCTAAATAGTTTAGACTAACCTTGATTTGTTTTTAAGACCATAAACAAATGTATCAAACTTCTTATCATTGCTATCTACATGAGCCTTTCCTATTATATGTTATATCCTCAAATAATTTGTTCTTTGAAAAAATATATGCAAACACATACCCCAGATCACATCATGTCATGTAAAAGTCTTGGCACTAACGAAATGTTAGATATCTAAAAGGGGGTAAATATTACATAACTGAACATATAGCTAGCTAGTTAGATATAATTACCATTGACTTTTGAAATTAATAGGCATATTTTCCTATATACACTTAAGTGATCAGAACTTATTGTAGAATAAGATTGTGGAGACATTCCTCAGTTCAAACCCTTGCTTTGTCACTCTAATACTTGCAAGTGGTAGGATGAAGTTATTTAACTCCTCTAGACCTCAGTGTCTTCATTGTTAAATCGTGTGGTAACAGTATTTATAAGGTTGTATGAGGATTAAATGAGGTAATGCCAGAAGGCATTTAGTTTCCATATCTGATAGGCTGTAAATCAGCCCAATAAATATTTTATAATTATGTAATGTATGTAGATTTTATGCAGATTTGGATTTAGGCAATGAGGACAATTACAATACTTAAATAGTGAATTAGTCCTGGCAAACCTCACTAAATAACATTTACCTGACTACATGACCTAACTTTGTTCAATTCCAGCTACTGAGTTGAACCACATGAAATGCTGTTTTTGTAGGTTAAAATGATGAAATATCAGCAATTTTGTATATTTCAACATAATATATTAGCCGTGTTCTAGGAGCTAAAATAAAAATGTCCCTCATTTCACATTCTTATCACTCACTATTCATTTTCCTTTGATCTTGGACATTTGGGAACTCAAAACAAACTTTGTATTCCAAATGGCACTAACCTTATCATATATCGGGGGTGCCAAAGAAATGATTGCACATGACTTGTATTCATCTTTTGTTATTGGTATATATTGAGAATTACAATTTTAATACATTTTGTTTCCTTTCTTAAAATGTGTATACATTTTGGGGGCACCCTCTGTATATTTACTGAAATATACATTTATAGATCTTGCCATTCGGGTCTCAGTTCACATATTTTCCCTTCAGAGAGTCCTACCCTGACAACCCAATCTGACGCAAATGCCTTCCTCCCACCACTACCACCACCATTCATCCTCTGGGATGTAACTCTGCTTTATATCCTTCACAGCTTTATCACTATGCATATAATATCAAATATTGTACACTGATTTATCTTCCATCTCTACCCACCAGAATATAATTTTCTTAAAAGCAGGGATTTTATACCTGTCTTTTACACCCAGTGCCTAAAATAGTATATAGCTCATAATAGGCCAGGCATTATTAGATGAATGAATGAGTGAGTAAATGAGTGAGTGAGTGAATGAATAAATAATAGCTAACCCCTTTTGCCACTAATTCTTTTTTATTATATAATAGCTAGAGCTAAAGTTATTGTTTGATCCATTGTGTGACAGAAAACAGGAATCAAAACATTACAAAATTCTTCATTTGGGGTAATTTGTAAAGGGAAGAACAAGGCCTGCATGTGCTCAGCATACCCTCTTCATGCTGGGCACCACAAAGCTGGGATGCTGATTACTAGAATTACTGCTGTTTGTATTATGGCTCATTTATGTAAGTCACCTTCTCTGTTGTTGAGACCATTTTCTTCCTACCTGTTTTACTCCCACTTGAAAGATGAAGGCCACAAAAATATGACATGTGAGATAACCAGTTCCCTGTCAGAAGCCAGCTCCTCCAGCAGCCCTCGGCAATTGTTTGCCCTACCAAAACCTGCCGCCTATGCAACAAAGGCTGACTCACTTGGAAGTCTCCCATTACCTACCTTCATCCTGATTTGTTTGTAAAAACTGTTGAAATTGCAACCTGTACTTTAGTGAATAACCAGGAGCCCCACATCAGCCAAGAAAATAATCTCAGGAATTTTAATAAGTAATGAAGCCAGATTTAAATGGCAAAAGGATGAATTTTGGATGCTACAGAGTCACATGGCAGAAGATGTAGCCAGGTAAGAATTAAAGCTCATGTAAAAGGATAGCAACCCCTCACCATTATAGGTAAGACAAGTTATGGCTGACAATTTGGTTTACCAAGAAAGATGATTGAATTCAGCTACAGTATTACTTGTTACTATTTTCACACATCAAAAAAGCAAACCAATTTTCTTCAGGTCATTAAAATAGCATATTGTCAATTTCTCAGTGGAGTAGTTTCTAGCTTATTTTATGAGGACCTGTCCTAAGTTCTGCCTCCTTTTACCTTGGTCACCCTTGTCAGAGAAAATTGAAGGTCACAAATGCCTCCTTTTTCCCCCTCTACGTTTGAAATCCACCTCCTATGGTTACCAACTGCTGGAAGATGGTAGGTTAAGACATAATAAGACTGTTCCATAAAACATACCTTGGAAGTTTTTAATTTCCCTACACGTTATTCTTTTGTTGTTTAATTGAAAACTAGTAACTTGCTTATTGCTGAATGAATGAATAAATGGAAAAAACAATGGTGAACATAAAAAGCAACCTTCTCTCCTTACTTTCCAGAGGTGACTTCTGCGAAAAGTTAAGGTTTTAAAATTTAATTCTTATATGAATATCTTTTTCCTGTAACTGAATATGAATAGGGAAGTGAGGTAGGGTTTAGTTGGCTTTCAGTAAGAGTTTTTTCTCTGAAATATTTTTGATGTGACTTTAGTTTATAATACAAGCAACAGCCTTGTGAGATAACTTACACATCCCCTCAGAACCCAGCCCCAATCCCAGCATATATCACCCTAGAAAATGCAGCAGTGACCTGTTGGCCCTTTAAAAAACGGTGGATGGAGAAATGTGAAAAGAAAGAAATGATAAAGGCTGTACATGCATATTTACACCCCCCACACTCACACCCCCATACTCATATATCAGAAGCGCCTTGCTTACCTGCCTCATGCCTTGGTGCCATATGGCTTTTCCCCAGCCTTCTTTATGGAGGGCTTCCAATAATGTCAGCTTATCCCAAAGCTCTGTGATGAAAACAGCTAAGCCAGAGCCAGCCAGATAAAAAAAATATAGCAAGTCTAGCCTTCAAAAGCCAGAATGCAGAATTCACATGTGGACTTCCAAACCACTGCATCTGGTGGTCAGTTTACCTGTGGCTTTTGACTTCAAGTTATAAAACACTAAACCTTCTACTAATTCATCTCCCTTGCTTATTTTTTCCAGTGTTCTCACAAGTTCCATTCTCCTGGCCTCTCAGACTTTCCTATGTTTAGCCATAGGCACATCTTAGCCCTAATATGTTGTCTTAATAGCTCAATTTATTATACTCTGAAAGTTTTCCTTTAATGGAAAAATACTCTCATCAGTATGTCGTCTGATAAGAGAAAAGTTACCGGTACTATATAATTCAAGGGCAAAAGCAACAGTTGTTCATAAAAAAGTATTTTAATATTTAAACCTCATACTTGAGACCTTCTATAAGGTTCTTGTCTCAGGAATGCAATATGACAATTTCATATATATTTGTTTCTATTACAAACACGAAGTACGCCAAGAAAATCAACTTTTTGGATTATTGCACAAAGTTGTAGAATAAAATAAGAGTGGCAGTTATTAAACTCATTGATTCATATAAGAGCTACAAATTATTTCACATTCTTAGTCTTGGATTCCCTAACATTTCAATATCTAGATTTAGCCTGCTAAAAGGTAAACAAAACCTCCATATTGTACTTTTTATTTGCTGTATCAGTATATAATCCTTAGTTCTAAGCATGTATTCATTGACTCATATTCATTCAATGGACATTTATTATTTTATTTACATGTTAAGAATATAGCTCTTCCATAAGTGTACATACAACAAAAATTTGTAAATTATCTTTGAGAAATAAAAATATCTTTCTTCCTGATAACATGAAACAGAGCAAATAATTCACAGCATCTTTGTTACCTTGTGCCAATAATTTTCTCTAGTAATTAATTTATAATATAAAAATGTTTCTTTAAGAGATGGTACCAGATATGTTCATTTTAAGTTATTTAACCACTTCTGTAAAATTTACAAAACTGGTTAAAATTAGATGAGATCACTTTTAGAGATATTCCTGATTTGGCTCATTCCTAAAACATTATGGTTGGGGAAAGTGCGTTCTAGTTACTCGGCTGTACTGATTAACACAAATCAGAGTCTAATAATCTTAATTGATTTGTACTATAAAATTAGGAAGTATCTTCTCCATCAAAGAAATATTAATCTATGGTCTTATTGGCAATATTATACTGACATAATACACTGACCATAGATTAGTATTTCTTTTCTTTTTACATTACTATTTGTTGATGATTGAGAAGTCATTTCCTAATTTTATAGTACAACTAAAATGGAATTTGATTATCAGAAAAACTTATTAATGTTAGCAAAGTGTCAAATACAGACAATTATACTGTATTTTGAATGTCTATTTTAGGGAGATTTGAACCTTAACATTTTAAAGAGTTTTGTACTTTTTTTCACATTTATAATCCCTAGTCATCCATGATTTTGAATCTGATATTTTTATTATGCTATTTCTCTTTTGATGAATAATTCATAGCGTATATTGACTTAATGTCTAAGATCTATTTATTTAAGACCTCCAAATGTTTTCATCCGTTATTTTATTGGTTCCCTTAGCTATAATTCTTCCTTAAATTGCTATTGTTGTTGTTGTTGGCCTAATTTAGAGTCTATTCTATAAAGTATGAAATGTATATTTTAAAGCACTCATTCACTTCAGGATTCTTGGTGAGAGAAAATAGCCCATAACTTCGATATCACTAAATTTAAACTTTATACCTTTTCCTCCAAGTGTCTCTGCTGTTTTCTCCTTGTTCTTTAACAATGCCAACACACAGGAGGTTTCATGCCTTTTCTAAAAAGAACAGGAAGGAGGGACAGCTTGGAATTAGTGTGGCTTTAATACAACCCTTCTGCCAACTCTGACAGTAGTAAGCCCCACCCCTCACTGGGTACTCTATTGTCTTATTACACCCCATGTAGTTGCTGGGCAGCCATCTCTTGATTTAGCATCCTGGGTTCTAAGTCTCATGATGATCTTTTATTAGCCTAATTAGAAGGATTGTGCCTCAGCACAGGAGATAGGAAAGATGTTTACCATTCCAAAAATAATTCTGTACAGATGCTGAATGTCTTTGCTGAATAATTAATCAAAGACTTAACCTTAACTTTGAATGCTTCTTTAAATGTATAACACCTTTTTTTTGTATGTATTACTGTGAGTGGTTTCTCTCTGGTAAATACTATATTGAAAATTCTTTATATTAAGGTAAAGAATTCATATAATAGATAAATTGTTTCTTACTGGAGTAGGCATATAACATGTGCCATGCTGTATGTAAATGTGCATAATAATTAGCAATCTCACCATAGAACTCAGAGCTTTAAATATTCACCTTCCCACCTAATACAGAAATATCTTTTATGTATTTGAAAAATTCTTATTGAGATTTCACTTGAATATTTTAGGGTCTCAGAGCCTACTGCCCTCAAAGACAGGGCATTCCATGTTGGACAGGTCTAGTTAAAAAAAATCTTCCTTCTATTGATGCAAAAGCTGACTTCTTATCAATTTTCTACTTATTATGCATTTTGACATTGCAAAGTAGAAAAATCCAGAACAAGTATTTGAAAGGCTGACATGTAGAAGAGGGATAAGATAGTCTTTGAAGTTCCAGAGAACATAATAGATCGACTGGTGTAAGATTGATGTGAGAGAAAACATTCCAGTGATTACATTTGCCCATGAGTGGAATTAATGACCTTGTCAGTTGAGTGGACTCCCTATTATTCAGTGTTTAAGAAGGGGCTGAAAACCAGCTATCAGTCAGGGCTTCCTGAGCTAGTGGGATAGTTGACCTTGATGGTTCTTCTAACTCTAAGGTTTTATGGTACTCTTCAGCATAGTAGCCTCACCTTTGCTCTTACCATAGTGCCCTGCACATTTACATGTCCAAAATTATACAATGGAATTGTGTTATCAAACATAATTTGTGTTTTCTCATCGCTGAGCTGGATGCATATAATCATCTTAACTTTATACCTACACGTATGACATGAGTTCTAGATAACTCACTATCCTGGTTACCCTCATCTGTACACCTTGTTTCTTTTTAGTATCCCCATGTTAAGTGTATTGAAACTGTTACAGTGATGTAGACACCGCCATATTTTTGTTTAAATGATTACATTAGTTTTGATCTACCCACTGTTGGCTCATATAATGCTTTAATGTTACCAAGTCATAAATAGGATTCCACACTTATTTACTTTCTTTTTTAACCTGAATGCAGCTATTTATATTTATTTCTGTGAAAGTTTTAATTTCTCATGTTTTACCCAGCAGTATTCAATCCTGTTAAGGAAGTTTGGAGTCTCAGTGTTATCATCTATGATATTAATCACCCTTCCTGTTATTGAATAACTTTCCAGTGTTCTAAGCATCTTTTCTATTTTTCGCTGCTTTATTGATTGAGGAGAGAACATTTTTAAAGAAAACATTTTAAAGAAGAAAAGAGCAAGGACAGAGCTTTACAGCATTCAATCTGGAATTTTATATGTTAATTTCATTCAGCCATTCAAAGTCCTTATCTGGATTCGCCTAATAGTAATATCATTCAGTCCATATTACAGTACTTGATTCATAAGGATATCATGCAAAATTTCATCATATGCAAAACACACTGCCCCTTGGCTTTCCTCTTGTTTCCCAACCTAGAGATACCGTCCAGGAAAAAAAAAAAAGGCCAGTTTAAAATGCTTCATTTTTATTGAATCCATGTTGGTCCTTCAGTTGAAATTTAAAAATGAAACTCCTCCCAATCATAATCTATTCTAAAATTGTACTATGTACCTTTATCAGGTTTATCATTCTGTTTTCTGCAGAACCCATGCTGGCTTTCGTTTGTTTGAATAAGAGAACTCTCTCTTTAAGCAGTAAGTCTCAAGGCATTCTGCCAGTGGCCCTAAGCTAATTTCCAAAAAGTTCGTTCAGTTCCTAAGATTGTTCTACTGGTTCAAAGAGACCACAAAGTGAGTCTTAGGAGCCCTTTATCTCAAAAAGCATTTATTTTTTTAGTTTCTCAGTGTGAAGACTCTTCTTTGTAGGGAAAGCCTAAAATATCTTTGAAACCATATGCTTCTACTTCTTTTGTCATTTTTTTTTTCTTAAAAATTTTTTTTTAAGAAAGCGCTTTCTATCTTCGGGTTTTTCACAAGCTTCTGCTGAGCATTTGCCTTTCTGGCACTCTTGTTACAAGCAATTGGTATTATTTTCTGCTTGTTCATTTCTATTAGCCTCTTCTCCCATCTTTCATAGAAATCCTCCTTAAACTAAAGCTTTTTCTAAGGCATTTCCTTGTAACTACAACGACCTCAGCTGCATCTCCTTTCCCTCTGTCATTGGGACACTTTCCATTTGGATTACAGGAATTTAATTTTTAAAAAACTATTTATCATTGAAAAATTGTATTTCTCTGGATAAAGTTTTAAATTCATATTTTTTCTCTTCTGAGGTCCATATCTGACTGTGTTTTCTCTACTTGCCACTGGATAAACAAAAAATTACAGAGTTTCTTCTAGTCCCCTTCATGTCTAGAGTGCCACTTAGTTCTTCACTGTTGTTCAGTGTTAGATCCCAAATAGAATCTACTCATTTCTTTATGTTTTTGAGGTATGAAATTATCAGGGTTTTAATGCACACAGCAAATACTTACATGTATTAATCTCATTTTTAATGCATTAAATCCTGTAGTTAATATATTGGTGACAAGCAAAAAAGTATTGGAGCTCAGGGTATATGGTGTTATATTTTTTTCATCTTCTGAAGGTTTCATAGAAACTGATCCACCAGCTTTTATTCTGCAAATAATAGGAAAACTGGAGCAACAAAAATTAAGTGACTTCGTTAGGACAGTTTGCAAGATTTTAATCCTTTGTTCTTGCATCCCTCAATAAATACCAGAATGTATCAGGATAGAGTATTAGAACCATACAGACCTTGGCTGTTTACAGAATCTAGTAAGGGTAAGGAAATAAGAATACCAAAGATTTCTAGTAACTTAGTTTTTTTAGACTGGATTCCAATCCGTGATCAGCCACATTCCTTGACCAGTTGCATTCAGTGGTTCCTAAGAATTATCATTTCTACATTGTAACCCAACTCACATCCCCTATAAATTACAGGTTCAAAATATAGGAACAATTTACATTCAAAACTCTTTGTGTTAAGCCCTTTTATATAAAATAATAATGTCTTGGTAGTAAAAAGCTGTGCTACCAATTTCTGTTCCAAAAAGCTAATGGGATGACATTTGAGTATTTGTTTATTAGATTATCTTGCTATAATGTATCCAGTGCTAGATATGTGCTACCTGTCTATAAAAGACAAGGATATTTCTTGAAGGTGTTCCCTTTTATTATAATTTTTAGAGAATACATGGTAAGATTTCATAATATATGATGTAATGAAAAGTAGTGCTAAGCTACACTATCCATGTTCCTTGAGCTTTTCACACAGCCAGTGATATACCTCTCCCCACTCAATAATTAGCCTAGCTGATGGTAAAAACAAACAAACAAACTAGATTTAGCCCTTCAAAAATGACTTGCCTATAGTTCACTGAGCGTGTATGTATTAAACAAGGCATATAACATGTACTTCGTTGTCATGGAACCAAGACTAAATAAATACTAAATAAATATTTTGGGCATTTATAGCTTAAAAATACTTTATACTGTTGGAAGAAGAAAGACATGGGTGTCCAAAAATTGGTTTCTGATCAATTATAATATGGAGAATAAAAAAGAATGGAATAACTATTCTCCTATAATTCCAACTAAAATTTAGCAATTCTACCTGTTATTTTGAGCAGTAAGTTTATAAATGACTTTCGGGTTTTTAGAATTTAATAAATATACCCCAACAATGATAATGCGACAGCCAAATTGCACACACATGAATGACTCACTGTTTAAGGATCAATAATATTTCTGCTGTTGGCATCAAATCACAGTGTTCAGTTTCTGAAATGTGTAAGGAAGTCCTATGCATTACTGATATTCAGAACTATCTTTTTAGTATAATGAGATGATTGACATCAAACTAGGAGCTTTAAGGCAGTTAATAAACGTTTTTCCACAAAATTCAGAACGATTCTATTTCATTCTGTGTCTTAAGTTTAAAGAAAAAGAAGGGAAAAAAGACATAATTCAATTTGTTTTTCTTGACAATCATCAGGGCTTGATTATCATCCCAAAGGTGAATCATAAAAGCCATCATAAACCAGATGTTTTTAGCTGGTCATATATCTGGCCAGTGACTAAAAACTCAAGAATATTTCATTGTATTTGCAATTGAGGTTAGTGGAGTTAAAATTATAATTGTGCCTATAAAGTTATAATTTTTATGGCTAAAGAATGAGAAGCAAAAAAAAAAAGAGCAGCACTGTGAAATCCTTTCCTGATATGAAAAGAAATAGGTTGTCCTTACGTTTTCTATCATGACTTACTCCATTTGTTTCCAAGTTAAGTAGAATTATGATGTATTAATTTATCTACCTGACCAAGCTTTTCTTCTAGCCATTGCTCAATTTCTAAAATCAGAGCTTGTCTTAGATTGCAGATATCTGACATGCTTGTATATTATCCCCAATAATTCAGGAGTTTATTGCCCAATTAAAAAGTGTGAGTGATATAAGCCATTAACTTTGTGAAAGGTAGAACACAAATTCCTATATTACAAATGTTTCTAATGAGATGACTGAATCTTTAGAAAAGCCACTTAATTGATCCACTGATGTTACAAGAAATCAGATATTTTTAGTGATTGGAGAATGCTTATTTAGGATTAAAATAACCTCAACTTGTTTTTCAAAATAGATTACTAAAATAAAAGCCTGTTATAGTATAAAACTTGAAAATGGAATGAACAAATGGGTACATCAGTCAAGTCTTTGGGTAAATTTTGGCTCCTCTTTTTCTGTTAAATTTTCAGTATTTTATGGAAACACAGAGATGGATAGATAAATATTATGGCATTTTAAAATGTTAAAACAGTAACTAATGGTTGTGTCATAATGGTATCAATTTTTCCTGATCCATGTAGTAATAAGCCTAGTCATTCAAAATCTGAAAGGACTAAATTTTGGACAGAGCAATAAACCCATATCAAGCAGTTTGGCTGTAATTCCTTCCAACGTCTCCCTAAGGTAACAAGGTGATAATATTTTTTTGCAGTAGTTCCTTCTAATCAACCTCTATCAACAGAGGACCTTTACACAGTGCATTTATAGGCTATATTTGTAATTAAAAACTCATCCTGAGTCTAGTAAGATTTCAGCACACCTCATCTACTCCTAATATGAACATATGAATAACTTGACAATCTAGGTCATTCAAAGAAAACACCCATTAGCAGTGGTTAGAATTATGACTTCATTTAAGGCCTAGATCATTCTTCCTTAATAGAACAGTGCCATAAAATAGCATTCTTTCACCTCAATGACTTATCTTCCTAAGGTTCCCCACTCTGCCACATATTTCATATCAAAGATTTGGAGTTGATCAATCTTCTTACTAAAATTGAAAATCTAGTGAGGTAAAGCGTTTTACCCAGTTGTTTAATTCAATGTTCAGTTTGAACCTTATATACTTAGACACTAATGTAAAATGTATTTTAGTGATTTAATTAAATTCAAGTAATATTTGTGGAGCAGCCACACTATCCTGACTACCCACTCTACTGAGTGCTAGAAAAACAGAGAGAGAGAGAGAGAGAGAGAGAGAGAGAGAGAGAGAGAGAGAGAGAGGAAAACCATATGAGAGTCCAGGAAGACCAAGACAGCTAGCATCCTCAGGACAGAGAGGAGAGAGCTGTAGAGAGAAAGCATCTCAGAGATCTGTATAGGTCCTCTCTGGAGTATTCTGCTGAGTGCTGATCAGTACATGCATATAAGGAAATCACTTGACACCAGCAAAAGAACTCTCTGAAAGGATAAGAGGAAATAGTACTCTGTGCTCACACATGATCTGAAATAGTGCCTGTTCCCATGAGCTAGAAAAACTTACCACTTGGGTAAATACTCAGAAGGGTCTTACCTAAATAGTGGGGAATAATTAACCCTGACTAAATATTGCTCTGGCCCTGCCTTAAAAATCTTAAAGTTGAGACCCAAAAGTACCAAACTGTTCTCAAGTAACTTAACTACATCTCAGAAAAGGCTCAAGAAAACTTACAGGAGTACAAAAATATGCAGCATCAACACAGTAAAATTCACAATATCCGATCCACGATAACAAGAATGCAAAGAAGCAGGAAAAAAGGAACTATAAGAAGAAAAATCAATAAATTGAAACCAACTCAGAACAGATGCAGAGGCTACAATTAGCAGAAAAAGACAGTAAAAAAGTTATGTTAACTATATTACATATTTTCTACATTTTATTAGAAACATGGAAAACATTTTTTAAAAGATTACATATAGAATTTCTAGAGGTGAGAACTACAATGAAAAAATATACTTAATTGGGTTAACAGCTGATTAGACATTGCAGAAGAAAAGATTGGTGAACTTGAATGCATAGCCACAAAGACGCCCAAAGAGTAAAAAGAGGTTTCTTGTTATTTTTTTAATGAAAAGAGCATCTATACTTCGAGAAACAACCCAAATATACATTAATAGGTGAGTGGGTAAACAAATTATGGTATATTCATACAGTGGAATCCTACTTAGCAATAAAAGGGAATAAACTATTGATATGTACAACAACATGGATGAATCTCAAAATAATAGGCTCTTAAAGAAGTGAGATAACGAAAGGGTACATATTGTATGAGCCTATTTATACAAAGTTCTAGAAAACCCAAATTATTCTATAGTGACAGAAAGTAGATCAGTGATTGCCTGGGAAATAGGATGAGGATGGGGATGGGAAGGAGAGGGGATTATGAAAGGGTAAAAGGAAACTGTTGGAGTGATGGATATGTTCACCTTTGGATTTTGTTGATGGTTTCATGAGTGCACACATCTCAAAAATTATCAAATTTTACACTTCAAATATGTGCTGTTTATTATATATCAGTTATACCTCAATTAGGAAAAAAAATCACAGAATCAACAAGTTTGTCATCTAATGAGAGAGAAAAACACCCAAATATAATTTATTTTAACAAACGTGCAGCATATTAAATGTTTTAAAAGATGAACATGTTAAGTTCCACAAAAGCACCTAAGAGGTCTGTCTTGCTTCTTTCCACCTTGTGAAATCAGACAAGGCCTCACAGAGGATATGATATGCTCGGTGATTAAAATTTCACCAGGAGGAAAAGAAAAGGGGGTTACATTCTATGTGGCAAAAAAAATAGCATCAGCAAGAGCAGAAATTAAGAAAAATAATAATTTAGAGAAATATGGCATATAGTAATAGGTGGGTAGAGATGAGACAGAACTAGAACTAAAATATGAAGTTCCTGATATTCAGTATTCCATATTCAGAAGTTTGGATTGTATCCTTAAAAAAAAAAACACAATGGAGAGCCTTTGTAGGAAGATGATGTAATCAGATGTAAGCATCAGAAAGGTCACTCTGCTGGCAATGTAGAAGATGTATTGGTATGGGAGAATACAAGTAAGCTAGGGAGACCAGTTAGGAAACTATTTCAACAGTCCAGATGAGAGGTATTTTTATCCCCTCTGCAAATGTGGAGGCAAACAGTTAACTACTCAAAGGAAGATCCACAGGTAGAGAGAAGCTCTCGAAGAGTTTAATGGATGCTTGGAGCACCCCCAATGGGGAATGGAAACTGAGCTAACCACACACTAATGACTGACTGACCAAAAGGCAGAAAACATAAATTTAGAATGGTGCCAATCAGCATGGATATACAATTTTCTCTAGCAGTGCTCAGTCGCCAGGCAGGAGTCCGAAAGCAGATGGTTGAATATTAGCGTATGTGTAGTGCATATACAAGAGGGCAAGGTCTAGTCAGTGGTCTAGACCGGATAAGGAAGTGAATTCAGGAGGGGGCTGCATTCTTGATGAGATCAAAGATTAGACATAGGGGAAAAGAAAAGGAGAGGAAGTTGTAACCAGGGAGAGCTGTAATACTTCAGAGGTGGCATGGCCTACCATGATGACAAGCTGAACTATGTGATAAATCCAACACAGAGGGCACTTGTATTTCAAAACAACTCTTCAGTATCTCCCTTTACGTTTGCATCTTGAAGAAAAAAAAACTTTGGAAATCTTGGCCACATTTGTGTTTAAAATAAACTATCTAATGGCTAGAGAGAAATACCCATTGATATGGGAAGTAAATCCCTTTTATATTAATATGATTTATTACATATTTCAATTGTTTAGTGAAATATGGTCAATGAACATAACTTGAATTATAAGGAAGTGTTTTAACTTGCAACTTCCATTCTAAAGTAAATCTTAATTAACTCATTTCAGTAAGGTGTACAGCATCATTAACTGATCAGCCTTTGAATAAAATAATTTTAAAATGATATCAAGGACATTCTGAATGGAATGATTGAATTCTATGTATTTGTCCTTTTACTTTCACTGTTGTCTCAGGGAAACTCTTTATCTTTCCTATGGACAATACCTATCCATTGAATGGAAGACATTTTGGTGATTTATCTTTTCTATAAAGGTACGCTACATAGTCTGGATGTGAAATGCAATCTGCAAAGCCAGGCATACCCATACATCTGAATCTTTCATTCTTTTCTCATGTAGAGAGAGAAGATATTTTTTCACAACCAAACAAAAAAGCCAAAATGGAATTAATTGCCTTCCCTAAGGAAAAGCCAACACATCTAGAGTATGGTGCATTTTGTTTAAATATTATAGGTTTATTGAACACATTAATCTGTCACAAATAATATCTAACTTTTTTATATGAATACTAACTTTTCTAAGGCACTATTTTAACATCCCTGCATAATATAAATAATTTAGTCCTCACAACAATCCTAAGAAGTTAACTTAAAATGCTTATCTTCTAGATGAGGAAACAGTTTAAATAACATGTTCCAGGACTGCCAGCTACTTAATAGCACATCTGAGATTCAGACTAAGACATTCTGACAGCAGAGTGGATGTTTTCAACAACATATTGCCCCTCAGATCTATCATTCTAATTCAGGTTAAAATTTAGCAAAATGTTTCATATATATATATATATATATATAAAAGAAACTAAATTTTTAGGTTTTATTATAGCAGGTCAAGATCACCATTAATATGCCCCATCCCATCAAGTATAGCAAAAACCTGCATGCTACTTCACCATTTATTACTAAAAATTGTAATTAGTGTACTTTTCAATTTTAACTAACTGGTATCATATACATACCATATATGGTAATCATGTACCATGCCTATAAACAGTGAAACAATTTCACCACTTGAGTCAAAACTTTCTTTGCATTTTAAACTTTGACATGATTCTTTTTATTGCTAATTTGTGCCAAGTTACTATTGTGAATTTAAAAAAAAAAAAAACACTTCCCAAGGATAAATCGTGAGACCAATTTGAAAAGTATTTCATGTAGTAGCCAAAGTTATTTCAGTTTTTCCTTCCAAGTTCCACTTTATCCATCTTCTTTAAAGGAATCCAAATTTTTCTACCTTTTTTTATTAACTAAAGGATATTTTTATTTTTGTAATCTTTTGGTGGAGGTAAGGGGTAGAAAAGCAACAGATTTAGGAGGAAAACTGGGAGATGCCACTGATCTGCCCAGTTCCTACTCAGAGATGCTAGATCTGACATACGGTGGGTTACTGTGTTTCCTCTTGTGATGACACACTACTTCCTATCACCTCTTACAAATCTGAAAAGTCAATTCATGTGCCCTGAAAGGAGCTGTTATGAAGAATATAACATTCACACTTTCATCTGTTTCCAACTTCGAATTCCTCACTTGTATTATTCAGTATGTAGCATGAAATGAAAGTTCATTACCAAAGTGAACTCTAGTGAAAATATCATTTTCTGCATCTTCTGTCAAGATATGGCATGTGACTTTTCCAGCTTCCATGTTACCATGATTAGTTTCAAGCTCCCTATGTGACATCAGTGACTCTGCAGTTGGGAAGAAGTGCAGTAGCACACCATTCTGTATTTCTACCATATGGTGGAAATCACCTCAAGAGAGTAGGTAATAGAAAGCTGTAGTAAAATAATTAGAAAATAGTAAGTGTTGAATGTTAGAGACAAAAAAGATATTGCATGTCAAAGCACTTTATAAAGCAGAAAGCAAAATGCAGTTGTTAGTATCATACCTTGTTATTACTAACTAACTAAATTGATTTGCCTTCCGAATGTTTACACTAAGTTGAAAAAGAATAAAAGTTGTTCAGGGCTAATTTTTAGGATTTCTTAAAAAGGAATACTAATTAGATTATATGAATTTTGTAAAAACAATAATGCCTCTATTAAACTCCTAGATCCTATTTAAGAAAACCAAATTCAGAACTAGTGAACAAGTTACTACTTTTAACTCATATATTCTGGCTTTTGATTTGAGACTTTTGTAGTAATCGATGTGGATATCTGTAACCCACCTTTTTTAGGAGAATGCCATGGCAACCCCTGAGGTAAGGTACCAGTTCAATGGAGCGTCCAGGCTTTGTTGATGCTAAATACAGAAGCTGCATTTGATTTCAGCTTGTCTGTTTCTATAGGGAGCAATGTACCACAGTTCTTTCCACTTCCCAGGCTGACTTTTTTATTGCCATGGGGACCAACCAGATCTGCTCACACAACCAAGATCTGAAACCATTCCTAGTATGGCTAAAACTAAGGCCTTGGATTTATATAATTAAAATGTATTGTTTTGTTAAAGATGAGTCCCTGCTTCTACTTTTGAAGGATTTATTGATTTTCCACAAAGAGAAAACAGGCTTGCTAGTGCTGTGCTGAAGATTTACATTAAGGAGAAAGAAAATGTCATGATGACATTTTCCTTGGTCAGGTTCTGGTTTTGTGTGTATTTATGGTATATATTCTGCATAGTCAATTACTATGGAGTAATGTTTCATTTCAAATGATGTGACAGTTTTCCTAAATAGCAGTAAACACATTTAATGTACACTTTATGGTGGTCTTAAAATGCTGCTTTTAGTTTTAGTTTGCAATTGTCTAAATTTGTTTCTGAATCCAGTATTGGTGTCTTTTAAATGAATTCTGCATTTGCTCACAATAATATCAGTATAAGAAAAGTTATTCTAGAACCTTGATCATAACTATAAGTGGATTGAACAAGAAAGGTCTGGTGTAATGTATCACTATAATCCAGTTATAGCACATCCAGGTAGAGCTGATGAATTATCTATGGAAGATCATACACACCAGTATGGCTGTATACTAATGTGTTCTTTTTTTCTTTTTATTTTATTGTGGTAATAATACATGCATATATAGAGGGTGCCAAAACAATGTATATACATTTTAAGAAAGGAAAACTATTAAAATTGTAATATTCAATATATACCAATAACAAAAGATGAATACAAGTCACATTTGACTTCTGCAATTACAAGAGATGCTCAAAGTGGTCACCATCAGTGAGCGTCCAGACACTTCTGATTACGGCAAACCACTGCTTGAGCAACGTTGACCAAAGTATCCACTCGTATACACCTTTTGGCACCCCCGGGGTATGTATATCACAAAAAAGGGCCAAAGTTCTACAGGGTTTTTTGATGATGGCATTTGTTATGGAGGTACTGATTATACCATAGCTGCTATCATTGTTTGTCCCTCCCCACCACACACACACACACACACACACACACACACACACACACACACAAATGACACCAGTCAAAAGAGATAGTAAGGAAGTCCTAAGTGGAACTTGAGAACCCCAAGTTCACCCCTTGATTTCCACATTCTTACAGTTTTATATCTCTAGTTTGATGGTTGATGGTACAAAAGGCAGCGTAGTCTTTGTTTAATATAAATACACTAAATAGGAATTCCGGAAAAGCCTGAATTCAATAAAATATGGAATTGTCCTTACTTTTTAAAGAGTATTATGAATAAGCTAGCACCATAAAGTTGCTGTGAATTAATTTACAAGTAGGAAACAAATTTATTAATATAATTGGATTTTTTTGTTTTGTTCACTATTAGGAAGTTAGCAATTCATTGCTATATTTGAATACAAATTAAGTTTACCATATGGAAAAACTTCTGACATTTCTGCATTTTGCAAAAGGAACTTTCACCCTAATGAAGTTCCTGTATGTTTCTAGTTTTCTGTAATTACACTGGTGAGTGTGAAATTCAACATGTGATGCTAAATGTAAACAGAGGTATAGCTAGAAAACTTTTACAGTAGCTCTGAAGTCATTTGTATTTTTCCATAAGAGTATTGAGAGTCAGCATATCTCTCTTTAGTAAAAGTTTCTTCAAAAGGACAGTACTCTACAATTTTGTCAGGAGGGGAAAAAATGAAACATACATAATAGACCATTTTTTAAAAATGTATTCTTTATATGTTCTTAGATTCCATAGATTTTCATCCCAAATGCAAGATGAGTTTGCTGATCCAAAATGCAATAACCAGTAATTTCAAGACAACTAATGAATATTCATTATTCTAACTTCTGAGTTTTTGCTAAGATGGATGTTCTAATTTGTTTACACCCATGATATATTTTTAACAAACATTATTTTATAGTGATTTTTACCAAAATAAATTTGTTGTCTTGTCATATACATAATATATATATATATATATTTTTTTTTTTTTAGCTGAGCCATCCTGCCACCTGTTGGCAGCTCAGCTCGGGCCAGGAATCGAACCGCTGTTGCTCAGAGCTCAAACTCTTGAGCAAGCTCTTAACCAACTGAGCCACTCGGCCAGCCCTCATAATATATTTTAAATACCTAAAAATATAATAATTTGAGTATCTTAATATGCAGATGACTTTAACCTTGGGGATTTATAAGAATAGTCTATGATATAATTATAGATTGAAAAATAAGAGAGAATATGATAATGTTATTAAGGTGATAGATTAGATTTATAAAAGATTTGAGGTAAAGAAAACTATTAATTCTGTTAAGTAACTGTTAAGATACAATTTTAGGTTCTTACAAACGTCTTTTGAATTTTCTTTTTACCTTTCTTGGCACTTGTTTTGCTAAGAAAGTTGTTTTTGGTTGTCCTTATTGCTAAGTTCAGTTGGCAGTGGCCCCAAATCAGTTCCTCCTTGCCAGAGTTGTTAATGAGCAAATGATCCCAAATCTCAGGCTGGTATGCTAAGGAGGTTAGTAATAAGGCATTAACATTTAGAAGTTACTGAAGTGGGGAATCAACATTGTAAGCTCAACCAGAAAAAGTAAGCAGAAGTCCATTTCAAGCTTCTACAATCATGAACAATGTTACAGCATGGGAGGAAATAATGTCTTTAAATTTTTAGCACGAGAAGCATTCCTTTTCTTATTCTACTGTCAACTCACACACACTCACACACACACCAATTGTACTCTCTTTGAAAAGAATTTTGTATTTCACTCACTTTTGCAGATCAATACCTCTGTCTTCCCTTTGTTTCATCTGGAGGGATATCACAGTACTGGATCTGATACTGAATAATATTTTTTTTAAAGTAACCCCACCAAACTCAGGATGGCAGTACTTTGAGGATAGTATATGAATTTAGAATAAGAAGAGGGTTAACTCTATAGGGCAAAAGTTCACAAACATCTATGTTATTGTTAATTTGAAATAAATATGTATATACATATATATATATATATATCTTTACTTTAGATATTTTCAAGAAGTAAGTTGTGCCATTGAGTGTCTACTGAGTAAAGAAGCCCAGTAATAAAAAGCATAATTTGCATAGCGTCAAAATTTAACCAATCACAGATCATGTTTGCTGATTCAATCAGCAACTTGACAGAGGGTGAAGTCCTTTGTTTACTTTGAGTAGGTTCTGATGGAGTGAATATACTAAATGTATCTTTATAACCCCAACTCCTCAGGTACAGACACCCTTACCTGTTATTCCACCAGAATGTCCAGTTTGGAGACTTCAAGTCAAGTGTGATGAGCAAGTTAAATAACTTGGGACATTGAAGTAAAATCAGTGTTCTGAAAACATTTTTATCATGCGATCACATTAGTGGTTCTAGGTTCAGATAAGACTGGAACTGCTTTTTAGAGTGCTTATCAGGTAGGAAAGAGAATGTCCTAGTAGGGTTGGAAGGATCAAAGAACCCACTGAAAGAAATAGGCAAGAAAACAATTAAGATGTAATTGGTCCCAATTTGCCTTTTCATTTTGGCAGACCAGACATAGTTACAGATGAAGTGTTGTGTCAGGTTCTCATCACTGAGTTACTTCACACTGATATCATCCAGACTGAATATGATCTGTTTAATTAATCCTTTTAATATAACCATATAAGGTGGTGGTAGAGATTAAAAACTCTCATAAATTAAAAATATGCAATGTTCATCTGTAAAATATTGGGGGGTAGAAAAATTTGTTTTCCTGTAGTGTGTTCATGTCTCAGACTTCAGCCATGTTACCTCTTTAGCTATTTCATCTGGAAATGAGAATTTTAAAGAGATTATTTTAAAATAAGTAGTTATTAATCATAAAATAGGTTGCAACAGCAACCTGTTCTGCCAATAAATTGCTATTCACCCACATTGCTGAAAGAAAAATTTACCAGGGATGGTTATATTTTTACTAAGTTTATCTCATTGGAATTTAATATAATTTTTTATTAAACTCAAAATAACTATGAAACATTTAAAAATACAGATGAATTAGGATGGAATGGTTTAAGAGTTGATTTAAATGTTTTATAGGAGAGGAAAAAACTTTTCCTCTACCCAATTAGGTTCTTTGTCTGGGGCGTGCAAATTAAATAGACAAAAAATTTACAGGGAAAAAAAGGCATATAAATTTTATTCTATGTTAATATTTTAATTTTTAAGCACAGAGGCTTTCATTGAAAAGACGTGAAGACCCAAAGAAGTGGTTAGAAATGGAGGCTTAAATACCATTTTCACAAAGGGTATTAAATTGTGGAGAAGTGACAAGATATAAAGAAAAAGGGTTTGGGCTTCTAGGGTGTTAACTTGTGGAAAATAAATATATGGGGGAAGCTACCATAAGATAGGGGTTATTTTAGTAAGGTTTGTTTATGCAGACCCATCTCAATGCCAGCTTTCTGTCTCCAGCGATTAGGGTTGTTCTGGTGTGGAAGAGAAGAGGGACACCTTCACAAAGGGAAATTTATGTCCTGCTCTTAGGCAGATAGGGGGACAGCCAAAGATCTCTCTCTCTGTTTGCTGCATCTTAATTACCTTCAGCTCAAAATAATCCTCATACCAAAGTGTCATATTTCGGAGTGGCATATTATGATTCCCTTCACATTTAAAGTCTGTTGTAAGCATCAGAACTCAGCTGTTTTATATTTTATATATACATACATATATACATTCATTTTTTAATTGTCTTCTTTAAATGTAATTACATATAATATACATTAGGGTAATTGTATATGACATTATAGTCATATAGTCTATATGTGTGTGTGTGTGTGTGTGTGTGTGTATTAGTAAAGTACAGCTTTATTTTTATGGATAATTCTTAACTATAAAATTTTAAGACAGAAATGGGGAAGGGGCTGTACAACTATCCCATGAACACTTTGAGGTAAGACTATCATCTTTGTATATTGGTCCCTAACATTTGGTATAGTATGTATACCCATAGGTGCCCGTTAAATCCTTATTGAACAATACATGTCTATAAAAATGAATTCCTCCCCTTTTCTATTTTAAATTCTGAATGGTGACATTTGAGATGACAATATAACGTGGCAAAATTCCATAGTATATTTTTCTGAAATATCTATAGACATTTCATTGAAAATAAATTGGTGGTAAATTGGATTAACCTATCAAGTACTTCTGTGACTATTAAATATAAAAGACCTTTTCAATTGTTGCTAATATATAAGCTTCATTTAAGGTGTATTTTAGGTGTGCCTTTATTTCAGATAGTGCTTTTTAATGCAGATAGAAAATGCCAAAGTGTGTGATGTACTCTTAATAACTAATTAAGACCTAAAGGCACTCTGAGGTCAAAGCATAGCAGTAGGTATATTAAGATGAAATACTAGTTTCATAAGGAAATACTCTCTCCCGTGAATTATACACAGAGGACGGAATTGTGATTTGGCAATTTAGAGCAGCATACTAATTTTGGAAACATTATTTCCTTATCTGTTTTGCCTGTGGCTAGGTTCATCAAATATTTTATCTTACGTGGAATTGCTAATTAAAGATCTCCATAAGTGCTATAAGTATAGATACAAACTATATTACTTTTTACTATTTATAACTTTATTTTGAAAAAGAATACTTTATCATGAAAATGTTACTCCTTATTCAAAAAATAAAAATACTTTTCAGTTCCTTCCCCCTATGGTATTAAATTTTAAAATAAGCAAACAAACTTTTTTTAAATCTGATATCCTGTTTATTTGAACTCAACCTTTACCAGAAAATAGGCCCTCAAAATTCGGACAGATACACTCAAGCCACAATTAACAAGTCTCTCTCTTGGTCCTAACATTCTGAACCAATCAATACTTACACTGACAAAAGTAATTATCACTGATGATCATGCATGGTGTTAGATATTTATGTTTTTGAAAAAAAAATTAAATCTAAACACATACACTTAGAAGTAGGGTTCAGATAATGATGTTAAACAAATACCTTTTTTAAAAAGCACTCAAAAACAGTTCTACTCTCCCAGGAGCTCCGCAAGTGTTACTTTTGATAGGCTTGGATGTCTGGTGTTACTGACCTTTGTTATCTGCAAACAGCTTAATACCAGTAGTCAGTGGTTTTGCCCTTAAATTTGCCCCCAAGCTCACTGATAATGGAAGTGAATAAACGGAATCCAATTTCCTCTTAAAACTCAGACAGAAGTAGGAACCCTTCAAAGTGCTATTCTGGCTTAAGCATTTATTTCCATTGTCACATGTTTTCTTCTCTTTCATTCATTAAGGAAAAGGTTTTTTTCACCTATTTTGTATTCAAATTTATTTCTTCTCTTGCAAATGTTTGTGCCTCCATCCTTACTCTTTAATCCTCAGGCATTTCATTTAGGATCATCAGCTGTCCTAACATGTACATTATTAGAAGCCTGATTACATTTCTAAAGCTTGTTTCTAGAATTTCTATTTCTGCTTATTATTTGAGTGGTCCTTAGTAGGAGATTTTTAAATTCATAAAATGAAAAGGGAAAGAAACATCCTCCACAACATATCCTACATAGATTCAGTCTGTGAAGAGCTTCCATGGGAAGCGGACCCACACTGAAATAAGTCATCCTTGTGTCAACATGGCATTACATCTGGGATCACCCTTCAGATCTCGAGGGGTTTAGTAACAGGGAAACAGGATCTGTTTCTTTCTATCCAGCTGGGCTGCTGGCCTCACAATTGGAGGTTTTAGTGATGAGCGAAAGCTCAGCAAATATTTGTTAAGTAACATGCCAAACAGAAACACTACTGGTTTTCTTGGGGTAGCATAGATATGTTGCTGTTGTTTCAAACTATAATTGGTTAAAAGCTTGGTAAATAGTGAAGTTTATTTTAATAGCAGGAAGTAGAGAATATTTTTATAGTTAGGATATTGGCCAAAAGTAAACAAACTAGAGCCATATAATTTGGTTTGTTGTTTTGTTGTTATTTTTTTTAAGGAACATGCAATTCCCACTTGTCCTTTTAAAAACAGGAATTAAATTAGTCACTATAATAACCCATTTTAACTGGTTTGAATATTTTGACTATTTGAGTGGGGATAAATGAAGTTGTCAGAGTAAGAGAGAGCCCAAGAAAAACACAAAGGTAAAGAAAAGGAGACAGTGTTGAGAACCAGAAAAGGACTTGCAAAAAGTTAAAGACACATAAATATGAGATCCACGGAAGACAAAGAAAGATAGGCTTTCACAGAGCAGTGTCATTCTGAAGGGGGTTTGTTATTGTGTCGTAGAGTACAGTAGATTAGCCATATACTATTCCATCATATCAGACCTTCCGGGCCTGCCCATGCTGCTCATACTTGACATTCAGAAAGCGCACACCATGGCGTGCAGCTGACTCAATGGGCTTGAGTCTGGAAGTATCTTTATAGTTGTTCTGCTTGCCTCACAAATAAAGAGGAACTATTTAACACTACATAAAAGTGTAGCTTTAAAGAATTTATTCAAGCAGTTTCCCAAGGCCTCTTTCATTTTGCTGTGTTCTCAGGAGACCAAGATATTTCCATCAGACTCCTTGGCAAAAACCTTGAAATTATTTGAGCTATGTAATAGAATGGTAAACTGATATTAAAAAGAAAATTCTGTGATGTGCTCAACTACAAGACTTCTTTCTGACTTACAAACTACTTGTACATGTAGTACACAAGTTGGCATCCCTCCAACCAGCCTTACCCACAGTGTGGCCCATCCCAATGTGACTGGCCTGAAGCAAGAGATCTCACACTGCAGTGGCCACTAGAGCCACACAGGTTGCTTGCTTAAAATGCAGGTTCGTGAGTTCCGTACCCAGAAATTCTGATTCATTAGGTTAGGGGTAGGGCCCAGAAATCTGTGTTTAACAAGCAGAGCTCCACCCCGCTGAGATTTGGTTGCCAGTAGTCCTGACCACTGCAAATTGAAAAGACACACTGTGCCCTGGGTAGGTATCGTCTCTTAGGTTAATATATACAGTTTGGTCTGTATATATCAAAATGATCATTTTGAAATAGAGACCCACTCCTACCATCCTGTACTCTGGCAAGGCGCTCAACTGAGGAGGTGTTTCTAGCCTCTTGGAGTAGAATTCAGCAATCCTATAGAAACAACACCCTAAATGTAAATTGACTTGATTCCCAGGGCTCTAATTCAGATTTAGTATGGGTTATGTGCACTAGAAATTAAACTATTTATGTAACATTTTTTTTCTGAGGGGAGGAAGTTTGTGTTCAAAACAACAGTTTACAAAATGTTTGACTTGCATAGATAAATTAGGAGCAGTTTACACTTGGAACTGACCTTGTGCCCAAGGTTAGATTGCCTCTGATTTTGCCGTTTGAAATTCCCTGACTTTACGAAACACAGTGACAGAAGCCAGAGCTAGCATTCCAGTATTATAATTTTCTTAAAAAATGACTTATTGCCTTTTGTTTCATTTGACTTACATATGACAATTACTTAGTTCCCAGCTCCTTTTCTACAGAAGAACAGTATGATATAACAGACAAAAATTAGTTCTGCTGATTTCTGAGCGTCATTGCATCCTGTTTTCTAAATACAGTGCTATGGGCTACTCACGCCCTTCCCATTTTCTAAGGGAGGTAGTAATGAGCAACGTGCTTTCTCTGTTTCCTTTCCAGCTTTGTTCCGTCTTGATATAACTCAAAAGCTACTACGGGATGTTGTAGATTAAAATCTGCCCTAGGCTAGAAAGAAAAAATATTGCTGGTTTGTGCCTGGTGACAACATTTGGATTCCTCAAAATCCAAACTAAAATGAACTGAGAGAGACTACAGTTTATTTTATCTTAATTGTTCTTAGTTTCTCAGGTTATTCAGAAACTTGAGCCTCTTCTAGTTTCTTAATTCCTTAGCATGTGGCTTGTGCTCAGGTGTAAAGTCACCCTTTCATCACATTTCCCCTGTTAGAGCTTTTCATTTCTCTTCACTTGGTATCGGTCAGCCTCCTCATCGGAGCCACACTAGCTGGGCTCTTCTAGCTCACCAATTAGCACATGGTGGCATATATATCAGGGTAGTTAGATAGAAGATAGACCAGAAAACTTTTCCTCATACTTCTTCATTGAATGTATTTGAGGAAAGATCTTGTATAGAAATACAATTTAATTTTTCTCAAAAGACTGATCATTTTACATGTGTATGGAGAATACTTTTAAAAACTTTCCTGATTAAAATTATAGATGTGTATATACAAGTCTAGAGGTGGGAAAAGGTGTATCTGCGCTGTGTATTATTTTGTATACATAAGATTGGCGTCTCCAGATAACCAAGCTTAAAACAAAAAGTATGCCATTTATGGCCAAATAGACTTGCATGCCAACAGAAAGACATTATGGTATTGAAACCATATGCAATTCTAGCCATATTTTTCTCTTTTCTCTTCATGGGTATTGCATGATGGTATTTCTAATACAAATACTAATTTGCTTTGGAAATAATGGCACTCGCAGGTCTTTCATCATATGTATCACTGCTTTATCATATTAGGCTAATACACTGCGAGAGTTGGTAGAACCTCTCCATGCCAAATCGGATCCACTTCTGTTGGCACTCAACCCATTGGACTCACAGATTGATAAGCTAATGTTTAGAGAATTTAGATCGGAGCGAGTCGGCACGGCGCAGACTCAACATCATCCTCTTGCAAGCAACTAAAATGGCCTCGTCCTTGCTGTTTATAACAGAAAACAGACTTTTTAAAAAGCTTAGATCATCAAGTGTTTTGGATTGGGGGCCTCCCTAAAGGGATATTAAGAGGGGCAGGCCACTTTTAAGAAGAATGCGAGCTTTCTACACTGGGACTAGCATAAGATCAAAGCCAATCAAGATGGAACACAGTGACAGAACACTGCCATTTCTGTGGGAGAACGGAAGGGGAAGGGTATTGATTGGGGAAGGGCCCTGTGTGGTGACATCTCAGTTGTGTTCTCCTGACACCAGGAAAGGAGAGGGATCAGCTCCTATACGTAGAAAACCCTGGCTGTGTAATGGACTTTTTGGGGCCTCTTTAAGGCAAAGCAGAGGGAGCAAATTCTGTGTATTAAGTGTATTTTGCATTTTTAAAACTTGACGTGCTGTATTGTACTAAATTAAGTGTAATCTATTAAGGCAAGGTATACACGACCTGCTCTGAAACTTACTATGTTTATACTATTACAAAGTGTATTCAGGTGCAACACAGAGACTGATTTCGGTGACACTAATGAAGAAAATTCTTCATGTCAGGCTTTATTAGATTCCTCAGCTAAAATCCTAACTTTCTCCTTATTTCTTGGCACTTGTATACAAATGGTGTTGCCTCGTAGGACAGGCATGAGCTATTATTTTCTGTAAAATTTTCCTAATCTATAGGCTGTGGTTTTCACTTTTGAAAAAGTATTTTGTCTGGATGTCTTTCAAACTAGCTTCAGATATGATTTAATACTATGTAACTGAGTCCCTTATGGCTCACTATTGCTTATTTTTCTTCTGTAGTGGATGTGAAATTTCCTTTATTTAGTTGGATAAGATACTCTGTAATAATTTCAATGCTAATTAATGAATATTTCATATTGTGCAATGAACAGATGATTTAACATTGTATTTGAAATGTTTTTTTCTTCCTGTCGCCGCAGTGTGTGGTATTGCATAATGTGAATACCTGTAAAAATATAAATTACTTAAAAATAAAAATATGACCCATTGGTATCAGATCTTTTTAGATAGCTAAATAATTTGCTAAGTATGCTTGATAGTAAATATCTTTCTAAAGAGAAGTAATCTATGCTTCTTTCTCACAAATGGAATTTGTGTTGTGAATAAAATCACATTGATCTGCCTTACAATTGCCTCTGTGCTCTAACCATTTTAATGTGTTTTTTAAAGAATATATAAAGATGATGGTTCTGGTATGTAGAAACCCATCCAGAAAGCATTTTGTTGGTATTTAATATTAGGGGGATTGTCTTGGGTCATTCTCTCTGTTTAAGTTTTAGTAAAATTTTATGATATGAAGAATTTTAGTTTATTCTCATTAAGGAATATGGTGACTCAACATCAACTTTTAAACATAATTGTCTCTTAGCTTTGATTTTAAACTGTCCCCTTTATGAATTCTTGCTTAAGAGCCATGTACCTTGACCTCCATGTCTCTATTAGTTAAATTTCCTGAATTCTGTGGGTAAATCTAGAATCTGTCATTTATATTCGTAGTTGTCCTTCAAAGAACCTTCCCTTTGGGTCAATAAATCAATGCCAAGGATGCCATGATTTTACCATCTGAACTATTCATCATAAAAACTACTGTAATACCTTGGAAATTCACCCACTGTCATATATTTGTGGCATTAAACCACATAATTTGGCAGAAATGACATGCTTAGAGAATGAAGTATAGAATAAACTTCAGCTGTATCTCTTTGGGCACATCTTTATGGAAATAAGCTTTACGGTTGTGCAGAAGGGATTGACTCACAGACACTAATATGGGCTGTACTTAATTTTGGTGAAGTACAGGGTCATTCTTACAGGGATGGGCTTCCCATGTTCTTTAAGAATATACTCAGCAATACTGGTGGATTCATTCAAGCTGTCCTTTAAAAAGAAGGGTTTTTTCCTAACTAAAATCATTGTGTTTCATAAGAGAAATTATTGTTATTTTGCCTAAGAGAAAATAAATTAGTTTTACGTATGAAAAGGGTAGTAGTTGATTACAGGGCAACTAGTAAAAGCCAGCTTTTAAAATCATATGCTTTTTTTCTGATATAACAAAATGCCCTCCCCCTAGTTTTATGCTAGGCATAGCTAGTTGACTTACGTCAAAGCATGAATTTAGAGAGCTAATATTTATTTATAAAACAATTCAAATTACAGTGTAAACTCCTGAATACATAATCATCTTTAGCATAAAACCTCCAAACATTAAACCTATCTACATTAAACCCATTAAACTTTTAATTGTCACCTTACATATAAAGAAGCTGTTTGTGGGTGCACTAGTAAATTAGTAGTCACAGAAAATATACCCATTGTCTCAATGCAAATGTTTAATTGCCCTTCATGACAAGAATAGTGCTCCTACATGACATACGTGACACCATTCGCCTGGAAGCTTTAGGGCACTCTGTGGCTGTACAAGAACGAATGCCTCTCACATTTAACTGGTGACTAATGCTACTATGTCCAGCCTCCTCTCCCACTTGTGACTTAGCCTTTACCAGCTCTCTGTGCTCATTACCCAGCTGTGTTGTGGAAGGAACAACTGTTTCCAGGAAGACATCATTGTCCAATTTTAAAAGAGCACAGTTCCCTTCCAAAACATGTACCAGAACTGGTTATCCATTGTTGGCTTGGTTCTTCCAGAGCCCAGTTGGTATACTCATTTTGTTTTCTTTTCAAAAATTGTTTACTCTCCTTCAACATGTCATCGTAGTCGTGGGGAAATGGGGGGGGGGGAACACACCAGAACGAAATTTTAAGTCGCCAAGTTCGTGTTCTGCTTGCCTTGATTTTCACCAAAGGAACATGAATGAAATTGCACAGTCACCTGATAGGGAGCCCTCATTGGAGTACTGTGTGTATAAACTAGAGAAAAGCATCACTCAGTTTAAATGGTGAGTGCATGGGGCACCACGCCAGGCAGAAGAAAGGGGAATGCAAAGGAGAGTGAGGGTTTTCTGCTCAGGGCAAGTCACAATCTAGGTATCTGAAGGAGGGTTCACACAGGGCCACTGAGGCACAGGAAGAAAAAACATTGGAATTTCTCCTCAGGCTTTATAGCTTATCCTTTCAAATTTCTTTTCTGTGTCTGTTTTATAAACATGTATATCTATTCATAGAGAGTAATACATGTATATAAGCTATTGACAACAGAAGTGTTTTTACCTGATAAGGATGCACAATCAAAAGGTTTGGAAACCACTGAGCATGAATGTAAGGAAATACGTCCACCAAAGAACTTTTAGTATTTGAGAAATGAATTATTATCTGCTAATAATCCATTTGCCAAAAAGTTCCAACAAACTATTATTTTGCATTAGCTAATCTTTTCTGTGAGCTTTTCTTTATCACTACCTGGAGGTCATGTGCAAGCTGAAAAAACCAAACAATAAACTGCTGTGATGCTCACCACATTCCTAGAGTCACTATATTAGGGTAGCTAGAGTATCAGGGAGACAATGAATGGGATCTTCTTTTGCCCCTGCCATGGATGACACAGCCCGAAATGACCCTCCCTTGGCACAGATACAAGTTAATTCATCAATACCTTCTTTGTGATCCTCAAATCTATCAGTCAATGGAATTTTATATAGGAAAGAGAACTTTATGTGTGCTCTTTGCTTTAATAAAATTGGAATAGAAAAGTTTGTCATCTGACACAGGACTAATTTACATGTTGTAAATATAAATATAATTTGGGAGGTAATTCATTCCTGCATAGGCCCAGAATTCCTGAATAAACTAGATAACAAATGAAAATTTCATTGTAGCAGCAATACATTTATTAGGAATCACTGAAGGTTCCTATATATGCCCTATGGTTTGCATGTGGCCTACACTTTGCCAACTTTCAGAAAGCATTGATTCAAATTGCAAAAGAGCTGGTATTCTGCCAGTGCTCCAATGGCTGAACTGGCATGTTGAAAGAAAGTCAATCAGGAAGCAGACCTCACCAAGTGCTTGCCTCCTCTTCCAAAGCAAGCCTCTTCTAGAAGAAGAAAAGCAAGGGTTTAAAAAAGAGAGAAGCCAGAAGAGAAGTGAGAAGGAGATGAAGATGAAGAGGGCAAAAAGAGAAGAAAAAAAAGGTGCTTTCATATTTTCAGTTGCCACAATAGCCCCAGTGGACTTAATTGGTATTCATCTGAGGAAAAAAAAATAATCAAGGAAACCAATTGAAAATTATAAAAGAAAATAAAGGTCTGTTTTTGTCTTGAATGTTGAGTTCTGTGTTGTTTTGACTGTTGAACACAGTGAATCAGATTTATAATGTGACTCTGCCCCTCACCCCTCCTTTGAAAATAAAAGGACTCTTTGTCTGGTCTTAAAATGTTTAGTAATTGGTGGCATTTTGTGGTAGCCTGGCATCTCAATCCCTCATCCTTCCTCATCCCACTACTGTGTCTTGTGATGTTGCGTATGTGTATGATGTGTAGGGGTCGGGGGTGGGGGGCTTACTTATCTCTAATAAGAGCCACACTCTTCCATCACTAGGAAATGTTTCTCTGTTCCGTCTCATTGTGATTCCTTGTTCATATGTGCTGCCCAAAGATAAATCTATACTCAATTATTCTTACAGCTGTCAAACCAGATTCTTTGTAGAATTATGTTGTTTTTTGGTTGAATGCTTTTATTCCCCCTTAATGGCAAAAAGAGGGAAAAAAACTTTCAGTTTTGATTTATTTAATAGCTATGTTTGTCACTTTTTATATTAAATCTTTACTTGTCCTTCTTAGAGTAAAACTGCATTAAAATTTTATTTTAAAAAAATCAGTCATCTGGCCCAGTATTCCACAAACTTTAAGAACTGGGGAGAAAGAAACATGGGTAAGAATACTTTTTAAGCAAAATATATACTCCCTACAGTTTTAGGTAATATGGAAGGTTATTTATAAAATAAAAATTTACTATGTAAAAATACGTCTGCCTCCTAAATCCTAAAACTATAATCTGAATCTCTTTTTTTCTTTACCTTCTTTCAAGAACTGAAAAATTAATAATACATTAGGCTATTAAACTACTATAATTCACATCTGTTAGGCCTCCCATTTCTCCCCCACTCTCTACTCTATGAAATTACATCTAGCTTTAGATGCAGTTTTGCCTTGAGGCAAAAAGAATGATAACTACTAAGTAATTCCTCGGGGTCCTTTCCTGGCCTATGATTTTATGAAATGGAATTATGCTGTTAAAATATATCCTTGTTTTTACAACTCCATTTAGTTATTCTGAATGACCTTGTGATTTTGTGCCTTCCTGTTTCCAAACCATTCTTGATTAAAATTCCCTACCTCATTTCAATCTGGCTCTTAACCCACAAAGCAGTTCCTTCTTTTTATAGTCCTCCATCCACCCATCCCTCAAAATCCTCTAGGTGTTGTAAACATTCAAGAAAGAGCCAACAGAGAATTAAAAAGCTGTTATTTAAAGGGATTTTTGTATTTTTAGATTATAGTTGTAATGTAGATATATGATTAGGAAATTAAAATTCATTATAGAGGAATTAGCAATAGCATGTGCTGATGAAAACAAGGAACTTTCTAAATGGGAGGCCTCAATAATCATACCTAACAATAGCTGCTAACCTCAGCAGCAGAGCCATACATTGAATGTGAAACTTAAATGAAGCTACTTTTTAATCTTAAAGGTGATCGATCCTTTTAAGTTAAGGTACTGTGTTTGTGGGCTTTGGGGGCAGTTGTAGGTACACTCTAAAAAAATTTAAGAGTGCTGTATTTTAAGGACATCTCACAATCATTAATACCTACTGTTAAATACACAGCTCAAATGATTACTGACAAAATTAGCAGTATTGAATTCTTGTTAAAATCATGGATTCTGGAGCTAGACTGCCCGGTTGGAATTCTAGCTCCACAACTATAAAATGAAAATCAAATAGATCTTCTCTTAGTATTGTTATAAGGATTAAATGAGATTATGAATGTTAAGCATTTACCCTACTTCTTGGCACATATTAATATTAACTATTATTATTACCAATTAGACAGTCTTTTATTTTTTACCTATTTCAGAAACCCTAAAATATTCACATGGACAACATTTCATATTTATTCCTTTGGCCAAAACAATTAGTAATTTCTCAAATAGAACTCTTTGGCTCTCTGTTAAAGGAAATGTGATATAGCCCTAATCCTATCTACCACTCCAAGCAAAATCCAAGTTCATCTTTGTTTATCACTGTTGAGAAAGATATGACATCAATACTCAGGCAATTAAAGAACAAGATGGGAGTTCGATTTGTTCAAATAGATCTAAGATTCTTTCCTGAACCAGCTTGTAAGGTTTTTTTCCTCAAAAATACTTAAATTTAATTGGAGTATTTTCTTCCCAGGTCTTACAAATGCTGAATAGCTTCTCTTAGTATGTGCCAGCTTTTCCCTTACATTTGCATATAAATATATTCCCATATTTCATTTAATTAATACATTATTATTGATCATTTATAATCATTTACTATATTTACAATGTGGCAGGCATTACTATGGCAGTCACATGAAACCTAGTTATCCTTGATGGCACATTATTGGAAGATTTTTATAATCAAATAGGCTCCAATGAATGCCATTCTACCTTATGAAGTCTGGAAAAATGTAAAAATCAGTTCATTGCTAAACCAGGAGAGCTCTCTTAATCAGCACTTCTATGCCTATCAATATAAAGATAAGGGATATTTATTAATGTTTTAAAATATTAAATTATGTGCAGGATTGTTTCTGTGTTGTGTACCTTTTGTACTCTAATTCCTTGAACTTAATGGACTCAGTATATTTATAGTGATTTGCTATTTAAAGAATATTTTGTTAATCAGAGCATCCTATTATTTGATCATTCTATAACAACTGGCTGCCTGTAACTAATTTACCCAGTATAACTAGCAGCTGTGGGTTTGTTTCTTTTTTTTTTTTTTTTAATGTAATAGAGTGTTTTCCCAATCATCCATTATCCTGTTTTCAGATGGTTTTGATTTTTTTGGTAGATTTTTGGAGTGTCAGATAACTGTTTATTACACTGGATTCATTTTTCTCTCTTTTTGGACATTGCAGGTGAAAGTAGGGAAGAAAAGTTAGGAGACTCATTGCAAGATTTGTACAGGGCATTGGAGCAAGCCAGTCTGTCACCACTGGGAGAACATCGCATTTCAACCAAGATGGAATACAAGCTATCATTTATAAAGAGATGCAATGATCCTGTGATGAATGAGAAACTACACAGGCTGAGAATTCTCAAAAGCACTTTAAAGGTAAGAAAGGAAATGGAAGGAGAAAGTCCTTTCAAGAGATTCATTTCTGAGTTCAAAGGCCATGACCAGATACACTAGATGAAGAAATACAAAATGGGGTGGGCGAGGGGGGAAGATAGGTAAACCGGAAGAAACTAAAACTGAGCTGTTCCTATAGAATAATAAGTGTGTGGGTAAAAAGGAAATAATCTTATCTTTTCATTAACATCTCAAAGCACTGACTAAATGTTATGTGACTTAGTTCCAGGAGAAAACAGGATGTAATTAATTATTTTTTCCAAAAATACAAGGCTGGTGTTATTTCTCAGTCTTTCGTTTTCCTAAGATAAAGGTGCCATGTAGTGTAATTAATATAGTTATTAAAAGAACACAGCATGCATGCAGATGCAATAGTGGGTGCTAAAAGGGTTTGCAATATTTCATATCTATTTCCTGCGGCACATTTGGAGTGAAGCCACAGTGATTCATGTTCCATGTAGAAATTTCATAATTGTTCTGTTTACACGATCAGTTCCCAATTCTCATGTTACTTTCCTATTATACATTTCCATAAGTGCTTACATTGTCTCCAGTCTTATTATGTTACCCCCAGATTAGGGAGAAGGTGATGGGGAGAGGGGGAGCAGAGAAGCAGGAAGTTGAAGGAGGCAGAAAAGTGAGCCCCCTCACTGCGCACATGCGTGGGGGGGGGGCTTGGGGGGGGGGGGGCTGCCACACAAACTCTCCCTAAACAGGCCCTGCACCCTTGAAAAATCAAACCCAAAAAAGAACTACCATACAGAGTAGTATATAACACAGTTTTTTCAAGAAACAAAAGGTCAAAGGACTCCTTTGGGAAATATTTCTGATTCATAGTGTATTGCTCACGTTTTGTGATTCTGAAACATAGATGAGCACCAAAGAGATAAACGACATAGAAAATGCATTAGTTGAAAAAATTTCCCATAGCATGCAACCAAGTTTTCAGAGTCAACTCGTTTTGAATCGGTATTCATGAAAATACTATTCAAATCTGTGGGACCAGCCTAATGGCTTTTGGGTAACTAAGACCAGAATTTTTAAAAGAGCTATATAATATTCATAGTAATTCTGGTGATCAATCCTACTCCAAAGAGACCCTTACCCTCCCACTTTTCAGACCCCCACCCCTCACCTCCAGGTCCAAACTGCCTGGTTGTGACAGCAGGCAGGCATTTTGAAACAGGTCAGGCTCAAGTATTTTAAAGGCCTACTCCTGTCTCTCTCTCTCTCTCAGCCCCTGTCTTTCATGATCTGTAGATTCCCAAAAAGTGTTTTCTTCCAGTAGCAAAGAATTTGTTTAGTTCAGTGAATATTGATGAGTCACCTGGTATGTGATACTGTGCCCTACTCGCTGGGGCAAACAAAGATGACAATAAGTCACTGTAAATAATGCCCCTCATTGGTAAAATGAACTATAGAGCCCTATACTTTTTAGTGTGGGAAATGAATAGGAAATGGAAATCTCCCATTAGGGAAGGACAACTTCCACTCTGAAAGGGTGGGCCATTTTGCATTGCAGGCCCCTGATGCTACAGGAAGGAAGCCATAACTTTCGCACTGCAAATGTTATGTATTTGTGGTGACAGGAGGGCCATGCTCTCTCTCATGCAAGCATGAGGAACTGACCATCTAGCAGTAAAAATAGGACAGTGCAAATGTAACTCAAGACACAGAATGTGATAAGTCCACGCAATGGCAATGATAAAGTGTTATGGGCCATCTATGAGGTAGAGAACATCTTTTCCAATTGTTAAACGAAGGTTTCAAGAAATGAGAGGCGTTTTGAAATGGATCTTAAAGAATGAAAAAGGTTTCCATAGGCAGAGATGGGAAACAAGAGAAAAAATAAACCACACAGAATGGGTGATACAAGGCATACCATATGGTGTAGAAAAAAGTACACAAGGATTTGAGTCTAAATAGCTGAGTTTGAGTATGCCAGAGTCATTTATTATGGACTTCTTAATTTTTTCCCTGTTAACTTTTTATTTTAAAGTTGAACAAAAGTTTGTCTGCATCTTAACTGTTGAATCCTTTTGCTTTTCAGGCCAGAGAAGGGGAAGTAGCCATTATTGATAAAGTCCTAGACAATCCAGACTTGACATCTAAAGAATTCCAGCAATGGAAGCAGATGTACCTCGATCTTTTCTTGGATATCTGTCAAAATACCACCTCAAATGACCCATTAAGTATTTCTTCTGAAGTAGATGTAATCACTTCCTCCCTAACACACACTCATTCGTACATTGAAACGCACGTGTAGGTGTGTAAGTGTTTTCTGCCTTCAGGCCATCTGGTACCTCCTGGTACTTTGAACAAGTATATACGGTAGTTTTTATATCAGTGTGTGGGACACTTGACAAGCTATACTTCAGTGTCACCAAACTGTATGAAACAAACTATATATGGTCATTATACCATTGTCTTTAATGAGCATTTGTATATTTTATATGCAGTTAGTGCTCAGCTTATGTTTACCATGTGCAAAATCAACTGTCTTCAATGACTTAAAATTAACTTTTGCAAACAATTCTGAAGACAGGTGGTCTTCAAGTAGAAAAAAACACAAAACGGCAGTTTTCTAAGGTCATCTTTTCTCCCTTTAAGTTAATTTTATATAAACAAGACTTCAAAAGTAAATCACATTTTTTCAGGTGCAGACATCCTTGTGGGTGGGAAAGAATTTAAACCTTTTTTATATTTATTAAAATGTTCTAAGAATTTTCTTAAACATTGCACAAAGTTTAATGCTGTAGTTTTATTTTTGTGAAATGTAGATGCGCATACAAGAGTTAAGCAAACTAGAAGAGCATCAACATAAGAAAAGTTCAGGTATCTGATATTCGTCTTAATAGTCTATTAACTTGTGAAAGCTGGTTAATGGAAACACTATTCCAAATCTATGGGGACACTTACTGGTGTATCAGGGCAAAGCTTTGTAAGATGTTTTTGTAACTAAGACCAAAATTGAAGATAGAGCTGCTTTATTTTCTTGGTTTAAATCTTCCTTTATTTTTGTAGTGATGAAATGCTGATTGTGTACAGAGGAATTTGAGAATGGATTTTTTAAAACACACCTAACACACCCAGAAAGGCAGCTAACAGATACATATATATATATATATATATAATTTCAGCCCAAACTCATGTTTTTGAACTCCAACTCTTAAAATGCTACAAGGTATAAACTGAAATGAATCAACTTTCCAGTTAGTTTCCAATTTTCCCCCTAGTACATTAATTAAACATACGTAATTTTACTTCAGGCAGGGAAGTAAAATATGTTTTGTTACAGCCTGATGTGTTATTATATAGAAAACAATGTTGCGAACTAAAAATGTACCTCTCTCCTGAGGAGCAAGAGGATGACGGTCATTTAGAGATCTGTCACATTGAATTATATGAGAGAAACGATTTTATAGAGGTTTTTCCTAGCTTCATGAATTGTTCTATAGAGTGGATGAAGTCTATGAAAAAGTCCTCTTCTTATATTTCCATTTATAAGCATCTCGTTTTTGAAAGTGATCACAGCATGATAATGACTGTGCTGCTTTTTAGTGTCTGGCTGCATAACGTACAAGTCACAATTTGCTGTTTTTTTAGGAGGAGGAAGGGACCCTCCTTTACTATTCTATATCCTAAAATCTACTTCTAATCAGCTTTATACTGTTGCCTGTACAGCTCAGTGAATGTACTTTCATCTCTAAGAGTTCAGATATATGCCAGTGAATATTTTTGCTGTAGAGGAGAAAGTAAAAACTCCACAGCGGGGATCTTTTTCTTTGCTTTTGAAACCACCATTGAATCACTTATCGTTTTGCAGACTTTGCACAACTGTACAGGAGAGTGGCCTTTCTACAGCACATTTTCAGTAATCCTATATTTAGTCAAAATGGATGAGAAATCATGTATTAATGTTTGTATGGAATTTTGAGTCCAGTGTAATATTTTTATCATTTAAAAAACCTATTTGTAAAAACATTTATTTACTGCATGGATATTGACGCACATTAAATTTGTGGGATTTTGTATATGTAAAAAACTAACAAAAAACAAAAACGGAAAAAAAAAAACCTCGTCCTAAAATGAAGTGTGCTTGTTACAGGTGTTTAGACTTGTTGATGTTTACTAGACCAAATGTGTACATTCACTTAAAAATATCTGTACCTGATGGATGTGTCATGGATACAGTGGCCAGGTTGTGCCCTGTAAACAGCAAGCAGTTGATGGAAAGACTAGCTGTGTTGCTACTAAGCAGCTTTTCCTTTTGTAAAGTCGGCTCTGTTGTTTTAAATGGTAAAAATTAAACTAATGAATTTTAAAAGACTTGTGGCTAGCCTAGCATGAAAGAGACCTTTTAACAGTATATATCTGTACATTTTATTGCATTAGTTTCAAATCTAGGAAAGAGGCAGCACTGTAAACTGAAGTCAAATAAATTCGGCTCTTAATGCATCCTCATAAAGCACCTACTTTATTCATCAAGTCCTCACCATATTTCTTTGTAACAGAATCACACAGTCACCTTTCCATCCCTCCACAATTATGAGTTCTAACTTTGCTACTCCAATGAACAATCACCTGTGCAGTGTACACAAGCATCTTCTCTGAGCCCCTGTAAAATCAAGCCGGTTTCCCATTTGCCTGCCATGAACTTGAAATTTTCACTCCTCTTTCCTTTCTCTGTGATTCTTTGGGGAAATTGGGGAGGGTGGGTGAAGGAGCCACCAAAAATAAGGGGGTTTTTTTGGTTTTGTTTTAATATAACCTACAGCATGTCTACAGAATGAACATTTAAATAGGATGAAAGAAATAGGGTTTTGTTTTTGTTAGATGTTCCACTTAACCAGAAGAGCCTCATTGTTATGGCTAAGGGTTGCTGACATAAAACTTAAAACCAATGAGCTGCCTAAAGCTAAGGCAAAAGCAGACAAAGGGTAACTAAGGATGAGGGACAGAAAAACTTAACCTAGGTCATTATCTCAAAAAAAAAAAAAGGTGCTCTCCTAAGAGTTTTTTTTCCATCCAAGTTCCATAGTTATTTTAAACCGTCAGAGCAGAACCATGTTTCTGGATGATAAAATCATAGTTTTCCTTACAATGATTTCGTGCTGTTTAACCAAGGCACTTTCCCTTCACTGTTTATTCAGATAATGCCATGTTCTAGGACTATTTATTACAGCCTTTATAGCTTATGATTTCCTGGGTCTTGTATATAACTTATGATGGTACATTTTTGGCCATTTGTTTGTTTGTTTGGCACAAAAGTAATCACTGTTTAGCACCTAGGGAAACACTTCAACTGTAAGAGGGAAAACAGGGTCATATTTTACTTTTGAAAGTCCATCTCTAGCCCAGCATGAGAATTTCTAGAAATCCCCAGCTCACTGAAGCTGATTCATATATCCTATTTGACCCCTCCTGTCTCCCACTCTCAGCTTAAAGGGAAACGTCCCTCTTTGGCCAAGCCCTTGTTTGCCTCCTTAACCTTCAGAAGCCACTGTGTTCCCAGGGCCCCATTCTTAAGAAAAACCCACGTGTTTCTCTGTAAACCTGCTCAAGCACTATTTTCTCCTCTGTAGCCAGAGACTGCCCTAACCCATGAAGCCCAGCACTAAATCAGGAGCCTCTCTGGTCTCTCCCTCCCTCTCCTCGTCCCCACCTTCGGCCAGCTGCAGCACTGCGCACTGCAGGCCACTCCAGGCCCAGGGCAGCGCACAGCCGATGTCCTCCCAGCGGTCCAGGTCGAGGTCATAACCCACCACGTTGCGGGTTGGCACCTGGCGCGAGTCCCGCCACTTGACACCGCCCAGCAGCAGCGCTGTCTCCTCCACCACGGCCAGCCCATAGCAGAAGCGGTCGTAGGGCAACGGCCGCAGTCGAGTCCACTGGTCGGTGCCGGGGTCGTAGCGCTCGATCTCAGAGAAGGGCTCATAGCGCCCCAGAAAGGCGAACACCGCGCCGCGCAGGGCAGCCATGTGGTGCCCAAAGCGGGCCGTGCCCATAGGCGCCCTCTTGCTCCACGTCCGCTCCCCGGGGCCCAGGGCACACACGTCCCTGAGGCTGCTCGTGCCGCCCTCGCCACTCCGCGCCTTGCCCCCGGAGATGTACACCACGCCGCGGTCCCCGACAGCCCCCGCGTGACCGTGCAGCGCCCGCGGGAGCGCCGCTGCCGCCGTCCAGCGGTCCCGGCGCAGGTCATACATCTCCACTGAGGCCAGCGCCTCGCCGCCCGCGCCCAGGCCCCCGACGGCCAGAAGCCCCTCGCCCAGGGCGCCGCACCAGAAGTGAGCCCGCGCTTCTCGCATAGCGGGCACCGCCGTCCAAGTGTGGAAGCGAGGGTCGTAACGGTGCACTTGGGCCGTGACTGCCCGCGGGCCGTCAGCCAAGGGAGAGAAGCCACTGCCCAAAGGGCTCTCCCCACCTAGAACGAACAAGAAGTTGCCCGCCGCGCACACGCTGTGTCCCAGTAGTGGGGCGGGCAGCCGCGTGAGGCTGCACCAGCGGTGGTTGTACACGTCGAAAGCCACCACGTCCTGGGTGAGCTCCCACTCCTCTTCCTCGTCCTCTTCCAACTGCTCCTCTTCCTCCTCCTCGGGCTGAGCCGCGGCGCCCCTGCCCCTGGCTGCACCCCGCGGGGCTGCAACCTCCTCAGTCACCGCCTCCCTTGTCCTGAGCCCCCCGACCAACAAGATGCGGGTTTGGGGGCTCCGGACACTGGTCTGCTCTCCCTGCACGAGCGGCTGGCGGGAGGGCGCCGTGTGGTAGTTGAGGGCCTGGATGATGAGGCCCTTGACCCGGGCGGGAAGTGCGAGGCCGGAGCCCGAGTACATGCGCCGCAGCACGTCGGCGGGCACCAGGCCGAAGCGGACGCGCTCAAGCAGCGCGGCGCAATGCACCAGGCGTTCGGCCTTGGGCTCCTGCCGCAGCCAGGCTAGCGCCAGGCCCAGCAACCGGGACTCGGGCACCCGCGCCACATCGGGGGCACCCAGCACGGCCACCAGCGACGTGGGGTTGAGCTCCAGCAGCCCCATAGGGCCTGCGCCCCGCGCCAGCATCTCCCTCAGGTGACGCACAATGCAGCGCTCCGATGCATCCAGCGTGTGCGCCAGGCCGAAGCGCGCCGCTACGTTAGCTGCAAAGCAGCAGTTCTCCGGGGCCAGCTGGCGCTCCAGGTAGCGGCCGCACAGCTCCAGGGCCTCTGTGACCTGCAGGTAGCTGGCGGCCTCCAGCGTGTCCTCTACGGTGTCCATGGAGAGCGGCAGCCAGGCGGTGTAGATGAAGTCGAGCAGGCGCTGCAGGCCGGCCGCCGACGGCACATGCAGGTGGATCACGGGCGCCCGGGATTCTCGGGTGTGGTTCTTGAACAGGGCCCTGAAGTAGTCGCTGGAGCACGCGAGGAGCGACCTGTGCGCCGGGAACTCGCTGCCCTCGGTCTCCAGTGTCACGTCGCACAGGAAGCCCTCGGCGCGCAGGGCCTGGTAGCCGGTGAGCAGCGCGCTGCCATGAGCTTTGCAATAAGACAGGAAGTAACTCATGATGCCCAGGGCGGGAAGCGGCCAGGCGGGCGCTGGGGCCAGCCGGGCGCGGCCGGAGGCATCTCGGAGCCCGGCACCCCCGGGACACTCACGTGAGCCGCAAAGGCCGTAGCAAGGTCTGGTTTTTGCCTGCTCAGCTTAAAGCGGGATGCTTCTTTGTCCACATCCGTAGATCTCCCGCTGCGACCCTCGGAGCCAGTTCGGTTGGGGAACGTTTTCCAAAGCCCCTGGTGGCGGAGGGCGCGGAGTTTGGTGTCTGTTGGGATGGGTGGCGGGGTGCAGGGTTTGGTTTTGGCGGCTGCCGAGGCTGTCAGCTCGTTGCCTAAAGCTCCCTCCCCGGCCCAGTTTGAGGAACCCACACCTACGCAGGGGCCGCAGGGGCCGCGCACCATCACCTGGAAGGGCCGAGCTGCGAGGGGACTGACTCCCGGGGGTGCTGGATCTCCGACGGCCCAGATGCGCAGATGTAGCCCGGCTCGGGGCGTCCCGGGAGTGCGAGGCGAGGGCTCTGACTTACCGGGGGTGGACGAGGAGGACGGGTTCTGAGGACACCCGCAAGGGCCGGGGACAACTGGCTGTGGGGCAAGGGGGGAGAGAGTGTTCCGCGCGGAGGATCAAATCAGAGCCTGGGGGATTAGGGCGGGGGGTGCGCGGGTCAGCTCGGCCGGTCGGAGGCGTGATTGGGTGCCGCACATAACAGGCCTGTAGCTCACAGCGACAGGAATAGCGCGCGGCCTCGGCCTCCCGGGAGCGCCCCGCCCCGCGCCCTGGCTGCTGGCCGCCAACCGAGGGCCGTGGCGCGGAAGGAAGCAGCCTGGGCCTGTGACCTGACTCCGGTGACCCGGCGAGCCGCCGGTCCCCAGGGGGTCCCGGGAACCCAGCGAAGGGGACGCTCACTGGAGAGACGCGAGTCGCCCGGGCCTCTCTGTCTGGTGGTGTCTGAGAGGGGGCGCCCGGCTGGGCTGGAGGAGTGTGGATCCTCCTCCCCCGCCCCCGTGCCCCTGGAATGAAGCCTCTGGCTCCCAACTTTCTGTTTTGAGGAGGCCCTAATTAATCCAGCGGGAGGAGGGATTAAGAGGCTACTTTGCGCGCTGACACCCAGGAGGCTGCTGTGCGCAGAGGAGCCACTGGTGGGAACCACGCCTGGTCGAATCCGTGATCTCTCCCAGCGGCGCTTGGTAACACGTCCCTCACCTGGACTCACCCTTGCAAGATGCTGGGCCTACTCTGCACCCTTCCCGAGGCGGCTCGCGTCTCCAGGGCTAGCGCACATTCCGCATTCGGGAATTTGCTTCCCTGCCCCCCACCCGCTTCCCGGCTCCCTGACCCCAGCTGAGGTCTCCCTTCCTGTTCTTGGACCCTGCCCGGCCTATCCCTTGGCAAAGTATACAAGGAAATTGTAGGTGACTTGGGTTTTCTGCCTTTGAATGACCACTTCCTGTAAGAAAATAATTCGTTCCAGTTTCTCTCCCTGACTATCCAGGCTCTGATCTAATTACTGCCTGCTACGTCTAAAATGCAGTGACAAGATAATGGGCAGTAAGGTTGCAAAGCTCGGTAGGGGCTGGAGTTTCGTGGGGCAGCTCCTCATGAAGTTATTTTTACAACATGTACCCAGCACAGAAATGATGACTAAAACCACCCCAATATTGAGACATTAGGAAAACATTTCCCCATCTTCTCCATCCTGCTATTAAATAACTAAGTGATTAATAGAACTTCTTTCTTGCTAATTTGGATGGAGGTTTCTCTGTGTTTTGCTTTCATCTGAAATTGATTTTGCTATTTTCTCATGCAGCCCCTCTGGCAATCTGTTTTAAGTGAACCGTTTGAGGGCATCTGAAATAACTTGTATTTCTGACAGTTGGGGTTATATTTCATAGGGAAAAAAGCCCAAGGAAAGATAAAGTTCTATCTTTTTCTGCCTGGTATGCCATCGGTATTTACAAGGTCTTTCATTGGAAATAATTCTGGAAGTGCATGAAAATATTAGTAAAATGATTTTGCTTTCTTGTCAAAGATGGAACTGCTTTATGACTTTATTAGCCAAATTATAAAATGCAGGCAGGTGCTCGGGTTAAGGGCTTGCTTAAACTCCAGAGGCTAAAACTACTCCAACTTGAACTCCTAATGTTATCATTACAGATGGGTTCAGAGGGGGTGCTGGTTGGTTTTTTTTTTCTAAGTAGTAAAATTCTTAGTTCAAAAATACCAGTCTGGTTCACTGTGCACAGATCTGTATGGTGAAATTAAATGGCCTTTATGCACCCTAATAGAATTTTGCTAGCAGGGATATTTGAGATCATTTAACTAAACCCTCTCGTTTTTGCAGCAATTTCTTGTTTTCCTTTTTAAACAAATGTGGCAAATGAGCCCCAGAGAGAGTACAGTTTGTCTGGGTGACTTGGATATTGAGTTACAGAGTCTGGACCAGAATCCAGGGCTCCTTCCCCACTGTATTATGTGACCTCGTGTATGATAAAAATAAAATAGTGCAACACACAGTTTATTTAAACCAAATTTCAGAGTGATAAAGTTTAAGTACAGTTATTTAAACAGCATATTTTTAACCCCCAAATCAGATCACATCCCATCACATCTGTTCATCACCATGCATTTGGGTTGAATCCGAAATGTCACACTTACATGACAATATAGATGCTTGCGGAGAACTTGAAACTCTAGACATCAATAATCCAATTTTTTAACAAGTATGTGTTCATTGCTGGTCCAACAGGCCACCTTAACGTGTTTTGCTGTTGACGATATGATAAACTGTGTTAACTGAAGAAATTTTCATGTTAGATATGTTTACAAGGTCTTGTTTAGAAAATGTAACTGTCAGTCCAAGAACATTCTTGTCCTTTGAGTAATGTTTATGGAATACTTTAATTCTGTGCAATATTAGTATGCTAAATAACATTTCAGTGTGTACTTCTTTAGTTGTTGTGGTAGATGTGTGTCTTAAGTTGGGTCCCCTAGAAGCAGACCCTGCAACCCAACCTGAATGCATGGTGATGAGCAGATGTGATAGGATGTGATCATTTTGTTGGAAATGATCTGCTTGTGAGTTGCTGTCCGCCTTTAGACTATCAACTCCTTGAGGGCAGGGACTGTTTCTTGGTCTTTGTATCTCCAGCCCCTCTCATGGTCCTTGGCATAACTAATGTTGAATTGAGCAGATATAGGAAGTGGCAACATCAGTAAGAGGAGTAAAGGGTTATTAAGAGGAACTTGCCTGGGGCAATTACATCCTTCTCTCTGGTTGTCTTTCTTCCCTTCACACAGCTGGGGTTGGAGACACATCCTGGTAAGGCTGTGAGCTTACATCCCTAGGGATCAAGTGGGTGGCCGTGGGTGGCCCCTGACAGGGGAGTCCAGGTGGACTTGACTCTTGAAAGAAGGCTAGACCACCTCATCCAGCCACTGCTGCAGCCTGCTGCTGCCATGGAGCCCGAGTTTTTTACCCAGACCAACCCCGCATGGCTCTCGGCATCCAGTCAGAAGCGCTGCTACTCCTCGTACCTAGACGCTGGGCCCCAGGCATTCCAGCAGCCCTTCCATGCCCCGGTTTGTGTGGCTGTGCTTCTGCTGAATGCCCAGCTACACACTCCAGCATACCTGTTGGGACCCTGAAATTTGCCCTGAACCCCCGCCCCTTGTCAGAACTGTGACCTGCTGTCAACGATCCCTTCCATACATATGCACTTCCCGTGACAGAACCTAGCACTAAAGTCCTCAAGCACCCGCCTCACTTCCCACATTAAGGTGGCACTCCTAGTCAGCCATGGCACTCCACTTAGCCTGAATTGGCCCAACCTAGCTAAACCTAAATTCCATAGCTCTCACCTCTAAAATAATTGTATATATTGAAAAAAATCCCAAACCACAAATATTCATGCATAATAGCTACTTAACATTTTTTTTTGCAAACATAATGTGCTTTTTCTGTTAACAGTTTTATTGAGATATAATCCACATACCATACAGTTCACCCATTTAAAGTAATACAGTTCAGTGCTTCTTAGCATATTTACCGAGTTGTGTAACCATAACCAGAGTCTAATTTTGGAACATTTTCATCACCTCAAAAAGAAGCCCATACCCTTTAACTATCACTTCTCTGTACCAGCCCCCCAAACCCTAAGTAACCACGAGTCTACTTTCTATCTCCATAGATTCTGGATATTTCCTATAAATGGAATCATACAATATGTGGTCTTTTGTGACTGACTGCTTTGACTTAGCATAATGAGTTTTTCCATCCATTGTAATGCACTTTTGAGGAAGAAAAAGACTGTATAATAATAGCATTGGGAACCTTTTCTCAAAACCACAAAACTCTAAAATATGCCTGTTTGATATTTAAGATACAGCTTTTGGCCGGTTAACTCTTTATCATCTATCACTGCTGGCTCTTTTGAATCCCAGTATGCTTCCTTCCAACACACGGTTTCTGGCAACCTCCATGGAAAGCCTATTATTAGAAATTGACACATTAACTAAGCTAATTGTGAAAACATGATTACAAACAATAACAGATATGTGGTAGCGAGAAAATCCCATGTTATCTTCACCCTCTTCCAAGAGCTTTTTTTGTGCTTGTGAAATGTATTTTGTCTTTGTGACATGCAATTCAAGCAAAAGGATTGCAAGGGGAGAGAGACAGAGAGGTGGGGGGGGGGGAAAGAGGAGGGAGGGGGAGAGAGAGAGAGAGAGGAGGTAGAGAGAGACAGAGAGGAGGGTGAAAGAGAGAGAGAGAGAGAGAGAGAGAGAGTGAGAGAGTATGTGTGTGTGTGTGTGTGTCTGTGTGTGTGTGTCTGTGTTGATCCTGAGTGATTCTGGCATTCTGGCCCAGCTGACAGCCTAAGGAGCCAGCAGTGTGGCAGTGGGGAAGGACAGGGCTTTGGGGTCAGACAGAGCTCGGCTCCAATTTCAGATCTGCCCCATGTGACTTTAAGCAAGTGACTTAAATTCTGTGTCATTTTATAAATTTTAAAAGGAACATACTGACTCTACACTCATAGCACTGTTAAAATAAAATTAGATTCTATATATACGACTGTTCCTGGCAAGTACACACACGAGATGTGAGTTTTTCCTTCTTCTCCTTCCTTTGGCTAAAGCCTTCTGACAACTTACACATAACACCAGAGCCCAAGCAGCCGGGAAATGCAATGGAGCAGTGGTTCTAAGCGGTTCCCTGCAGTATCACCTGGGAACCTCTTAATAAGTGTAAATTCTGAGCCCACTTCAAACCTGGCCTCAGAAACTCAGGTGGGGCTCAGTGATCTGCTTTAACAAGCCCTCCTGGTGACTGTGATGCTCTCAAAAGGGTGAGACCCAGCTGTAACAGAGGATTATTAGTAGTTTCTGCTACATCCTCAATTCCCTGTTCTTAGGAATGACTTGTTATGGATGCGATGTCAACTTTAAAAAAAAAAGAAGCCCACTAGCTCCAAAAGGTCAGAGGTCAGAAACCCAGATGGGAGAAATTTGTGGCCTCTGCTTCATGTCACATGACTGGTCACATTAAGAAAACTAGATTGTGGGCTCGTTTGACCTTCCGTACCCCTGCAAGATGATGAGGTTCACAACTTATCACTAGAGATGATGAAAATGATGATTTGGTAGCCAACACATTTTCCGAACAACACTTGACTGACTACTCAAACCAGAAGGTACCTGTATCGCCAATTTCCTATCTGGATGCCACATTTTAAGAGGCTCTGCGATGAATTGGGGAATGCCCAGCGAGGCCAGCCAGGAGGAGGTGGGGTCTGGAAACATTCTTTCTCTCACAGGGAGCTGGTGGCTGGGGCTAGAGGTTTTAGGCTGAAGAGAAAAGGACCCTCTGGGTGGTTAAACTACCACTATTTTCAACTTTCAGAAGGGCAAGAAGGACAGAGGTGGCCTTATGGCTACAGAGGGCAAACCCAGGACCAGTAGGCAGAAGTTTCAAAGAGAAATTTGGCCACAGCATAAATAAGAACCTTCTAGCAATTTAGAATCTTGAAAGAAAAGGTACCGGTAGGAGTAGAACGTGGCAGGCCATACGAAGAGTTACCTGAGGCTTAGAGAAGATAGGGAACCTGTCTAAAGTGACACAGTTTAGCAGACTGGAAGAGCTCCGCCTGTGCACACCAATCCCAGTCACTTCCACGCCTAGCAGCCAGCCGCTGTGTCCCCTTCTGAGCAGACACCTCTGGGCTCCTGGAGCCCACCTTGCCTGTGCACGTGAACTGAAGCAAAAGTGCCCACAAATTTCCATCACCCAGGGGCTACCTTTGACCAACAACTGGTGGGTGGAGCAGCAGCTCCCTTTCCAGGGGCTCCCCTGTGAGATTGAGCCAGTCACCTCTGTGGGACCCCGCTTGGTGTCACATGCTTGCTTGACCCCCTTCCCTTCCCAGTCTCACCCCCACACCTATCTTTTCTGCAAATACTTCCTAATACATGACTTTCACAGGAATCCTCATCTCAGAAGGAGCCCCTGCCTCCGGGGAACCCAGCCCAAGACACACAGCTGGCAGGTTTCTCCGACAGTGGTAGCACATATTACCTCCCCAAAGGGCCCTCTGTCACCCATTGCAGACATGTACAGAATACAGCAGATATGCTGTGTGGGTAGGTTGTGTTCCCAGTGGCACAGCGGGGCCTAGAAGACGGAACAGCCTGAGGCTGAAGTTGGGAGTCTCCCCACCACCCCTGGGGGCTCTCAGGGCCCTTGTGGAAACCTGTGTGAACTCTAGGGTCCTTTCAAGCCCAGCATGCCACAGTTTAGAGCCACTGGTCCCTGAGTCCCATCTGCAAGTGCCATCTAAATGTGAGCTTTATGGGAAATCTTTGTTCTGTGGGATCCATTTGGTTCTTTGGCGTCATGGGCTGTTTGCAGACCTGGTGCAGGGTGAGCTCGGCTGACATGGTATGATCCACCCTTCTCTGGGAAATGTGTCAGCCAGCCCCAGCCTGGACCTCCGTGACAGTCATTTGGGAGCTGGCACTGGATTCTACTGCTTAGACAGTTTATTGTCTGATGAGGATGTGGGTTGACTCTTAGTATCTGACCCCAGAGGGCCAGCTGTCGTCCATTCACAGATGTGCACAGACAACCAAACCTACGACTTGATGGCTGTACCTTCAGAAGGCTGAAACAACACTCTGACATCAACACCAGAGCCTCTTATGCATCTTTCAAAATGGCTGCACAGTACAAACCAAGTCATACACTGGGAAGTGGCTCAGACATGTCACCTGAGCACGACCAGATTGAAAATCATGAAACCCCTTTGGGTAGTTAGTAAATTTAACCAATTTAACCACCCCTGTTTAAGGAGTTGTAGAGCCTGGGGCTCTAGATGCTTGGAAGAAAAAAAAACACTGTTCCATACTTTCCCGGTGTCTGGCACAAGACCAGCATGTCAACTGTGCCAATTACTTCTGCTATTTTCAGAACTCCTTTCTAATGATGCTGGTCAGTGATTATTAATAGGGAAAAGTTCTACACAGGAACTTGCCAACAGCGGGGAGCTTACAGGATAATTTGCTCCCAGCTGCTTATAATCTTAAAGGTAGTCATAATCTACACAGCCTCAAAACCTTGTGGCATTTGTCCATTTAAAAAGAAAGATTCTACAAAAGTGTCTACTAAGAGTTACCTATGCAGTAATGCACAAGAAATGGTCATGAAACATGTGACAGTTCCCTGAGCAATGTTTAATCTCGCCACTGAGGAAGTTTCCTTCCCATAGAAGACAGGAAACGCTAGTATTACATCAGTAACCGAAGAAACTCGAGAGACTGAACAACTCTCCTAATAACTCCTTGTTCCAGCCCATGCTTCTGCTGATGCCTACACTTCACTTATGCTTTGCCTCTTGGGGTGGTTCCCTGCTCTCCATTCTGCACCCACCCACCCATGGAACAGTCCCTAAGCCTTTATGCCCCCCCACCTTGATTTAACAAGCAACCTATGAGGGACTAAAACAACTTTTGCTTAAGACTTGGGGAGGAGAGGCACAGAGAAGCAAACACAGAGTAGCAGATAGGACCCATAGCTATTCCTGTTTTTAAAGTTGCTCACCCGTCAGCTTGTCCTGCCCAGGGGCCACTATTCCATGCTGGCCCTGCCTCCTTCTCTCCTGCTCCACTCCCACCACCCCCTGTCTCCCATACTGCTCCCAGAAACCCCAGATATTTGCCATTTCATTGTTCAGAACACTTCAGCTTGCTCTTTCCCTGGACAGTTTTGCCTGGCCAGACCTCCTGACCATGGTGTGTGTGTGTGTGTGTGTGTGTGTGTGTGTGTGTGTGTGTGTGTTAAAGTATACATAACAAAATTTACCATTTTAACCATTTTAAGTGTACCATTCAGTGGCATTGAATACATTCACATTGTTGTGCAACCATCACCACCATTCATCTCCAGAACTTTTTCATCATCTCAGATTGAATCTCTGTCTCCATTAAATAATAACTCCTCGTTCCCCCCTTCTCCAGCTCCTGCCAGCCACTATTCTACTTTCTATATCTATGAATTTGACTATTCGAGGAATCATATGCTATTTGTCCTTTTGTGTCAGCTTATTGCACTTAACATGACATTCTCAAGGTTCATTCGTGTTGTAGCGTGTTAGTATTTCTTCATTTTTTAAGTGTGAATAATATTCCATTGTATGGATACACCATGTTTTGTTTGTCCAGTCATCCACTGATAGACCTTTGGTTTGTTTTCACCTTGGCTATTGTGAATAATGCTGCTATGAACGTGGGTACAGATATCTTTTCAAATCTCTGCTTTCAGGTCTTTTATGTAGATACCCGTAAGTGGGATTGCTGGATCATATGGTAATTCTAGGTTCAAATTTTTTGAGAAACTACCACACTGTTATTCACAGCAGCTGCACCGTTTTACATTCCCACCAGTGGTGTACAAGGGTTTCACTTTCGCCACATCTTTTCCAGCATTTGTTCTTTTCTGGTTTTCATAGTAGCCATCCTAATGGTTATGAGGTGATATCTCATTGTGGTTTTGATTTGCATTTCCATAATGATTAGTTATGTTGAGCATCTTTTCATATGCTTATTGGCCATTTGTCTATCTTTGGGATAATGTCTATTCAAATCCTTGGCCTTTTTTTGAATTCAGTTGTTTAGTTTATTTGTTGTTAAGCTGTAGGAATACTGTATATTTCCCGGATATTAATCCTTTATCAGATATGTGATTAGCAAATATTCTCTCCCTTTCTGTAGGTTGCTTTTTTACTCTGTTAATAGTGTCCTTTGATGCCACAGGGTTTGATTTTGATGAAGTCTAGTTTATCTGGTTTTTGTTGCTTATAATTTTGGTGTCATACCCCAGAAATCATTGCCAAATCTAAAGTCATAAAGATATTCCTCTATGCTTTATTCTATGAGATTTCTAGTTTTAGCTCTTGCATTTAGGTGTTTTATCCATTTTGAGTTAACTTTTGTATATGATATACGTTAAGGGTCCAATTTCATTCTTCTGCTTGTGAATATCCAGTCCCCAAGCACTATTTGTTGACAATAGTGTCCATTCCCCATTCAATGGTCTTGGCACCCTTGTTAGAAATCATTTGACCATACATGCAGGGGTTCATTTCTGGGGTCTCTATTCCATTCCAATTGTCTATATGTCTGCCTTTATACCAGGGCCACGCTGTTTTGATTACTGTAGCTTTGTAGTAAGTTTTAGAGTCAGGCAGGATGTGTGAGTCCTCTAGCTTAGTTCTTCTTTTTCAAGATTGTTTTGCCTATTCAGGGCCCTATAAGATTCCATATGAAGACGAGGAATGATAATATTCTGGCTCATACTATTCCAGACTTACCTTTACATATTCAAGTGCTTGTATTTGTGCCTACCTTTAAAAAGTACATTCTTTCTAATCTAGGAATTCCATTCATGGACTTTCTCCTACAGAACTAATCACACAGCAATGCCAGCTATTGATGATATCATGAGAATCAGACATATTTTACCCCGATAATACTTGACACCAAATGCTGAGTAGAACTGTTACCCATTAGGCAGTGAGCAGATGTGTCCTTAGGGGCTGCATGGCTAAGCACTGGTGACCCCAAAACACTGCTTGATGCCCAAAGCTCAGTAAATAGACAAATCACAGGGAGAAGTTGACAGGCACTGTGAGGGAGGTCAGAACACACTCACTTTCATTCCTTCTCTGTCCACCCACTAGGGCAGTGGTCAGCCAGCATCCCTCAACCCCCACCCTTCAGGTGGACATTGTAGATCAATGCTCCTGAAGGATGGCAAGCTCTGGGCACATCCTGTCCAAACAAGACTTAGGGTGACTGCCCTGCTCTTCCTTTCTCACCCTAATCTCTCCCTGTCTCATTCATTGATAGTTCTTATTCCTGAGCCTGGAAACCAGTTGGCTCCATCAGCAATTCACCCCTCTGTGTTTTTCCTGCAGAAAGAGATATGTTTAGTTACATTTAGTACAGTGTTAAAATGGTGGGCTCTGGAGTCAGCGTGCCCAGGTTCAAATCCTGGCCCTACATTCTCAAGCCATTTATGTAACATGGGACAACGTATGTGGTGGCTCAGTTTCAGCATTCTCATCCTAGAAGTACATAGGACAGGGGTGAGAGGAGTGTGTTAATTCATAACAGCACTTGCTACATTATAAATAATAAACATAGATAGATATACTCCCTAAATGTATTAGGGAGATATACATGGTCCTAGAAAAATGACTTTCATTCAGGACTTTACATATATTGCTCATTCTACCTCAGCGCAAATATGCAAACATCTTAGAGAAAAGCATAGAGCGATCCTTGAACTATGGTATTTAACAGCAAGGATTGATTGGTACGATATATTAACTAATTAGCTACCGTTTATTAGTCATTTATGCTCCTGTAGGAAGTAAAAATCATTACATGGGAGGGATCAGTAGGTTCATGCCCTGTGAGGGGATTTTACCCAGGATCCCCTCATAACACTTGCTCAGAGGCACTCACAGTTACTTAGGAGCAGAGTAGAGCCTGGAACTCAGCTTTCCAGAGCCCCCTGGAGTAGGATTCTGCAATGTGTCAGGAAGTGCTGTAATGAAAGAGACAGCAGGTGAGGCTATCCTTGCACTCATGTTCTCAGATTAAAATAAACAGCACAAAGGAATTTTGCAAAATACTTCTTTCAGCCACAAACCCTTGGGGAATGAGTTTGTGTAGTATAGATGCTTAATAGACAGTAAACAGTGAATAGTTTTACAAATTGACGTTGTAAACAGAGTACATCACATAAGCCTGTGACTGTTAATTGGAGAGTGCACCCGAAGCCATGATGGCTAAGGATTGTGCAGGAGATCAGCCATCTTCATGTCCCCATGGCCATGGAACTACATTTCTTACAATTGACTCATTGCATTGTCATATATAATAAACAGTGTTAGCATATTTCTAAGATACGTTTTCTCTTAACTATGTTGTTAATTTCCCCATCTCTTTTCAAACATATAGAAATTTCAAAACTTTGACCAAATCAGATAGAAATAATGAAGAAAGCAAAAATACCTGAAGTCCTTCCATTCAGTAACAACCCCCACTACTACCGGTGGTTGGTACTGGATGGAGCAGATTCTTATTAATGTGGATGAAGGATAAGTAATTTTGTGTAGGTGAGATTACACCACGTGCTATTTTGAAGCCAAAATTTTCACTTAATCATGTGTTATGGGGATAGTCCCAAGTAAATATATATACGAGTAGATATACATACCCTTTATAATGTTTGTGTAGTATTGTTTATCTGAATATAGCAATGTTTAACAAATTCTTCTTTAGTAATAATAGATTCAGGTTACTTCCATGCCTTCATTCTTATAAACTAAGCTTCGGGGAACATCACTGTACAAAAACTCTTTGCATTGCTGTGTGATTAGTTCTGTAGGAGAAAGTCCATGAGTGGAATTCCTAGATTAGAAAGAATGCTTTTTTTAAAGGTAGGCACATATATAATATAAGCACTTGAATATGCAAATAAGAGTCTGGAAGACTATGAGCCAGAATATTACCAGTAATCATAACTGGGCAAACTAGGTAATTTTGTTCTCATATGTATTTTTAATTTGCATTGGACTATGGATATTTGTCTTATATTTTTAACATTCGTAGAGCTATCAGCTAAAACCTAATTATGGCTATAGAGAAATACTCAGGATAATCACAGGAACATAGATGAAAGGATTAGAGATGAAGACAATTAAAAAGAAGTGAATAGGGCCGGCCGAGTGGCGTGTTGGTTAAGAGCTGGCTTGGGACGCCAGAGGGCCCCAGTTCGGATCCCACATATGAGGGCCAGTGACACTGCCCTCCACAGCTAAGATGCTGAACAACAGCTCAACCTGGAGCTGGGCTGCCGTGAGTCGCCGGCGACGGCGTAGGCTGCAGCCCCTGTGGCAGTGGGCTGCCATGGGCTAACGTGTGTAGCCAGCAGCCAGCGTGAGCGGCCAGCAGCCAGCGTGAGCGGCCATCCAGAAGCTGACGACTGATCTGCCTCACCCAGGAAGAATGCAATGATGGTACCAACTTGGGCCAGTGAAGCAACGTCCTCCACAACTAGACTGAAGAACAAAAGGACAGCAACTTGTCTGTTCCCCTTCCCCCAATTCCCCAGTGCTGTTCCCATCCCCCAATTCCCCAATTTAAAAAAAAAAGTGAATATATGTGGAAGACAGGCAATTATGATCTAATATAAGGTTAATTGATGTCCCTGAAACAGAGCAGCCCACTAATGAAAGAAGTTATGTTTATCCATATTATACAAAGAAACCTCCCTGAAATAAAGAATTAAATGAATTTGCTGACTGAAAGTTTATATTTCATTTTGGGGAAATATGATACAGAGCATTCAACACTGAAACATATTCTCTTTTTAAGCTTTTGAACTTTGAAATAAAGGAAAAAAGTCAAGTATCCAGGAAGACAACGGAAAGCATCTACAATGGGGAAATAATTGGGCTGCCTCAGACTTACTCATAACCCACTAACCAACAATTCTATATCTAGGAATTGAACCCAAGGAAATAATCAGACAAGTATACAAGATTTACATAGAAGTATGTTTATTATCGTATTATTTATAAGCATTTTTTTCAAATATGTGAAATGCAAGAAAGATCCAAATGGTAGAATAGTAGGCAACTTTTAAAATTATTTTAGAAGAATATTTAATGACATTGACAAATGCCCATAATACATTATTGTTAAATGAAAGTATCAGGCTACAAAACAGTAATTATAGTATTATTCTAATTAAACCTGCACACACTAGAAAAGCTGGAGGGGGCGGAGACTGGAAGGATATACATTAAAATGAAGAGAGTGATTATATTGGGTTGTCGTAAAATTCATGATACATTTTTGCAACAAAAAACATAGAAAAAATACGTCATGACTTTTCCGACAACCCAATATCTAGGGGAGTATTATAGGGTTATATTTTTTTCTCTTTGTACTTTTCTACATAAACCAAATTCTCTACAATGACAAGTGTTGCTTTTATACTGGGGAAGAAATGATAATTATATTAAAACTATAATCAATAACAAAGAATCGTGCCTTTACATTACTGCAACAAATGAGAAAGCTTTAAAATGTAGTCATAAGATTTGGGGACAGTTTCTTTGAGTAGACTTTTGGAAAACTTAGCTAATTATATTTTTGTGAGCATTTGGATTACACATCAGATGAAACGTCAGTCTGGCTGTAAATTTAAGCAAGCTCTGTTAGATGGGAACATGGAACATTGCTGCACACTTGGATAAGCTTCATAGCATGAGTAAATGTATCTGTAAGATGAACCCCTAGAAATCAAAATCAGGTTTTCTGACCGTTTTCAGGACACACACCACTAGTGACACATGGTGAGATAAAAAACATATAGTGTTTATTGAGGGAAAGGTATCAAAGAGGAGTAGTAAAGCACGTGCAGACCCCCACCTGGAACTCGCATTATCCCAGTGCTTACCATGGTCAGTGTCCCCATAAAGAGGGCTCTGCCCTCCCTGTGATACCCCACATACTGTAGTTCTAGGGATAGGAATCCAGGGGACATCAATTTGACTATGTAACATAGTGGAAGCTTCCTGAGAGAATGAGTGGCCTTGTTAGACACGAAAGCCTCCAGACCCAGTAGCTGGTATCAGCCTGTCCTTTCTTTGAGCTCACTAGACCAGCTCAGCCAGACCGCCCATGAGGTCCTTCAAGTAGGGAGGAAACTGGCCCCCAGAGCCATCCACATGGGTCTTCCATCACTGGTTTTTGATGCATGTAGAGCTGAGACGGAGTTTCTCAAGACTGCTAGATATTTGGAATGCCACACGAGTTTCCTCAGCTCAATTGGAAATAAGAGCTACTCTTCTACTTTGGGAACTCGTCACCCATTATATGGAAACCAAAGATTTCCCACAAGGCCTTGGTCAAAGGACAGCCTGTCTGATGTCTTCCCTTCCATTCTAAGCTGAAAGAAACTTCACATCCTCTGTTGTCCAGCTGGAGGCTCTTCCAGCTCCAACATTCTGATTGGTGACTCCAGTGTTGGCTTCCCAGACTCACCCCAGCTCCTTGGCGGCCTTTCCTGGCAATATTGGAGATTTCCAAACCATTTTGGTCACTTGGTCATCACTTAATCTGCTATCATAAATCTGCTGTTTCTTTGATTTGAGCCTCAGGCTCTTACAAAATAATTTTTGGTTTGTTTGATGCATTTTGTGTGTTTTTTAACTGATTTATTCTTCCAGAGTGAAGTGACATGTTAAACTGAAAGTATGCATAAGGGGTTCTTTCTCAATGCCCTAAAATCTGCTGAAGACAAAATTCCCCTCACAGTTCTCAGTGACCTTCCAAAAAAAGCACAAAGTTGGGTCTTTTCTTCTCACAAGAATTCCTTTTATGATAAGCTTAACATTTCTCCAAAGAAAATGTTACAATACAGAAACTTCTAGGTTGACATTTACTTAGTTTTTATAAGAGGAATAAAATTTACACAAGGCTTACATCTGAACATCTTCAAGTTTTGTAGGTAGGAGCCTCAAAGGGTAAATCTAAAAACAAAACTTAAGGCCAGTGCATTTTCCCAGGTAAATAGAGGGCTGTCCAGATGACTGGTTCTAAGTCAATATGCTCAAATCCTGGGAGCCTCACTGGATTAGCACCCCAGGTGGCCAACCTGCTTGCCAGGGGAAGCATATTGAGCAAGCCACATACACAGCGTGGGACTCACCCCTAAGAAGCAACACATGAACAGTTACTTATTTACGTGTCTGTCCTATAAAACTTCCCCATAGATGCCCTCAGGATTTTGCACGAGTAATTTAAAGGAAGCTACGCCGTGCACTCATTCCCAGCCTTTCATTACGAGGATCATTTTGCAAAGTAAAAACATTTTACAACCCTCTCTTCATAGCAGTCCTACTCTTCACAATTATCCTTTGGGAGAAAAAGAGACCAAAAGCCTCCATGTCATTGGCAACACAAAAACCTGGTTTTGAAAATCTAAAAAAAAACCAAAAACCCAAGAAAGTATCAAGAAGAAAATTAAAATTGTCCACATTTAACATACAGAATAAATTGTTAACATATTGGCATGTTTGCTTTCAGAGTTCTCTCTCTCTCTCTCTCTTTTCCCCTCCCTCCCTCCCTCCTTCCTTCTCTCTTTCTGTCTTATGTTTTCTTTCCTAAAGAAAAATTAGCCTTATTTTGTCAACATAGTACATGCTTATTTTGAAGAATTCAAATCTTTTCAAAAAGTACGATGTTACGAAAGTTGATGGTCACCCACAGAACACCATCCAGAAGCAGGAGAGTTCCAAACAGTGACCTAGGCTCATGCAAAAGGTAGAGAAGTAGACAGATAGACACAGATAGGTAGGCTTTTAAGAAAATGCTATTTCTTAATTAAAATAAAAGAGTGAAATGCTATTTTAATGAAAATGTTACTTTTATTTTGACTATCACAGAGATAAATTGAAGTGAAACTACAGAATTCCTAATTGATGTTTATTCACCACAGTTATTATTTCCTAAGAGACTCCTGAGTTTAAGAAAGACTCTAAACTATTACTAAGTGGCTGGTGTTGGAATTTTGTAACTACCTTTTCCCATTTTAGACAGTATTGTCTCCCTGCACTGAACCATGAGGAGGCTGTACTTTCACACGACCTCACACCTCTCTTTCCCCGATGGTTGTATTAGTATTTATTTCCCATTGGCAGTTTAGAGGCTTCTCATCCTACCCTGTGATGGCTGACCTGTGAAGTCTTGCAACTTGACCCTTCTGGAACTGCCCCTGGGAGGGGTTTCTGCTGTTCCTGGTGCTCCTGCCCCCGGCTGTCCCGCGCTTCCCACCTTCTCCAGTGTGTCACCAAAGCCCCATTCTGCCACCCTCAATACCACTCCCACTGGCCCCTCATGTGCTAGGGGTAGAGTGGGGACCATTCCCGTAGGGTGCGGAGATCTTATTTCCCTGCCATTCCCCCTGCATCTTCTGCTTCTCAACCAACTGGATAAAGCCTCCTTCCAGGTTCTAGAGGCCTCGTCTCCTTTCTTTCTCGCACCTTTCATAACTCACAGCTGGTGGGCTTGTCTCTTTAAAGAGAAATAGAATAATAAAAGAGAAGACAAACGTGGCTTAGGGAAAGCTCGTGAAATATTTCAAAGGGTACAAGTAAGCAATTTACCTAATAAAAGAGATTCCTGGTGATGTACAAAGCCCTTCATGGGAAATTGTAGGTAAGTGCTAGGTAATAGGAAAATATGTAAATAGGAAACACGGCATGGGGTGCTGGGATGGTGGGAAGGAGTCCCAGGCGGATCAGTAACAATACTTTTAAGTTGATTAATATTTTATATTTACATGCAGCCAAAATTAATACAGATATCCCTCTATCTTTCCCCCTGTCTCCCTGCCCCACGGTCCTGGGATGAATAAAATTTAGTCCCTAAACTAATATATTTTTTCAACAAAGATTGCCTTATTTAAATGTATATTTTAAGAAATATCTGTCCCCCAAAACAACAAAAATGTTCAGCAGTCACAGTCTCCCCAAAGCATTCACTTTTTAGAAAGTCAAGGAAGAATGAGAGGTACTGTGGATCACAGTAAGTCCAAGATTTGTTTTCCATCTCACTGGGATAGCCCATTTTTGAGGGATGGCCCCTGAAACGCCATTCAGAACAGTCCTTGGTGTGGTAGGCTGCTTTCTAGGAAGGCCCCCAAATGATCCCCGCCTCCTGGTTTGTATCCTTTTGTGCAGTCCTCTCCCCTTGCGTGTGGGTGGACCTCTGACTTGCTTCTAACATATATATGTTTGTGTATATATATATATATATATATATATATATATATATATATATAGTCGGGAAAGTCATGACGCATTTTTGCATTGTAAACATAGAAAGGGTCGGCCGAGTGGTGCAATGGTTAAGA
>NW_017731363.1:6382254-6411312 GCF_001890085.2 Hipposideros armiger
GACAGCAACTTGTCTGTTCCCCTTCCCCCAATTCCCCAGCACTGTTCCCATCCCCCCAATTCCCCAATAAAAATCTTTAAAGAAAAACATAGAAAAATACGTCATGACTTTCCCGACTATATATATGGCTTAGGTGGTGATGGGATGTCATTTTTATGATTAGATTACAAATGCTTGTGATTTCTGCCTTGCTAACAGACTCTACCGACTTCTCAGTTTGCACATTTAGATGGAGCAAGCGGCCATGTGAGAGAAACTGAGAGCAGCCTCAGCCAACAGCCAGCAGGGAACAGAATGCTGCAAACAGCCACAGAGTGAGCTTGTAAACAGGTCCTTCCCCTGTTGAACATCCAGATGAGACTGCAAACCGTGGACCACCGACACCTTGATGGCAGCCTTGTGAAAGACCATGAAGCAGAGGATCCAACTAAGCCATGCCCAGGCTCCTGACCCACAGAAACTGTAAGATCATAAATGTGCGTTCTTTTAAGCCACTGAGACATGCGGTAATTTGTTATATAGCAAGTGATAACCAATTCACTTGGACTAGTGTATATCAGGTTGGTACAAAAGTAATTGCAGTTTTTGCCATTATTTTAAACCGCAATAACTTTTGCATCAACCTAATACTACTACCCACCACCTCCAGGCAGTTCATGGAGCAAAGACAAAGCATGTGAGAATGTCAAGAGTAGTTATGGGAAGTTTATAAAGCAAGAGTGAACTTAACGTAGATCAGATTTTTACTTCAATTGGCTGTGGCAAGTCACTGCTATTTAAAATTAACATTCTATCTCAGTAATTTACTTCCTGTGTCTGTTTAATCCAGATTTTTCTTAATATGTTCTCAGTATAGTCCTTTTAATTATTTCTGAAGTAGCTTCATGAATTCAATGTAAAACCCTAGACAGATAAATGACCAGTCAGGGACAATTAACATAGTTCAAGCTTTTGATAGTAACATTGAGATGTTCTTGTTAATTTGGCTTCTTGACGTGACTTCCAAAAAATTTTATTTGGCTATATTTTTCTATATTTTTTACCTGAGTTTTCAATGCACCTTTTAGCCTCAAACAGTTCAGCTCTAATACATGTTCTTATAACATTTACTTCAAATTTCCATCTTTCAAATGAAGAAAACAATACATCTCTCAAACATGTCAGGATAGTAAAGATGATGCTTAAAGTACCATGGAAATGAAAAGTGCTATTAAATTCATTTTTATCAGTTCTGCCCTTGTGAGCCATTATCACATCACACTTTTACACAGGCTCTAGATTATCTACTGCCACCCAGAGAACAGAGAGTTCAGGCTTATTATGTGAATCATTTGGTGCTTGTATCAATCAAGGCTCTTGGCTGCAAGCAACAGACACTCGGGCTCATTTAAATGCACAAGGAATGATTAAATGGTATCGGGTGCCTCATAAAATCCCCAGTAGGACCAGAAATTGAGGCTCGCGAGGCTCTGCCAGCCAGGAAAGATACCCCAAATCACACCCCAGTTCTGGAACCACACAAGCACCATTAGTGCTATCCCTGAGCCTGCACATCTGGCCACCACTGACTGCTGGACACCATCATGAAGCCCACCACCCCCCTGGAGAAATGACAGGGGAGGTCCAAGGTGAGCCTGGAGCATCCTGGGATTCAGAAAGCAAGGAAGTGCTCAAAGAGCAATGGGACATATCAGAAGGACACAGGGGCTGGCTGCAAGGGACTCCCACTGGCCAAATTTGAGATAATTTGAGGATCACAATGAGTAATGATAGTGCATTCTAACAAAAGGCAATCAGTGAGTCCACAGTGATACCATATGTAAAGGTGGGAGGAGGGAAAGCTCTTCTTTACAAAGGATTGTCAACTTAGACATAACAATGAATGAGGGAATTCAAAAAATCATCATTTTTCAACCAACAGTGTAATAATTGCTTTAGGCAAAAGTCATCAATAGACACTAAAACCAATGAGTGACACGTTGTTGGGTAACAAAATGTTCTTATAATCTCAAAGTATCACATCATAGACTACTTATTAATTTCAAAGGAGTAAAGATACCATCACACTAGAGAGAGATGGTGGACCCCACCTTAAACAAATGATCAAACTTAGCAGCTCTGGGGTGAACTGATACCATATGCCTCCAGATATGATGCAGCGGGAAGGACTCAGTATCACTTAGGAAGAATTCTTGCCAAAGTGTTTAACCTGTATCTAATAGTGAGGAAATAATTTGACAAATCCGAGATGTCAGTGGTCATAAAAGATGAATAAAGATGGAGCGATTGTTCTAGATTACAGGAGACTAAAAAATATGATAGCTACATGCAATTTGTGATCTTATATTTGATCTTAGATTTTAAAAAAAAAGATATAAATATTATTTCAGGGACAATTGGAGGAGTTTGAATACAAAATGTATATTAGATAACATTACTGTAGCAACATTAAATTTCTTGGGTGTGGTGATGGTCTTGTGGGCATGTAGGAGGATGTCTGTTTTTAGGAAATTCATGCTGAGGCATTTACAGGTAATGTGTTATGATGTCTGCAACTTCATCATTGCTTCAATGTCTACAAAAAGAAAACAAAACATCTGTGTGTTTGCAGGGATGAGCAAAGATTAAGCAAATGTGGCACGATGTTAAACAATTAGTGAATTGTTTATAGTGAATATCCTATATATCCACATAGGATATATGGAAATTTAGACTATTTTACATTGTCCCACATTTTACTTATTTTCTGTTCCATTTTTCTTTTCATTAAATAAAATTCCAGAGAGGGAAGCACCATTCCTAGGTGAGCAGAAATCAGCAACTGCTTTCCTCCCTAGGGGCATATGCTAAGTGTGGGCAAGGACTGAGGATCAGGCTTTCTGTATGCAGAGAGACATTGTAGGGGTAAAAAGAAATGAAGGGAACATCTCACAGTTGTGTGAGTTGGCACGACTAATTAGAATCAAGAGGAACCTCAAACATATAGCCAGTTTTCCCCACCAGTTTTCACAACAGGCCTTTCCCTGAGTTCTGCTGCAGAGAGGGAGGCTGGGGATAGAGGCAACTTGGTAGACTTAAACCCAACTGTATCATAATTACATTAAATGTAAATGGACTAAACACTCCAATGAAAAGAGAGAGGCAATCCAGATGAAAACTCCAACACCCAGGTCGGCCGAGTTGCTCAGTTGGTTAAGAGCTCACTCAAGAGTGTGAGCTCTGGGCTGGCCAAGTGGCACAATGGTTAAGAACTGGCTTGGGATGCCAGAGGGCCCCGGTTCAGATCCCACATATGACGGCCAGTGACACTGCCCTCTACAGCTAAGATGCTGAACAACAGCTCAACCTGGAGCTGGGCTGCCGTGAGATGCCAGTGACGGCATAGGCTGCAGCCCCTGTAGCAGTGGGTTGCCATGGGCTACTGTATGTGGCCAGCAGCCAGTGTGAGCAGCCAGCAGTCGCAGTGAGCAGCTGTCCAGAAGCCGGCGACTGATCTGCCTCACCCGGGAAGAGCGCAATGATGGTGCCAACTTGGGCCAGTGAAGCAANTTCCCCCAATTCCCCAGCACTGTTCCCATCCCCCCAATTCCCCAATAAAAATCTTGAAAAAAAACAGTGTGAGCTCTGAGCAACAATGGTTCGAGTCCCAGCAACAGTGGTTCGAGTCCCAGCCCGAGCTGAGCTGCCAACAGGTGGCAGGATGGCTCAGCTAAAAAAAAAAAAAAGAAAGAAAAAGAAAAATCCAACACCCAACTATATGCTGTTTATGAAAAATAAATCTTAACTATCAGGGCACAAAAAAATTATAAAGATGGGGAAAATATACTGAAAAGAAAACTCTGGGTATATGAATGCCAGACAAGTAGACTTTAAGGAAAGAATTATTACTAGAGACGAAGAGGATGATCCATAATGATAAAAGAATCAACAGGAAAGCATGATTGTAAATGTGAGTGCACCTCTAGGAACATAGCTTGAAAATGTATAAAGGAAAACTTGACAGAATTAAAGTAGAGATAGATCAATAATCTTAGTTGCACAAATTTAAAATTCTCTCTCAATTGCTAGAACAAGTATTAAAAAGAAACACCAGTATAGATATAAGAAATTTAAATACAGGTATCCCCCACTTTTCAAAAATTTGCTTTATTCTACTTTGCTTTTACAGAAGACCTACGTTAGTACCTGTTTTCACTAACTGAAAGAACTTTGAAGAGGATTTTTACTTTTACAAAAAATGGTGAGAGTGAAAATAATGTTTAGCATCTGTTTTGCAGCAAACCGGTAGAGAGGCAGCATGCACCCCAGCAAAGAGAGTGGCCCTGCCACCAAGCTTCTCGGGGAACCACACGCAACATCTCAGCACCCAGCTACCATCACTTTGAACTGTGTCTGTGAGTGTCTGTGCTTCATCTCGATTTATTTTGTGCTTCTGTTAACAAGATGTGTCCTAAGGTATCAGAAAAGCCTAAGAGAGCTTGTAAGGGTGTTACAGTCAGCGTAAAACTAGACATAATTAAGCGTTTTGTGGTGAACAAAATAAAGGCATTGTGTGTGTGTGTGTGTGTGTGTGTGTGTGTGTGTGTGTGTGTTGAACTTGCCTGGGACCACCATTCACACTGTTCACACAGAAAGAATCTCGAAAGTTGCCGAAGTTACTATTGGTTTTGCTGGTAGCGAAGTGGTCTTTTAGTCAGCATCCAGTAATGGATAAAATGGAAAGTCTATTACTTAAGTGGATTGATGGATACAGTCATCCAGGAACTGAATGTGAAGCATTTTTGTGAGATTTTCACTACAGTTGATGGCACTGCAATGATTGCAGAAAAGTATGACTTTAATTTTGAAAGAGCACATAGGTTTAGGGCAGGTTTGCAGGGTGTATTGAGTGCCTACAAAGAATTGTATGATAGAAAAATATGTGAGGCTAAGCAGTGGGGCCTGTTGTATTTCAGGCCTTTCAAATCAGCCACAGCAGCCACAGGAGACTCTGCACCTTGACCTTGGACATTGAGGCAGGCAGACATACAAGAAGGTATAGAAGTTAGTGACCTGCCTGCCCTGAAGGATTCAGATGATGATGAGATGTTAATAGTTGACCCTCTTTTTCTCTCTCCTACACTCCAGTCCCCTGAACCTCCCACCACCCCAGCCTCCAGTGACTCAGCCTAACACACCTTCTTCACCACCTCTCAGCCTTCCAGCATGCTTGCTGTCTTCCCGATTCTGGTGAGTGAAACTACACTGTACATACATCATTATCATATCATTCCTGCTTTTACTGTACATTAATGTCATTTTAGGTTTTACGTGTTATTTAGTATGATTTGGTAGGTTATTTGAGGGCATCTAGGAATGGTCAAAATGTTTCCATATAAATTAATGGTAATTGCTGCTTCACTTTACACCATTTCAGCTTACCAAACATTTCATGGGAATGCTCTACTTTCAGATAGTGGGAGAAACCTGTACACTATTAACTCATGTGACCTTAGTCATTTGTAGAACACCTGTGGAAATCTCATGGACATTAACCAAAATAGACCAATATTCCAGGGCATAAACTGGTCACAGTAAATCAAGGGCTGAAATCATACAGTGTAAGTTCTCAGACTACAGTGGATTAAACAAAAAAGCAATAACATGGCTGGCCGAGTGGCACGATGGTTAAGAGCTGGCTTGGGATGCCAGAGGGCCCCGGTTCGGATCCCACATATGAGGGCCAGTGACACTGCCCTCTACCGTGTGTAGCCAGCAGCCAGCGTGAGCGGCCAGCAGCCACCGTGAGCGGCTGTCCAGAGGCCGGCAACTGATCGGCCTCGCCCGGGAAGAGCGCAATGATGGTGCCAACTTGGGCCAGTGAAGCAGCGTCCTCCTCAACTAGACTGAAGAACAAAAAGACAGCAACTTCTCTGTTCCCCTTCCCCAATTCCCCAGCGCTGTTCCCATCCCCCAATTCCCCAATAAAAATCTTTTTTAAAAAAAGCAATAACAAATATACCTGGGGGGGAAAATAAGCAAAACCTTAGTTGATGAAAAGCATTTGGGCTCCTGATGATTCTGCCATGGACCAGAAGCGGGCTGAGGCTGGTTGAGAGAAGCATGTGGGTCATCTTTTTCCTGCCTGCAAGTAAGAGTAGAATTTTTGACATAGGACACATAGATAGTGTGACAAGCTATGTGCCTCAGAGCAGCCTGTAAAGAGCAGTCATAACTTGCTGTTCTCACCATCTGAGAGAATTGGGAGGAAGAGTGGTGAATTTTTATCGAAAGCATTCTGAGATATTTACAAATTAAGTGGCATTTACTTCAAAAGTTTATGGGAGGGGAGCTGTGGATTGGTATATGGATGCAATAAGATCAGCCATGAGTTTGTAATGGTAAAGCTGAGGGGCTGAGTACGTGGGGGTTTGTTATACTATTCTGTCTAGTATGTGTTTTACGTTTTTCCACAATAAAATGGTTCTTTTTTAAAAAAAAAAAGAGGGGCTGGCCGAGTGGCTCCATTGGTTAAGAGTTGGCTTAAGAGCGCGAGCTCCGAGCAACAGGGTCATCAGTTCGATTCCCACATGGGCCAGTGATGCTGCACCCGAGCTGAGCTGTCGCTGAGCTGCCAACAGGTGGCAGGATGGCTCAGCTGGTGTAACAACGAGATTGCCTGTTCGATGGTGGGCTATGCCCACCCGCAACTAAGACTGAACTTGCTCGGCACCTTGAGCTGAGCTGCTGCTCGGATTGCTCAGTGGATAGAGCATGCGCTCTTAACAACAAGGCTGCCGGGTTCGACTCTCGCATGGGATGGTGGCTATGCCCACCCACAACTAAGATTGAACACAGCACCTTGAGCTTAAAAGGCCACGAGCTGCCGACGGGCACCCAGATGGCGACTGGCGCTCTCCACAACGAAGATTGAAGAACAACAATTTGGCTGGTCCCCTTCCCAATTCCCCAACACTGTTTCCCTCCCCCAATTCCTCAATAAAATCTTTTAAAAAAAAAAGAAAGAAAGAAATCACAAAGAATTGGGATGGGTAACTGGTTTGAACAGTGGGAATAAGTGTCTCTTAAAAACTGCCCTGGACAAAAGGCAAATGAGAAGCAACAATTCCCTTCTTCCCTTTTCCACATCCAGAAAGATCATCCACAGGACGATAATTGGAGAACAATGGAAAGATACCAGCTGGTTCTGAATGAGAATGGATGTGCTGCACTCGGATGAGATTGGTTTCCAGTTGACTTAGAAATTGACTCCAGGGTCAGGAGTTTTAGAGGGAGCATCATAAATAACTTGCAAAGTGGAACTTTGTGTAATAATCACTCTTTTGACATTTTATCCTTTCCAGTTTTTATTTTTAAATGTATATAAAATTTCTCAGCTGTGGGCCTAATGTTTTTTCTCTTCCTGCATCTGGTGCTCATGGTACTTAAAAGGCCAATTCTCTATTTTTAGCTTTTGTGGGTTTGAGCAATACTTCCAGGTTCAGGGGATAAAGACTGCTCATTAATATTTGTTTGGAGGATGAGGTAATTTCACAAACCACGCTATGAAGGTCAACAGTGTATGGAATCTGATGAAATTATGAATATCAACTCTAGTGAGAAGAAGCAGCTCAATAGAATTATGCAAAATTATGGTGACATTGATATGATATAGTTTATTAATCTCTTATGAACTGCATGAATTACTGGAGTATGTATATAGCATGTAGGCTATGCTCTAATAAGCACAATGTTGGAGGCATTAATCAAAATCCAAATAATGGAGATTTCTCCACTTGTATTTGTGAAGCCAAGAGATGCATTCGGCTTAGTGGCTGTATTAAAACAGCTCTCTATTTATTCATGCTTTCATTCATTTGATAAATTTTCATGAAGTCTCTATTGGTGGGCCAACCACTTAATCTTTCAAATTAATGTCCAATTTGCAAACATCTCTGATACCTTTCCCTGAAGCCTAAAAAGAACTAGTAAGGAGAGTAAAATTTTACCTATGAAAAAACTGGATGTTAGGTTTCAATTTGAGAACGCCATCTACAGCATTTGCTGCCTCCTTGTCCCACACTTAACTCCACAGTGGGTTCATTGGGGAGGATAAATTGTAGCCTGGCCCTTACAGAAATCATCATCTAAAAATTGCCCAAACTCTTCAGATGGCTGACAAGATCCTTCATGATCTGGTTCCTGGTGCCTCATCTCTCCAACCCACCCACCCCCACCATCAGTTAGCTTTCTGTACTTCCCTCCGGTCACAGAATGTACCAGTCTCTTTCTCACCTCCTAGACTTCACACATACTGCTCCCACTGCTGACAACACTTTTCCCACTCCTCCTTCCAACAGCTGACTTTTGGTGTCTCAGTTAACTTGTGGATCAGCCAGTATAGGCTAAGTCTTGCTACAGTGATAAACTTCCCATCTCAGTAGCTTAAAACAACAAGGGTTTGTTTCTGTTTCTCACAAAGTCCATTGTAGGCCTAGCCCACTCTCCAGGGCAGCCGTTCCTCTTGGGCTGGCTCAGGACTGCACCTCCATGTCAGCATGGGCTTCCACTGTCACTGGAGCAGGGAAAAGGAGAGCTGGGTCTCACACCAACCACGGTTTGCTCTGGCCTAGAAGTGACACATGTCACTTGCATTCACAACCCATTGGCAGAACAGTCACCAGGCCAAGGCCCTGCCTATCATCAAGGGGATAGAAATGTAAAATCTTTCTAGGTGCCACGAGTGACAAAACCCAGAATTACCGATAAGCAGCACTAACATGTATCAGAAGGTTCCACTTCCCATGAGAAGCCCTCCCTTGCCCTCTAAACAGATGGAGCTGGTTTGTTGAGGAGTCTCAACTTGTCTGTTTGGGTTTTGTCCAATTACTGCCTCCCCATTGTCCTTAAAAACGTCTTGGCCAGTCACTTTTGATTATCAGAACAGTTTCCATTCAGCTTAAATATTTAGTCCTCTTCACTCTCCAATTTCAGTCTCAAGGTCAATTTAAAACTCATCTGATTCCTCTACCCCCAGGTCAGGCTTGGAGCAGAGGATGGTGCAGTCTCCTACACATTCCTGTCCTGCCCGTTGTAGAGACTAACCTGTTCAGGTGATAGGGCAGAGGAAGGGCGAAAGAAAACAGCAGATGTTTCTTCTCTTTCCTGATTAAGATGACATTCCTCTTCTTTGGTTTTCCCTGCTCCTCTCGCCAACACTGGCAGGCCAACAAGAGATGCCCATTTCAGCAGGCGCCTCTCAAGCTGAGTCTCAAAGAGCACATATGTGGGTCCTCCAGAGGACCAGTGTGGGTCTTCCCTGCTGCATTCTTTCCTGCCCTAGGAGACCAGTCTTTACCTGGACCACTCTCACTCCCACCCCTCACCTCCACTAAAACAGTGTACGCCTTAAGCCTCTGTCTGCAGGGCACCCCTTTGGTGGAGGAGACCAGCAACATGGCTGAAGCCCAGCTACCTTCCAAGGTGTCCACTCAACCCACAGGCAGCTCTGAATTCCCTCCCACCCCAAGTGGTGGGTAAGCAAGCAGGTCTACTGCCAGCTCCTTTTTCAGCCGTGTCTATCACCCTTTGCCTGTTCTCTTTGCTCTTGTTCAGGGAAGCCCGGGGCTGATTGACAAGTCCAATGGCTAAGCTAGTATCCAACCAGAGATGAAATGTCAGTCCACCTTTCCTGCCAACACTCATGTACAAGTCAGTCTCTTGGCTTCAACACACACAGAGGAGAGAAACTAGCCTCTCTTTCTGAACACTGCACTGACCAAAAAGGCCTCAACATCTCCCCCTCTTAGCTATCTCATGCAGACTTGGGGGATAGGGTAGATCGGAACTGATGACCCTCAGCAAGCCCTGAGGTGGCTGTCCCTAACCTGGCAAAACTCCTTGACCTTAGAATGTGGGGTACTTGGTGTCTTGTCTTGAGAGTGGACACTAGCAACACTCTGGGACATCAGGAAAAATCCTGGACTTCATGGAGCTAAGTAGCCTTTGCAAGTGCTGCCACAGCCCCTGTGTTGCTTGTCTCTGGGTCCCCTGACATCACGTGGCTCTTGCATGCTACATTTTCTGTCTCCCCCGATCCAGCCAATCTTGGGGCTTTCTGACCCATCCTGGACACCAGCTCAGTGCCCACCACAGAGTGAGTGCTCAAGTATTTTTTGACAAGACCAGGCCAGCTAACTTTAGTGTGGAAAGGTTTTTAATATAAAGTTTTAAAAGGATTTGAAAGGGAAGATGTATCTATTTTCAGGAAGAAAATGGAAGATATTCCAAATAAGGGAAGTAATTTTAGGAGTAACTGTGCACATAGAAAAATGCTGTGCCTATGAATAGAGTTACGTTTATTTAAAGAGAACAAAATGGTGGTCACATACTATATCAAGAATTGGGCACTTTACAGAATATATTGTCTCGTATGTTAATTTTGTAGAATCATCTATCTCCATTGTATATACCCAGTGAAAATATAGTAAGTTGTCAATATCAAGACATATGGTCTTAATTGCTATGGCAGGACTAACCTCGACCCACTTCCAGAATTCCTAGGAAAGACAGACTTTTCAGGTAGAGATAAACAAAGAGTATTGCATCACATTACTTCATTCCTTACAGCTATCGATGCAGTCAGGGTCACTGAACAGTATAATCTCCACATTAAAGTTACTATTGGCTCCCTCCAGTAACTCAATATATGCTGAGTACATTCAGAAATCATTTAGGGCTACAAATATGGTCATGGAATAAATGCCCTGACCAAGCTGTATAAATGCCCAATTAAAAGCATTGTGCTGCCTGAAATTCTCTGTATACATATAGTGTTATGTGTTTGCAGTCCCTTTGTGAGTATTCCAGACCAGATGTAATTTACCTATGCTGGACAGGCAGTTGTGAGTTATTCGTACAGAGATTTTACCAGAGTTAAGGAAAATGTGTGTGTGTATGTGTTGAACTATGTATATTTGAAACAGAAGGGTAAAGCTGATTTTCTGGATCACCTGTCCCCACAAGAAATTCTCGTCTTGGATCACTCTATGCTGTTCGACTCCTTTTGAACTTTATATAATCAGGGGACCACTTCATGACCGTTGTGAGAAATGGCAAGGCTTGAGCGTAGACTCGGTTAATGGCATCCACACTTGGAAAATTGCCAGGTGGTGGTGTGCTAGGACCAGAGTTTTCTTCTAGACCTGTCCTTGACTGGCTGTGGTTGACTGGTACCTGCAGACCTCATTTATTTGAAGTATCAGGTTGACATCATTTCTGGTTGCAAACTGCCATTCTCTCTCCATCGTTACTGTTTGGAGTGAGAATTTGAGCTGACATTTCAAACAGCCTTGACTTTTCCCTTAGCATTCCCTTTAACTCTTTTTCTTAACACCCTAAAAAATGTTCACATATTCCCCCACGTATTTCCACCCCCTCCCCTATGCCATGATTTTTCCCCTTTGGTCCGTGTACATGGTCTGTCATGAGGCAGTAACAAGCAAGGCAAGAAAGGAGCAGCCTTTCAACCAGACAGGCTCTTCATGCTGTGAAGGAATTCTTCGCTGATGCCTCTCAAACGCTCAATATTTGTTATATGAATGCAGACTTCCCTTGCTATCTGAATCTAATCCATTCCTGAAAGCATGTTGGATAACAAATTTGCAGATAAAGGAAGCTTATATTCTATAATTTTAAATGGGAAAAATAATGTATTCCCAGCCCATCCAAAAGCCACAAGCAATTTTCTCAAATATTACTAAAATACTCTTAAAGCCCTCTCTAACCATCCACCAAGGACTTCTGCATAATGTAAAAACATTTAAAACATCAACTACCCACTTTTTTGTGTGTACGGTGCTCCATTATATGGTAGAGCAGGGCTTTGCAAACTTTGGCATGCATCAGAATCATCGGGGGACTTTGTTGAAGCATGAAATCCTGGAACCCAGAGTTTCAAATGCAGTAGATGTGGGTTGGGACCCAAGAATTAGCATCTCTAACAAGCTCCCTGGTGATACTTATGCAGCTGGTCCAGGATAACATTGAGAGGAGGACAGCAGTAGAGAATATGAATGTTATCTTTCTTCTATACTTAGTGAATACTACTGAAATATAAATAACCATAGTGGAAGTAATATGTTTAAGATACTTTAAATAATGAATGAAAATTACTCCTAGAACAATGAAATAATACGGGAATTTTCAAATAATGGTTATTGACCAATGGAAGAGTTGCCTGAGCAGCCTGGTGGCCAGAGGAAGGAGCTAGAAGCTTCAGTCACAGTTAGGGTTTGAAGGTGAGTAGAACAGTAGATGCTTCACGTACAAATCCAAATACAAGGAACTGGGGGACAGTTTTCTCTGACTGGCATGTGAGACTCTAGAAGTGAATGTGGCTTCAAATAGTCATCTGATGCTGTAGATGAAACAACGTGAAGGGAACAAAAACTCTCAAAGTGGACATCTGTTCATATTCTCTTTAAGGTTATACAGCCCCAGGTGGCCTAAGACAGGGCTTGCCACTGCATTGTGGAGTGCCATGCTTCCTTTGATGTCATGATCACAGTAGCCGCAGCAACGGTTTCGCGGGTGTGATCTACAGTCTCTTTTGAAGATGCCACACAGGGAGCCTCGCCTTCCCTTTCCTCCAAATGATGGTGAACATGAAACTGCATGAGCACAACTTTCTGAGAAGATGGCTTCACTTAATAATTGGGAATGCTGACCTTCTGGATGTTGATGGCATATGTTTAAAAACGTGTATCCTGATCAGGAGGCTGCTGAGATAGGATTACAACACAGTATCCATCCTCTTACCAGGACTCACTTACAACTTAAACAGGCTTCCTGGGGTTTGCATGCTGATTTTCAGTAGCAGGTTTTTGATTCGGACAATAAATCTGGAATAAACATTTTTGCAAGTCATTTTAGTGAGTCATTGGATTGTGGGAGTGCAGAGAGTGAGGAGTACCTGGTAGAATTAAACCTTGACTGTGTAGCAGGCATAGGCCTGGGGGCCGGGTGTATAGTAATTGACACAGTAAATATGGTGCTGCCCTCGTGGTCTGAATAGCTAGTGAGAGACAGAGTAAACCAGCAAATGAATAAAATGTATACCATTATAAAGTGTAATAAAGGTGGAGAGAGGAAAACGGATGCGATTAGAATACTGTAGGGATGGAGAAAGTGGGAGAGAGGAGGAAAAGCCCTTCTGAGAAGGTAACATTTTGTTTTGGTTTTTGTTTTCATCGAACATTTTGTTTTGAGTTTTCTATGGAAATATTTAAAGTGAAAAAAAAGTGCCAAGAAGAAAATAACAGCCACCTACATTTCCACCATCCAGAAATAACCTTTTAGCATTTTGACATTGTTACTTCCAATTACAGCTTTTAAAAGATTGTTCTCACTGCTGTGAGGAGCAGTGGATTTAATGGAGAACTCAGGGTGGCCTGGTTTAGTCTAGTTACTGTGGCTATGGAATAAAGGGAAAGGGACAAAGGATTTGGGGTACAACAGGGCTTGGAGATATGATTAAGTGACTGAGGGAGAGGGAACCAAATCGGATGAATCCCAAGTGTTGGGCATAATCAAATGGGCAAAGATGCTGTCATTAGGGAGATGAGAAGGGGGCGGTTCGAAATAGGTGGGAGGTGGGGAAAGGAGACCAAGAGTTCAGTAATTTTGAAGACGCACGTGAAACACCTAAATGGAGCTATCAAGTAAGCCATTGGAGAAAAGATTATGGGGCACAGAGAGAGGATATAAATTTGAGATGTTGCATACAGATGTTACTTAAGGATCGGAGAATGGAAGAGATCACCTGGGGAAAAAATTTAGAGAGGAGAATTGGGGCCAGGACTGAGCCCCAAGAAAAGCCAACATGAAAATGGATTAGAGGAAGAGCAACTGGGCTAAAAGAATGAAAATGACTAGTCAAGGAGGTGAGAGGAATACCTGATAAGTTCTGTGTTAGGCAGAACAGTGGCTGCAAAATATTCATGTCCTAATCCCTGCAACCTGTGAAAGTATGACCTTAAATGGCAAGAGGGACTTTGCAGATGGAACTAAGTTTATGGACCTTAGGGAGAGCATCCTGGATTCCCACGTGGGCCCAGTGCAATCACCTGGGTCCTTCAAAGTGGAAGAGGGAGGCAGAAGAAGCAGTCAGAGAGAGGTGATGATGAAAGAAGAGGCAGGAGCGAGTCAGTGTAGAGGGACTTGATCCACCATTGCTGGCTTTGGAGGCAGAGGAAGAGGGTTGTGAGCCAAGGAATGCAGGAAGCCTCTACAAGCTGCGTACTCCCTCAGCTGACAGCCATTGAGGAAGCCTCAGCCCAGCAACCACCAGAAACTGAGCTCTGCCTCTAACCTCCATGAGCTCCAAGCAGATTCTTCCCCAGAGCTTCAGGAAAGGAACCCAGCCCAGCCGACTCCTTGATTTCAGCCCGGTGGGAACTCTGCCAGACTCGTGACCTACAAAACTGTAAGAAAATACATTGTGTTGTTTGAAGCCTCTACGTTTGTAGTAAATTATTATGGCAGCTAATGCTCAAAAATATTAGCTATTATTATTATTATTATTATTATCATTATTTTTGAGACTGTCTTCCTGTTTAAGGTAGTGATTCACTTCAAGTAAGTATGGTAATAAAAGAATTGCTTATCTTATTTGTGGCCCATGTGGGTTCTTACAAGGTTAAATAAACTACCTATACCAGACAATGTCAGAGGCAGTGGCTGCTAAGTTTTCCATTATGTCAGCCTGTTTTACTTAATTGGTTGCCCAGTTTCCAGTTGATGGCACAGGGATGCCCTCTGCACGCTGAACAAGGTGTGCTGCTCTCAATCCTTCCCTCACTTATGTACCAGCCATTGTCAGTCCATCATCAGAGTTCCTATCTCAGGCTAACGCCTCGTCTTCAGAGAAGCAAAGAGGAGTTGCATACAAAATAACAGAAGTGTTGAGATTATGCTCCCTGCCTAAATGTCAGGCTCTGACAATTATTCCTTCTCTTTTGTTCTCCCAACATGGGTAATGTCATAGTTCTTGACAGCTGGAATTTACTCATCTGTTAAACAGAGCCACCCAGGGACAACCTGCAGCCTTTTGTCTTAGAGCAGTGATTCTCAACACTGACTGTGCATTAAAAGCAGCTGGGAAGTTTGTTTGTTTTTTAAATACTGATACTCAGGCCCCACTCTAGATCAATTGAACGTGAGCTTATGGGCATGGGGACTTTTGTAAAGTGCTCCAGGTGTTTGCAAAGCGATATTGGAGAAGCACTGCCTTAGGGCATTTTTACTCTCACTGCTGAGAGCAGGGGAGCTACCCATTGTGCCCAGATACCTATTAAAGTCTAAACCCTGCAGAGCTAAGGAACAGAGGGGTCCACAGTGCAAAGGATTTTCATAGGGATTGTGGGAAGAGACATCCAGAGACACACGTCTCTAAGTGGGAATGGAGGTCTCCACTGCAGCTACCTTCACTGGTGATGCTGTGCTCTGTATCATCTGGGAGACAGAAAGGAGCTAAAGATTGGAAGGCAAAGATATTTCACTCTTCCTTTCATAAGCTGTATTAAGGATGTTCATTTTTTAGCTAAGCAAGAAAAGTTCATTGATTCTACTTTCACAACATGGCAGACAAAATGCTATCCATATGTCTTAGTCAGCTTGGGCTGCTATAACAAAATGCCATAGACTCAGTGGCTTAAACAACAGACATTTATTTCTCACAATTCTGGGGGTGGGAAGTCCAAGATCAAGGAGTTGGCCAATGGGGTTCCTGGTGAGAACTCTCTTCCGGGCATACAGATGGCCACCGTCTTGCTGTTTCCTCTCAGGGCTACGAGAGTGAGCTCTGGAGCCTCTTCCTCTTCTGTGGGCACTAATCCCATCATGAGGGCTCCACCCTCGTGACCTCATAAAGGCCTCACCTCCTAACATCCTCATTTTGTTGTGGGGCTTAGGACTTCAACATATGAACTTTGGGGGAACATAAACATTCAGCCCATAGCACCATACAATCTCCTGCGAATCTGTAAATTAAAATAATCAGTGTCCCCTAGCTACTCCCTGGAAACCCATATAGCCAGAGCTTAGTATAAGTGGTAGGCAACCTGATCTTTGGAGTCCTTGGCTAGGACTGACGGGACTGCTGTGGTAGACAGAATGGCCCTGCGAAGATGTCCATGCCCTAATCCCAAGAACCTATGACTATGTTGCATGGCCAAAGGGGCTTTGCTGATGTAATTAAGGCTACAGTCTTAAAATACGGAGATTATTCTGGATTATCTGGGCTGGTCCAATTTTATCACATTAGTCCTTAAAAGCAGACAACCTTCTCTGGCTGGAGGCAGAAAAGATGCTGCAAAAGGGAAAGCCGGAGAGAGTTAAAGCATGAGAAGGACTCTGTGCACCATCATGGGAATGAAAACAGAGGAGGCAACACAATGAGGGACACACAGGGTCTTAAATTGCTGAGAAAAGTTCCTGGGTGACAGCCAGCAAGGACCTGGGGACCTCAACCCTATAACTCCAAGCAACTGGGCTCTGCCAACAACCCAAATGAGCTCGGAAGTGGATTCATCTCCAGAGCCTCTGAAAATGAGCTCAGGCCAGTCGACACCTTGATTTCAGCCTTGTGAGACCTGGAACAGAGGAACCACTGGAGCTCACCGGATTTCTAAACTACAGAACTATAAGATGATAAATTTGTATTGTTTAAAACTGTTCAATTGGTGGTGCTTTTTAAAGGCAACAATATAAAACTAACAGAACTGCCAAGGAATATTCTGAGCTATTACCCCATTGATAATTTCAGTGACACTGACTTTGATGGTGGAACACATACCACAAGTTGAGAGATGAGAAACCTGGCAAGTTTTGGTGGTCAGTTTACTCCTGGAACATTTAGCCTGCCTGTTGACTTGCCATAAGATGAGTTGTGATGGTGACAACTTGGATTATGTTCCTTTCTACAAAGTCCTCAAAGACAATAAAGGGAAATGCTGATGAGTGCAGAAATTATGATTCCTGGCCAGCCCTGTTGTAAAAATATGATGCAGAGCTATGACTATTGCAAAAAAAAAAAAGGTCAAAATGAAATGCGTGGTTTGGAACAGAGGTTTAACTATCATCAAGACAATTTTCTCCTGTAATAGACCTATGAGAACAGTAGGGACTTTTGAGCAATTTATCTTGGTTCTTTCCCATGGATGCTATGCTAAGCAGCCGAGCGCATCCACAGCCTCTCAATCTACCAGCAACAGATTTCTAGCTCCTAGCCAGGGGTCTCATTAGGAAATGCCTGCATTCTAGAATCACAGCATGATCCTTTAAAAGGCTTCCTTTTGGGCATATTTTATTAACTACAACAACACAAACCAACTCTACTTACCTTAAGCAGAAAATGAATGTATTCTAATAATTTATTGAACAGCTCACAGAAATAACAGGAAGGTTGGGGAATCAGCTAGGAAAATGGGCAGGAAACAAAGGAACAGGCAGTTGGATACACTGGTAAAATTGCATCACAGGAAGAGTTGATTAAAGAAGCTACCTCTGAGCCACGGATGCCACCCCGACTCTATCACCTCTGAAGGCTGGCTACTCTGGCTGTAGCTGCAAAGAATTCTAAACTGTTCCCTATTTCTATCTCCAGATCCAAAATCCTGAGTGGAAGAATTCAATTTTTCTCAGTTTTGATAATATGGAAACAATTCCGGCCACTAAAGGTCGAAAACACATATTTTAGTTTCCTTAGTAAGAGGCAGGACTGTTCTTTCCTGCAATACTTACACTGTGGGCCATTCTCCAGATATAGAAAAGGGTGCAAGGTGGAGCTCTCCATCCCTTTGGCTCTTGAAAATCCCTGAAAACTCATCTTCTTATATGTGAGATACACACACACACACACACACACACACACACACTTATAATGCCCCACTTCAAATAATGCAGCTTACCCTATTCCCAAAGAAAACAATCCAATATTTCATCAGCTACTTCTTCTAGCCCCTCACCCAGGGCATCTGAGCAATATCTTATTTCAGTCGTACTCCCTTCTCTACCTCCAACACACTCTGTGTGCAGTAGTGGGGTAAAGGAAGAGGAAAGAAAGGGCAACAACTTAAAATGTGTAAATATATACATGGCGCAGTGAGGAAGAGAATCTGGGTAGAGGCTATGGTCCGTGTTTCTGCAACTGATGATGTATTTACGACACCTCCCCTTTGTTACTCATTTCATGTTCCCATTGCCCTCAGCCCCACCTTGGCTGGCTGCACTGGTATGCTGGAAATGTTTACCAACCAGCTCTCTGAAAACGAAAAAGGTATTCATTATACATTGTACTGACATAGAGGATGTTTAGCACACAATTTACAAATAATGATAAAATATACAATGTTCTTTATTTTAAATTCCATATAGCCACTCGACTGTCAAAGGTTGGTGCTTTTTGTGTGTGTGTGTGTGTGTGTGTGTGTGTGTGTGTGTGGCCAACCTATGATTGCAATTTAACCATGATTTCACAAAGCCAGACTACAAATAAAGGCTTGATTTCAATTCAGCCAAGAAGTTGCCTGAGTCATTAACTAATGGGTATAGTTGTGACATGGATATCAGTTGATATTTTTGTTTGCATTCACAAGTAAGATGAAAGTAAAAGAAATGGAGATCCATAAACTTCATTTATTCAGCAATGACATGAGTGACTGCTTTACTAGATCAGATAAGTTTTCAAATAGTGGAAGAATATTGCCTCAAATTTTTATGCTATTCACAATGTAATAGCTGCAGATACAACCTGATTTTAAATTTAACCTGTATTGTTAACATTTTCTCGATCACTTTCTTAAGTCTAGATAATCAACAAAACACAGTATTGTGATTTGATCTATTTAAAGAATACATAAACAAGTTCCTACTTAACATTAATAAACTTTATATCTTTCCTTTTTTCTGATTGAACTTTAATTTTTCATATCATGACACATAGGATTTTTAGTAATAAATATGTAATTTTTACATGTTTATTTTATACTCTATCATCCTTCTCAGTAAATTATATATATATGTATATGTGTATGTATGTATGTATGTATGTATATATTGGAGTTTTAAATTTCATCTCTAAGTGTTAAAACTATTCTTATGGATTGAGTTATTACAGTTATTGGTATACAATTGACAAAAACAACATAAATATAAATACTGATAAATAATCATTAAACATAAAAAAGCAAATTTTAGTTGAAATTGCATTGCTTAGTAATATGAGTGGAGCTGATTTTTTAAGATTAGTTCATGTATCCATGGATGCGTATGACTTAATGCTAGAATGAGACCGGGTTCAGCAACAATTCAACAATTTGTTCCGATTTTTTCAGTGTTGTAAATGTAAGTACTGAGAAACCTTGCTCACATAAATGAATATGTAGGAATGGAGGAGGGTCGCTATACCTGTGTCACTCATTTTGCCGAATTCTTTCCAAGAAGGTGCTAAATGTTACCTAGTGATCTCCTGACAAAAATTATTTTTAATGCTGTATCAGGTCCCAGCTCTTAGGTTTTTCAGTTTTGTTGAAAGCAAAGATTTACAACTGTATGACTTGAGAAATTGTCATCTACTCTTTGCATCACTAACTTTCTCCAATTTTGAAAGCATACTAACTACAAAGACATTACTATGACTTACAACACAACTATTAATTTTACTTGTTCTTTCTCTAACAGGCATCCCATTTAGCCTTTATACTGAGAAAAGTTTAGCAAATAGTTTTAAGTATTTGTCACTACAATATTATTTACAAATGCTTTTATGTCATCACATGCTTTAACCATATTTTCATCAAAAGCTTGGAACTGCAGCCTTAGCTCACCCAAGTTACGGGAAATGTATCATCTCTATGGGAAAGCCCATCCACATTGTCAAACCAGTTAGTCAAATCAGACTTGCCTCTGTCTTTCTCCACGTGACATCTCATATTGGCTTGGGCTTCTCACAGCGTGGTTGCCTTAAGGTAGTTGCTCTTCTTACATGTAGGTGCCTTCCAAGAGGCAAGGAAGTGCCCAGCCAGTTAAGGGTTATATCTAAAACTGGCACAGTATCACTTCACCCTATTCTATTGATCAAAGCAGTCACAGAGCCCTCCAGATTCAAGACGTGGAGAAATAGACTCTACCTCTCACTGAGGGAGTCACAAGTTTGCATTTTAGAATACCAGTGGGATCGTGATATCATTGCAGTCACCTTTGGAAAATACAATCTGCATTAGCTAGTTTCTGAGAACGTATTTCATCAATACTCAGGACTGAGGAAACAACTCGTAGGTTTCAGTGTCCCATAGGCCTTACCATGAGGTGGACTCGTGTCCAACCTCCAGTTATCTTCTGACCAGTCTGACTGATGAGCCACAGTAACTTTCAGGGTCCTCAGGACTTAGTGTTATCTTAGAGCCACTGTCCAATAATCCCCCATAGATGGACGTGTTTCCCTTTCCCAGTGCATATTTACTGTGGTAAGTGATGGAGTCTCTCATGTGAGGGATAAAATGAAGATCCAAGACGTACTGGGGGAAATCTTTGCAGGGTCCTTTCTTGGAGCACACAGCCTCCCCTTTGTTCAAGTGTCTCTAGTCTAGGAATTGGGTGACTCAGGTTTTAGAACTGGGTGAGAGGCCTCAACTCGGTATTTTTCTTTTTTGACACATGTATATAACCTCTGTTAACAAGGCATGGAGTTTTGTTGTTGTAAAAGTCAAACATGGCGTTAGGAGAATAACCAGAATCTTCAGACCTGGCAATCACATGACCAGTCCATGATTGCCAAGGATGCCTGTGGCTCAGACTTTTAATTCCCACTCTGATAAGCATGATCATCTTGCTTCTGGTGGTGAAGGCGTGCCCCCTGGGGCCTCTGTCACTCGGAGATAGTCCTACTACATTGATATCAGGAAGCCCATTACCAATTAGGGGTTGCAAAGGGTACCTCAAAGGAGTTGAGGAGAGCTGGGGGTGGGAACTGAATAGGAGCTATGCAGAGCCATGTGGAATGAAGTACAGATAAGGATGAAAGGATGATCTGGGCTTCTTGTGATGAATGAAGGGAGATTAGTCCCGTTGGCCTTAACGCAGGTAACAGTGACAGCAGCATGACTTTTCTCTCCTGCCTGGAAATAAATGGTCTTACCACATGAGTGGGGATTTCACTCTTGATGCTGCCAATGGAGATGTGGCAGTCCAAGGAGGAACAAGTCTCCAAAGAGTACATTATTCCCAGTGATCATAGATGACTGTTTAATTTGCTGGTTTACCAGTGGCTGCCAGAGCCCTCCTTAGCACTGCCTTCAGCCCCAACTAGGGAAAATAACTCATTCCACATAGCTCCTATTTTCCTAAGGCTATTGGTTGCAATTCATGCCCAGACATCCATTCCTATATGAGTCAAGGTTATGACTGCAAGTAGTAGATACTGACCCATCCCTGGAGGGATTTGGGATGGTTCACATATTCAGTGAGAGTGCTGGAGAAACAGACCTAGAAAGAGAATAGGAGAGACTGGTGAATATGACAGAACCAAATCATGCCATTGGAAAGTTCGGTTAGGACACCACTGCCCAATTCTAAGCCTTGCCCCAAACACTGCTGCCGTTAGAGTGGGCAGGCCACTACTGTCAATCTGGAATGAATTCTAAACAAATTCTAAATGTCCATTGCTCCTTTTCCCATACTCAAATGTCCTGCCTTAATCCATGTGCCCAAGCTTTATCTCTCCGTGGAGGCAATATCTTTCCTTTCTGTGTGGGGAGGCTGGGAGAGATGCAGAATAATAGTACCTCTACACATACGGAGTGAGTGCAGTTGCTGGTCAAAAAAGAAAATCTGTTCCAGTAAATAACTCACAGGATCCCATGTTCATTTCTATCAAAGAATAGCCCTTATATCAGCTGTGAGTAGCAAAACTCCCAAAGGACAAGAAAGTGGTTTTGTTTTCCTCCCTCAGAAGTGTAGGCAGTCCGAGTCTAGTGTGGTGCCTCTGTGGACCTAGGCGCCTGTCAATATACACCTTCTGCCTCATGATCCAAGATGGCAACTCCTGCTCCAACCATTACATCTGCATTGCAGCTAAAAGGATTGAGGAAAAAGAAGTAGCTGACCTCTCCCTTCAGGGATACTTACCAGGAATTATAAACACTGCTTTTGTGTAATGACCCTTAGCCAGAATTTAGTCACAGGGCCACCGTGAGCTGCAAGAGGAGTGGCTGTGCAGCCAGTTAAAATTTAGCGGTTTCATTACTGAGGAAAAGAGGGGAGAATGAATATTGAGGGACACCTAGCTCTCTCTGCCGCATTCAGGACACTTTTGCATTTTACAGTGGAGAAACTGCCTTCTACCTTGACTGTGCTCCCATCCCTCCCAAAGCACTGTGGCACAGAAGCCACTCAATAGAAAAGACTTGCTTGCCACCCTTCAATCTCAGGGCTTCTCAGGACATTGTATAACGATCTACTCAACCACATTTCCATTGCTGATGCTTCCATTTCCTATTCTTTCTTGATGCTATTACCTCATTCGCTGTTTTCACTGCAGAGCCTAGCAGGCTACCAAATCATTAATATCGATTACACATTATGTATAAGTCCTCTTTCTCTTTCACTCTTTCTATCAATTTATTTAAGGGCGCTTTCTTATTGAACTGATACTTAAGCCCCGCGTCGTGTACAGTTTTGCAATGACTTACATAAACCATGCGGTTTAACCGTGAGGATATTTTATTGCAGCTTTCAAAAAACATCCTAATAGATGAAAACATGCTGCTTTTACAGAAAAAAAGATACATGGGTCCGATTAATTGGTTTTCTAGGGACACATCCATTTTACAAGCAAAAACAAGCCTTCATAGTGATAATAATCTTGTACATTAATTGTATATGGAAAGCAAGTAACATTAATCATGTAGTATTATCTATATTTATATAGATATATTTACACATTTATTTATATAGATCTATATTTATTTACTATAAATATATGCCTCCCTGGCTTTATCTCTGTATCGTTATGATGAAAATATACTCTGGAAAATATGCAGGAAGGGGGATATTTATGAAATTAATTGACATAAGATGTCCTGTAGAATTTCCATTTTTGAAATTATTTTCATCATGAATACTATTTCATATGGCTACCCTTGTAGAAAAAAAAAGGATGCCACTTCCCTATCCAGATGTTTTGCCCCTCGCTTTTTTTTAGTGGGAAAATACCAGGAATGATTCATTTCCTGAATTAAAGTAATAATGTATATTTAGCCAGTCACATCTACAGTAGAAAATGTATCTGTGATCTACTACAGTAAGAACTTTATTTTGGGGCCATTTGTACACAGAAGCTGTGACAGCCTGTGTGCCTCACCGTATCCTCTTGGCTCCTACCTTCCAGCACCATGAACCGGCTTCCTACCTGCCAATCACTGCATTTTTTTTCCAGGGCCTTTTCTTGCAAAGGGCACTTTGCCTGCTGGTGTGGCAGGCAGCTCTGAATCAATGATGGAGGGGAGTTGGCGCATAAATACCCTAGCCACCTTGTTGGAGCTGGGCTCATTCTAGGGCATGTGTCCTCTTCAGACTCCCAGAGGTTCCCCTGTGGAACTGAGCTCCAGTTACCTACAGTGGTAACTGCTTCACAACCTCCCTCTTCAGGTGCCTTCCCTCCACCCTCCCCCAGTTCCCTGCTGGTAATTCCTTCCCTGCCCAAACAAGCTACTTCTATTTGAATCCCTGTCTCAGAGTCAGGGAAAGAAAGACAGAAGCAAAGAAAAAAATGCTTATTAATGTGCTTACTACCCTGGACATTTGCCTAAATCATAACTTCTGATTTAGATAGAGGAACCTGGATTATATGGGATTTAAATTCAGTCAAAATTATTTCAATCATGGTTTAAATCACTAGATAATGTAACTTATTTTAAACCATCCTTGGTCATTTTTTCCTATTATTTAGCCCTCCATATACACATCAAATATGGCCTTCAGTACAGCCCTCAAACATACTCATCAAAACTCAGCTTTGAGAGTGCCTGGGGGAAGGGACCCCACAATACAGTATTCTCTCCTCCAGTAGTGGCCGGCCTGGCGCTGGATCTAAGCTCATCGCCTATTGATTTGGCTGTTGGTCTAGTTTTGAAAACACATGCAGCATTTTAAGTGATTGTTACTCTTTCTAACAGAGCAGCCAGGATTTAAATGCAGATCAATCTGAATTGTGAGACCAAGCTCTTAACCGCCTACAGGACCGTGGGGCTGGAGGGAGGGCTGCCTGAGCAGCTCTGCTGGACTGTGGCTGTGTTAATCTCACTGGAGTGAGGAGAGCAAATAAGGGATTAAGAAAGGGCTGATGCCTGAGTCACCCCAGGGCAGTTCCAGGTCACATGCACATCGAGACTATGTGACATTTAGATGTCTCAGGTCACCCCAAGCCAGATTATCTTTTAGTCCTTGCTTGGCCTGGCCACATGCACTTGGAAGCTCTCACACATCCTCCTTACCCTTCAGAAGAAAATAGATGATGAGTGTTCAATTGTGCATGAAACAGGTTTGCCCTGCTCAGCCAGACCACAGAGAAGCCACAGAATTTCCTCTGGTGACCCGACAGGCTCAGGGAGCAAATGCACTCTCTCTCCTTCTCTCCCTCTCACTCTCTTGCTCTCTCATTTTCTCTTTCTTAATCTGTCTTTCTCATTCGCTGCCTCTCTCTCTCTCTCTCCCTCCCTCTCCCTCTCCCTCTCCCTGCTTTCCTCCTACACGCTTTTCTCTTTACTACCTCTTATGCAGCAAGAAATCTCTGAAGTTTAAAAACAGACATTCTTTGACAGGTCTCTAGGTAAACTCACGTGGCACCAGGCCACCCTTAAACATTCTTCACAGCTCCCATCTCTCTTGGACCCACCGCCTTATGTCTGGGTCTCTGTACATTTCCAACTAGATAATTTGGTTGAATGCATCAAGCCTCCCAAGGAAGAGTCACTTGTCCTAAAAATCTGATTCCCAGAAGCACAGCAAGTGACTTCAGCTTATTTACTGGGGTCAAATGCTGGCAAATACCCATGATGCCCGAGGCCGAGAGACTGTTATATAACCATCCTTCAGCAGAGACAATGAGGTCACATGTTTGCCTGTCTAATCGCTGATCGGGGACATGTTTGATTGCAGATAATGTGCTCGCTAGCCCACAACTTAATTACTGAGTGTCTGAATCAACAAAGCTTCCCGATGTAGGTCTTGCCTAATGGTGCATCTGTTAGAGATCATTGCCTCCGTTTGGCCTCTAAATGAAAGTTCTGGGGGATACAGTGGGCCATTGCCAGCACTGTTCTCGATGACCTCTCATTGAAAAACATGCCAATTCCCACAGTTTATTTTCTAGCCAGCAATGGGCATTATTGTTTATATCCAGGGCCAAATGGATCGAATGACTCCGGGGTGGCAGATGTTGGTAGAGCCTCTGGTGGAAGCATGCTCTCCAAGGAAATTAATGGCACAGTCATTTTGGTATATCTGCAGCCAGAGTCCAGTTATCCAGATGGAAGGGCTCCAGAGCAACAGAGAAGAGGGAGTTCCTTTCCCAAGCTGGTAAAGAAAAGATGTTGGGAAAAGTCAAGGAAAATAAGCATGCAAGAAGTAAGATAGGGCCAAATGTTGAGTCTATTAGTTGGGGTTCCAGCAGTCTATCAGGATCTAACTATAGAGTTTGGAGCCCAGTGGGACACTAAGGGACATCTCTCCTGGCTGTTTCCTCCTTCCGAATTCCATACCCCATGTGTGTGGTTTTGCCTGGGTTCCAAATGGAGCTCCCACCATGCCCCTCCTTGGCCATCATTATCACAAGCACAGTGCCTGGCAATGGCTTCAAGATTTGGAAAAAAATAAGTTTGGGGTATTTTTTTTATTTTTGGTATTTTTTGTTTGTTTAAGATTTAAGGAGTCTTGGTCTATACACAATTGTTACTATTTAATCACTAGAAATAGCTATGCCCATTTTCTCACCTGCAAAATTAAATAAATGCAACATGCCATTTTAAAGAAATTATACTACAGTTGGATCTACCCAGATGATTTTTAGGACACTAGCCAAGACCTAATTTTCAGTTCTGTGTAGAAATGTCCACACCCTGCTGGGCATCCAGCCCCCTAGACATTGAGATGTGTCCTCTGGCCTCTTCAAATGTCCGTCACCTCCTACTGAATGTAGGAAAACTCAACTCTGGTTGGGTGAGAAGGGGGAGGATTTTCTGAGTCCAAGAATCTTTTCGTGTGTGGCCAGAGCCAGAAGACAAGGTATGAAACAAAGCTAGAAATAAAGCACAAAACCTTTCCCATTTGTTTTTTTTTTCCCCCCCTAAAGCCTGCCATTAACTGCAAGGCAGTGTGGCTTGTGTGGGTGGGTGAATTGAACGTTTGTCTGTTCCAAAGTGCTTCTGAACAGAAATTCCTCCAGGGCCCCATATTGTCTAGTGCACCACAGATTCATGAGCAATATTAAGGAACAGGAATAGTTTCCAGAGAAGCCTAGAGCCCTCGTTCTGTATGTCTAGAGACCAGAAGCAACCAGCACACCAGGATAAAATCCTGCCTACACCTCCCCATCGCTCCACCCAACTCGCTATCAGATTTGAAAATTCAAGTTTGGAGGGCCGGCTGAGTGGCTCAGTTGGTTAAGAGCTCGCTCAAGAGTTTGAGCTCTGAGCAACAGCGGTTCGAGTCAGCCCGGGCCGAGCTGAGCAGCCGTGAGCTGCCAACAGGTGGGGGGATGGCTCAGCTAAAAAAAAAAAAAAAATTCAAGTTTGGAGTACAGACCTGCTTTTGCTTTGCAGCTCCTCTGCCGGCATCTGAAGCCCAAGGGGCAAGTCCTCTTTCCCTCTGGAAAACTGCATCTTGAATATATGCGCACTGAACCAGAGAATGGCTGCTTATAAAAAAGAGCCTTGTTATCTAATAGTGCAGTAACTCCTAGTCAGGGATGGCACTGAATTATTTTGCACAGAAGTCAAATATTATGGGGGTTATTTTTCTCCTATAATCAACAAGCATAGGGTCAAAGGCTATGAGGCCAAGCGCATCTCGGAATCTGAAATGATTGCTTGATTGAGGTTTTTCTTTCTCTGAAGAACACCTTCAGGTGATGGTGTTGTTAAGGCTGTCATCTTATTTTATAGCTGAATCCCCTCTTTTATTACACACACACACACACACACACACACACACACACACGCTGATTGTGTATATATTGACAGTGTGATTTGCCTTCATTGAGGGATCTAAGCAGGGTTGGTCATTTGCTTGGAGAAAAATAGCAACTCAGTGTATGAGCTCCAAGGGTTTTCTTTGCCTAGCAACATACTGGCAGGTCACATTACCCTTATTGGTGCTGTGAGGATGGCTTGTTGACTGAATACACAATCACATCTGAATGTTATGGCAATAAATCCCCTCCTTTAGTAAAGCACAGACATTAATGGTCTGTGAGGCAAAGAATTAGCTGTGGGCCACACTGATGCATATATTCAGCATCAGGTTAAAAATCCCAAGCGAGCATCAATTACCACGTTAAAGGCAGTTTCTATTTCAAGCTAGATTGCAAAGCAATAGGATAACGCCACACACCTTCAAAGGGAACTAGTTTTAATTGATCAGACTGTAGTCCTTGAATTCAAATGAGCCCTGTTTTCTTCCCCTTGAACCTACCAATATCTTATCTCGAGGGGGGACCAAGAATGCAGGCGAGGGGGTTTCACAGGATGGCATATTCCAATGAATAGTGATCCTTATATGGACCTAATCATAATGGGAGGCCTTTTGGAAATCCCCTAACTGCTCTAGTGAAAACTGCAGGATGCATATCATCCCCATGCCCTGGGCCTAACTTTTAAAATTCTGTGCCATTCACCTACTCAGAAGTAACCTTGGAATTAAACCTTCCAGTCTGTGCTCCAGAAATGTAAAGATCATTAAAAAAAGTGAGTGATTGAAGAGATTCTGGAGAACCTTGCTCGTTCCAGATGGCCTCTGCTCCAAAGGGAGAAGCTCTTCAAGTGTCCCACACAGTCCTAAGCCCTGTGGGGACTTGTCCCTTCGCTTGTGCCTCAAGCACAGCATAGGAAATATACTGGGGAGAAGTGGAGGGTGTTTCAAGCAAGAGGATTGTCTGGCTAAGGGTGCTGTTCCTCCTAGCACTCAGTGCAGAGGGAAGCCAGTGTGGGCCGAGTGACTGTTGCAATGGGGATCCTCTCCTGTCAGTGGGCTATCTGATAGTTGGTATGGTTCACAGCATGTGCACTAAAAACCCTGTGTTGTACCTTATGCTTTAATTCCTCAAACCAATGTTGTTTCTGGTTTTTTTCTCTCTCTCCTAGTGAATCTTCAACTACTTGTACCTTGTTTTTCTCTCATGGAAAAGTTGCATAATAATTGGTCATTTGCAAACCTGTGAGAAAAATAAGGCTGTTTCAGCGTGATGGGTGGATTTTTAAAGAGCCATTTAGTGTGAAACCTGAATTTCTAAAATTATACCTTAATTGAGAATAAACTGTCTTTCCCTATATATGTTGTCCAGTGAATGATAGAATATGGAACTTGCTAAATCCCATATATAGTGAATTTGAGTTTTAACAATAACAAAAAATACATATTAAATATAAAACTCTTGGGCTGGCCAAGTGGCGTGTTGGTTAAGAGTTGGTTTGGGACACCAGTTCTGAGCAGCAGGGCCCTGGTTCAGATCCCACATGAGGGCCAGTGACGCTGCACCCTCTACAGCTAAGGTGGTGAACAAAAGCTCAACCTGGATCTGGGCTGCCGTGAGTCACCAACGGTGTAGGCTGCAGCCCCTGCTGGACCGGGCGTGCACTTTCGTGAGCGGCCATGAGCCGCCATGAGCGGCCGTCCAATGGCCAGTGAGTGACTACCTCACCCGGAAAGAGAGCAATGATACCAACATGGGCCAGTGAAGCAACGTCCTCCACAACTAGACTGAAGAACAAAAGGACAGCAACTTGTCTGTTCCCCTTCCGCAATTCC
>NW_017731363.1:6412307-6453776 GCF_001890085.2 Hipposideros armiger
GTAGCCAGCAGCCAGCGTGAGCAGCCAGCAGCCAGCGTGAGCAGCCAGCAGCCGCAGTGAGCGGCCGTCCAGAAGCTGGCGACTGATCTGCCTCGCCTGGGAAGAGCGCAATGATGGTGCCAACTTGGGCCAGTGAAGCAACGTGTTCCACAACTAGACTGAAGAACGAAAGGACAGCAACTTGTCTATTCCCCTTCCCCCAATTCCCCAATAAAAATCTTTAAAAAACAAAACAAAACAGTGTGGTCTTGAGAACCTGGTCCCTTAAATCTTCATGCTGGGATGTAGCCCAAGCATCTGAGAAGCTCAGGAGACCCTAGAGCAGCATGGGTGATTCCTTTTGGTTTGTGATCTTGTTGGCCATTGATTAAGTTTCAGAGACTCTCCATCTTAGGAGCAGGAAACATGGTTTATCTTTCTTTGGAAGACTGAGATCTGCCCCTCTCTTTTGTTCTGATCCCTCAGCTTTATTTGATTGTGCCTTGTAATGAACTCTGTCCCATTTGGGCAAAGGGAATTTGTGAGCCTCTATGAAAGTAAAATGCACTCACTATAAAGATCATCCTTGGAGGAGGAATGTTAACGATGCCCAGTTTCTCAGGCAATATTTAACTTCATTTGCAATGATCAGTCATCCATAGTTTTATCCATGTTACCCAATAATTCAGAATGAGAAGCCCCCGCTTAGGCAACGTGGGGATAGACTGGCTCTTATATCTTATTTCTTTCTATGTTGGGGAATATGTAACCCTCTAAAGATATGAAAATTAATTTAGTCTTGATTCATATTTCACATTTACTTGCATATTTATTTGAACTCATAAAAAGTTTATTGACATAATTTAGAAAGTGAAGAACTAAAATACATTCCAAATATTGACCAAAATAGTGTGGGAAGTAGCTTAGAGAACTTCCAATCAAAATCACTTATGCATATTACTATACTCCTCCCGTAAAATCATATCCCTCCTCAAAACCACACCTTCCAAGTGGTGAATTCTTGAGCTTATTTGCTCTGCAAGATGCCAAACATGAAGATAAATTAAAGTAAGAAGTGCAGCCAACTAGAATGAAGAGATATAAATGTACAAACAGGACATTTCTGCTAGAGTCTCAGGCATTCAGGAGGTTCATAATCTTCATACAAATATATAAAATTTTTTAGTGAGCTATTTTCATCTGAATCCATCCTCTTCCTCTTCAATTCTTCACATCAGGCCTGCAAAAGAGAAACCGGAGGAAGCATTAGTTTAGTTTTCATGAGATATTTTTAGGGGCAGCTTATAAGTCAGTGTGATATGCACAAGTCAAAACTGCAGGCCTCATCTTCTCTTAGAAACTTCACCTCTTGATTCCATGAATGTAAAGTGAACTATGAGTAGAAGATGTGACCATCAACTTTGGCTCTAGTGATGTAAGTAATTCCAAAGTAAATTAGGACAGGTTCCTTCTGAAGGATTAGAGTATGATACTAACCTTATATTTATGACTTGCAAGACCTTTGGTGCCTGTGGTCAATTTACATTGTGGCTCCAGTTCTCCACCCCTCCCTGTATCCATGCCCTTGGCCATAACACTTTTCGGTTTCCTGCTATTGTGTACGGGGTATAATTCCTTATGTGTGAGTTTGGCCACGTGACTTGTTTCGACCAACAGAATGCGGCTGAACTGATGGCGTGCCAGGTCTAAGCCTAAACCTTAAGGGATATTACATGTTTTTGTTTACTCTCTTGCACCTCTCCCATTGCCGTGAGCAGGGTATGCCCAGGCTCACCTGCTGATCCCAGGAGAAGGACAAGAAACATAGAGCAGAGCCCCCTAGCTAACATGTCTCAACCAAGCCCCATCTAGAGCAGAGCCCCCAGCTGCCGCAGATGCATGAGTGAGCCCAGCCTAGATCAGCCGAGCCACCAACATATGAGCCAGAATAAGAAATGATTTTGTTCTAAGCCATTGGATTTGAGGGTGGTTGGTTATTCAGCAATAGCTAATTGGTATGGGGCCATTTCTTTTAAAAGCTCTTGTAAAGCAGGGATCATTGGACATTATTTACACATTTGTTTTCCATTCTTTCTTGGTGTTATTCCTTGTATTGGGTTGTCGGAAAAGTCATGATGTGTTTTTTCTGGTTTTTGTTGCAAAAATGCGTCATGACTTTTCTGACAACCCAATATGTTTTACTTATGTGAACAGGCTTAATCTTCTAAGAAACGGAATGCTTACTCTTTTTTTATTACCAATGGCTGAAGAAAGGAAATTCCAAAGACAAGGGTCCTCCCTGCTGTGGCAGTATCCATCTGCCACCACGTTCTCACTTGCTCTTCTCTATTGTAAAGATTGGTCCCCAAAGACTCCACTTCCCAGGCTTTTACAGCTAGGGGCAGCATGGGACCCCATTCCGGCCACTGAGCTCTGAGGACAGTTCTGCAGCAGAGATTATTTAGAAAGCTTTGCTGTCCTATGTATTTCTTTAGAGATTACAAGGCCCATTGTGTCATTTAGCATTTATAGCATTGCTGTGATGCAGTTTGCGTTATACTCATTGTTGAGATGAAATACATAGAGGTTCAAAAACCAAAGTGAGTAGCTCAAAGTCTCATTGCTGGTAAATAGAAAAGTTGGAATTTGAACTCAAGTGTCCTAACTTGCACTCCTTCCGCTCCACTAACAGGGAAGGTTTGGATGGTTCTTAAACCAGAGGGAAAGGTAGGAAGATATTAATAATTGCAGAACTGAAAACGTTATCACCAGCAGTCAGCACAGGCTCTTCTATCTCTAGCATTCTAGCATTCAGGGTTTTTTTTAGAAACTCAATTTTCAGTCCATGCCAGTCACCAAGAGGAAGCTCCTTCCCAGCCCCAAATTTCCGGGTGAAATGCATGTTGTTGACTCATCCCAGCCCACCATGGAGGCCTGTCTCCGACCAGTCTCCCTCATGCATCTTGCACTGGGTTTGCTGGTCACTTACTACGTCTGCAACATCACAAGAGCCTTCAGGCCTTTCCGTCTTTGCTTATAACTTTTCACTCTCCCCGCCCCATGATTCTCCTCATAACATGCTGCATTGTAATTATTTGCCCATATGCATCATCTCCTCTCATAGCTTTCCCGCCATAGCTGTCCTGCCACTAGGCTGTGACCTTCTGAAGGATGTGAACATGTCCTATTCATTTTTACATCACATTGCCTATCACAGCACCTGACACATAGCAGGGGCCTGAGGCTTAATGAGTTGGACCACTGGAGAAGTGAGAACAAGACAAGAACTGGTGTTGGAGTTACAGCCAAACCTACATTCTCCAATGTGCTGCAGCAGGAATGAGCGAGGGGCCACAGACACAGTAAATCAGGAGGGTTGATTTGATATGCTTTCTCCCCACGGTGCTGTCAGGTCTGCCCTAGCCCCATCACAGCCAGGGTGTGCTCAAGCCATTTTACTGCTGTGGTCACTGTGCTGGGTGACATATAGCTTATCTCTGGCTAAGAGCGAGGCCCATGACAAGTTGCCCTTGAAGCCAAGACATTCCTTCAGCTTCTCTGAGCAACATGGAAGGGGTGATGATTTATAGCAAATTGTCACTGAAGCGTGTTCTGTGAGGTGTGATTTCTAGCCGAGAAATGTCCGGACTGTGGAGCATGATCTGCAACCCAGAAATGGCAACCATTTCTGTCACAGGTTTGATTGATATGGACTTCAACCACCACATATCTGTCCTGTCCCAGGTAGTGAAATTTTCTATACCAAGAAATTTAGCATAAGCCATTTGTAATGACTCTTCAGTGACTGTTTAAAAGCTGTAAGATGCCCCACAGAAGTGGTTCAGCTTGTGGACCTCTCTGACTTTGACACAGTTTTGAAAGCACAGAGAAACCTTTATCCAGTTTGCCTGTACCATCATGGCACCGAGATGGCCATATTATTCAGAAAAGCAAAGGCGTGGAATTCTTTATGCCACACTGGCCCGGGGTAATAGTGCCCTTCCCCTTAGCTTGCCATGCTTGCGAGCCAAGGGAGGCCTGGGAACCTGGCTGAAGAGGGGGATGCTGGGAAAGTGCCATCAGTCTGTGCTCCATGTGGGGGTGGAGGAACAGCTGATGGTGATGTTGCCAGTTTTGGATATCTACCATGTGCCGGCCAGGCCACCATTCACTTTACAGTTACCTCATGTAATCTACAAAGTAAACCCAACTCTTCCTTGCCGAAGGAGCCAGGCAGGAGGCAGCACAGGGAATCAAGGAGTCACTGCAGTTGTCTTTCTGCAGACCACACGCACCACCCCCCAGCTGCCCCTCTCCCTTCCAGGTCCCAGCAGCATCCCGGAGGGCCCAGCAACCTTGGACACAGCACACTGCTGATGGATAAGGTCACACACGGTTCTTCCAGGAGTGCAAAGCCCTCAGAGGACTAGTGTCTCTGTCCTTGGCCTTGTGGGGCTCAGTATGTACTCAGAATGGTTGTAGATTACCAGGATACAAGATCCAGGAATCCAGAGACCTGGGGTCAGGGCTCTAATTTAGAAACGGGAACAATGGGAAGGGACCCAGAGCTAAAATTGCCCAGGCTGGAAAGCACACTTGTTTGTCGGGTTGTTGGAATGCAAGTGTGTTGGGCGGTATCCCAGGCCACACTGCTATGCTGCCTAGACACCAGCTGTCAGCTACTCGCCTGTGTCCTGTTCTCCTGTAGGGGACATTTGTGAGAATGATGTGGAATGCCAGGCACTCTGCTGAAAAGTCACTTTCCAACTATCCCAGATACCCTTTGTACCCAAACCAAAATGACACGGAAGGCCCACTTCTAGTGTACGTTTGGGAAAGGCTCACCTTGGCTGGTGCAGGGTGATACACCAGATATCTCCCTGGTGTCACCCTAAGTCCAGGCTGAGGAACATGTGATGTTTACGCCTTGCCATGACCCTTTTATAGCTGTGTTACTCATAGTTGCCATGGCCCCACATACATCATTTAGGAAATGGACTCCACTCAACACTTGTCTGCATTTGGTCTTTTAACCAGACACTTAGGGGTGGTGCAATGATTACTTCCTCCTACGTGGTGCTAAATCATAGAGCCATAAACACGGTGACACTCAAAAGTAGTTGAGAGAAAGGCCATGCCTCATGTTCTGTCCGGTTCCATACGCAATGGCCAACCATGCACCTAGAGCAAACTGGCTGAAGCTTTGGAGTTTGTTCAGGGGCATTTGCAGACCTCTAGTTTGTGAAGCACAATCGCACACATCATCCCAATCATCATAACCACATGAAGCGGAATGCAGTCAAGCCACCGCTAAGGCTGCTGCAGAACCTCACCCACCACAGTCAGGGACGGGCAGTGTACAGCCTGGAACCGCACCCAGGCAACTCCAAACTCACAGCTCTTCCTCTTATCCCAAACAGCCACTTATAAAGTGAAAGAAACAAAACCCTATGTAAAAACTTGAAAAATGTTTTTTTCTTAAACTATGAAACATCCACCAAATTGACTTTTGCGCCTCATGAAGCCCTTGGTAGCTAAAGTGAACATTGAAATGTTTGAACAAATACTTCATAAAAGCAGGGAAGGTGAGAAACTCACAAAAAGCAGGAGGTTTTTGTTTTGTTTTGTTTTGTTTTGTTTTGTTTTGTTTTTAATCCTGCACCTGAAATCGAGATTTAATTGGTGTTATGTGCTGGACGTGGAGAATTTAAATCACCTTAAGGCAAAGGCAAATTGCAAATCCAGGTCAAATTTCATTAAAATAAAATCAAAAGGATATTTTTCATTCTTTTTAAATTAAATTTATTGGGGTGACATTGGTTAGTAAAATTATATAGGTTTCAAGTGTACAATTCTATAATATATCATCTATATATTGCATTATGTGTTCACCACCCAGAGTTGGCTCTCCTTCCATTACCACATATTTGCCCCCCTTTACCCTCTTCCACCATCCCCCCTTACCCTCTGGTAACCACTAAACTATTGTCTGTGTCCATGAGTTTTTGTTTGTTTGTTTGTTTGTTTTATTTGTTGCTTTCAGTTTATATCCCACATATGAGGGAAATCATATGGTTCTCTCTCGACTTTTTCTGTCTGACTTATTTTGCTTAACATTATAATCTCAAGATCCATCCATGTTGTCTCAAATAGCACTATTTATCTTTTCTTGTGGCAGAGTAGTATTCCATTGTATATATACACCACATCTTCTTTATCCAATCATCTACTGAATGACATTTTGCTTGTTTCCATGTCTTGGCCACTGCAAATAATGCTGCATTGAACATCGGAGCACATATGTCTTTATGGATAAATGTTTTCAGATTTTTTTGGGTAGATATTCAACAGAGGGATTGCTGGGTCATATGTTAGCTTTATTCTCAATTTTTTGAGAACCCTCCCACTGTTTTCCATTGAGGCTGTACCAATTTACATTCCCACCAGCAGTGTTTGGGGGTTCCCTTTTCTTCACATCCTTACCAATACTTGTTGTTTTTTGTCTTGTTGATGATAGCCATTCTAACTGGTGTGAGGTGGTATCTCATTGTGGTTTTGATTTGCATTTCCCTAATAGCTTGTGAAGTTGAGCACTTTTTCATATATCTGTTGGCCGTGTTTTTCTTCTTGGAGAAGTGTCTGTTTAGGTCCTCTGGCCATCAAAAGGATTATTTTAATCCAGTTGTATTGAGAATTTGTTGTATTGGATATCAAGCCATAGATGGGGGCCAGGGGCTGAGACAACATTGAATTTGGGTAGATCTTGATAGATAAAGGGGCATAATCCAAGACCCCTCGCAACTCCTAGTTTTGTGATCCATTCATTTCTCTGCATCCATCAGAACACAGACCTCCCTGTTTCTAAAGGGGCCACTGACCACACTGGAGAAACACTGACCCAAGACTTCCCTAGCAAAGCACAGCTCAGTACCACTGAGACGTAGACAAAGTGATCAACAATCGAGTAGACTGCTGTTTAACCAAGAGGTTCTCTGAGTTTCCAAAGACAATGAAACCCTTCTATGTTGTTTAGGCCTGTGTATTCGAGGCCTAGAGACAATGTTGCTTACATCAGAAATATCCAGCATCCTCTTAGAACTATCCAGCAACAGTCTATGGCAGTCAGGGGTCCTGGAACATCCAAATGGAAAACCAATTTCTTGACATAAAGTAAACAGAACCTATGAAACAAATTGTAGGCCTCTTTGTCTCTCTCAAATTAGGGATCCTGGAAAGCACATTGTCATGGCGATCACCTTAGAGCTGATTGAATTTTCTCATTTATTTGTTTATTTTTATAGTAATAATGATGGTAGTGAGTGGTCCAAAGACTCAGAATTCAAATAAAAACCTGGCCTTTGATGTACCATCAGGCAAAGGTGTAATTATAAAGCTTTATAGTCTTCTAAAATAGTAAAACTATTTTCAAAGGTAAATGGAACTACAGTTTTAGTATTGCTCCTCATTTCGGAAATTAGGAAATTAAAATCCAGAGGGTTGAGTCACTTGTCCAAGGTCACACAGTGAAGTTAATGGCTGGTCCAGGATTTAAAGCATGTCTCGAGCTCTTTCCCCTATGCTAAACTCTTTTTTCCAAACTCGTATAAAATGGGCGTAAGTAACCTGTACATATTGACCGTACATTAGATGTACCTTGCATTAAACAACTGGTATGTGGAAATAATCTGTAGTATATCAATAATTTGACTTAACAAACATTTTTGTACTTGTACTAATGAACACCAAAATTTAATTTTCAAAAATGTCATGCCTTCTCAGAAATTAGCAGGGTTTCTTTTTAATATTTTTATAGAATAAAATGCACAAATCTTAAATGAATGGCTTGATGAATTTTTTTTATATGTATATACCCATGTATAGCTTTCATTTTTACATAGCCCTTAAATAGTACCATATATGCCAGCATATCCTCAAGGTTTGGGGGGTTTTTGAGAAAAACTAGTTCCAAGAGATGTAACACAAATTTCACTTTTGAAAGAAAGACAGGGGAGGGGGGAAAAGCTTTCCATGGTCAGGAAAATTGAGAAGTACTGTGTTAAGCCAAGGTAAACCGTTTTCTTAGTTTTAGGGCTCCTCAGAGCTTTAAATATACAAATGCATATAGTGTATGCTGGGCATGGGGATGATACCATGTAGAATTTTCAAAATTTACTCCAATGAACCATTTTTCCAGTTTTCTACTATTTGTATTCTTTTTTCATTTATCATTCATTGTATCACAAATAGCATCTGTAGTATTTCATCAGGTAGATACACCAGAGTTTACTTAATCATAATCCTTTCCTTGGGCGCTTAGGCTCTTAATCAGTTTTGCTATCATAAATGAACAAAACTTTTACCACATGAACGTTTTCTTTAGGATGGCTTACACCAAGGCCTGACTGGGTGGGGGATATGTAAGTCCACAATATCTGGGACTTTCTCCACTTGCTAAGCCTCATGCCCTCATCATCCAGGCCAGCATAGCGCCGACTATACAGTAGACACGCAATATCCATTGAGAGAATGAGCAAGTGTCTGTTTGATGATAATTTCCCCACTCATCTCTGTAAATGTTATAAGAGGAAAACTGATGACTCTGTTTCACTGAGCAGCCATTTGATTACTAGTGAAGCTGTACATTTTCTCATGCTTCTCTACTAATTATACATCCACTTTTGAGAATTGTGAGTTCATTTCCTTTATCTGTTTATCTATTAAGGTGTCAGTGTTTTGCTTCCCAATTTGCATGGACTGTTTACATAATTGTACATTTTGTGCAAAACAATTTTCTAGATAGAGTTTTCTATTGAATGCTTTTTTTCAAGAGTAGAATTTTTTTTTAATTGACAAGGTTTTGCGGGATGATTTTGATGGGTCTTACTTCTTTAAAAAGCTATCTGGGGGCCGGCCGAGTGGCACGATGGTTAAGAACTCGCTTGGGATGCCAGAGGGCCCCGGTTCGGATCCCACATATGAGGGCCAGTGACACTGCCCTCTACAGCTAAGAGCTGAACAACAGCGCAACCTGGAGCTGGGCTGCCGTGAGTCGCTGGCGACGGCGTAGGCTGCAGCCCCTGTGGCAGTGGGTTGCCATGGGCTACCGTGTGTAGCCAGCAGCCAGTGTGAGTGGCCAGAAGCCTGCGACTGATCTGCCTCACCCGGGAAGAGCGCAATGATGGTGCCAACTTGGGCCAGTGAAGCAGCGTCCTCCACAACTAGATTGAAGAACAAAACGACAGCAACTTGTCTGTTCCCCTTCCCCCAATCCCCATCAATGTTCCCATCCCCCCAATTACACAATAAAAATCTTTAAAAAAAAAAGCTATCTGGGGAAGCTTAATCAATGACTTTATTTTTTCCCCTAATTATTCTAGCCATTATTTTAAAAGTTAGGTATAGCCAAATCCTACCTTTGAAGCCATCTTCAAAGGACTTTAATTTTATCATCTTAAAAGTGATAAGAGGTCAGAAAAGGATTTTCATGGAAAAGAAAGAAGCATCACTTTGGACATGTGGGGTCTTGTTTATAGGGTGTACTAAATCACTCCCAAAGTTGTGGGTTGGGTTTTTTTTTAACCACTCAGAACAGTGACTCAAACTTGGCTGCACATTAGAGTCACCTGGGGAGTTTTTAAAACTCCCAAGGCCCGAGCTGCCCCAGACCAATGACACCAGTCTCTGGAGCTAGATCGGTATTTTTTAAAAGCTCCCCAGGCCCCTGATATGCAGCCAAGGTTGAGAACCACTGGCCTAGAAGCAAGCGCTTGTCAGATATTAACGCCCACAGAAGCACCAGGGGATCTTGTTAAACTGCAGATCCTGACTTAGAAGGTCTGGAGTGGGCCTGAGGTTGTGCATTTCTAACAACCCTCCAAAAGGATGCTGTTGCTGTTGGCCCATGGAACACTTGGAGAATCCAGGGTCTGAGCAGTGGTTCTCAATGGGAGGCAGTGAGGGTATCCCGCCCCCTGGTGGACATTTGGCAATATGTGGAGATATTTTTCAGTTATTACAACCAGGAGGGGATGCCACTGGCACCTGGTGGGTGGAGGTCAGGGATGCTCTAAGCATCCTACAGTGGTTCCCAGGATAGCCCCACCCCAAAGAGTTATTTGGCCCAAAATGTCAATAGTGCTGAGGTTGAGAAATGCTTCTGTGAAAGAAAATGATCCCAAACCTGATCCAAGACAACCGTGTGCTCTGGTGTGATGAGTGGCCCCTTCTGGGAAGCATTTCTGATAAAATATATGAATGATTTTCTGATCAACTTTAATAAGATTAAGAGTCCCTTCTAGGACATTAGATTTACCTGCCTCACTAAATTAGCCATGTCACAAAGTTTGACAACCACTGGCATCTGGTCTAACGGTGTTATCTAACCACATTTTTTCCTATTCCAAGTGTTTGAACTGGCTTTTTGAAGCCTCTTTAAGCAACTTCGAAATAAAGCTTTGACATGTGCTTATGATCAATTCATCAGAGAAATTGCTTTACCACCCTTTGCCTTGCCAGCTTCCAAGCTGCTTCCCAGGCAGGACCCTGTCTACATTCAACTGATGTTTGCTGAGTGCCTGCTGTGGACAGACATCTTAGTACAGGCTCTGCCTTCAGATCCCAGCTCTCCTGCTTCTTAGCTGTGTCACCTGGGGCAAGTGTTCTTCTGAAGTATAGGAAAATAATAGTATCAAGCTCATAGGATTTTTGTGAAGATAATATATGAAAGCATTAGCAGAATTCCTCCCACATAGTAAATGTTCAATAAATGTGCATTTATTATTACTATTATTCCAAGACAAAGATCCACAGAAAGCTTATAAGTCAACACATCCTTCCTCTCCCTCTGCCTTCTAAGCAAGATTCAGTCTTTGTCATCTTGGCCTCCAGTTCTGTGATGCTGATGGTTGGCAGAGCTCCAAATGGATGCAGAGCAGAATTGAAAGGCTTGAATTAAGTCAAAATTACAGGGAAGAAAAGGGGCTGGGGCAATGAGTGGAAAACTGGATTTGGGGGAAAGAATGAAGAGAGATGTGGGGTAATAAGCCTCTAGGATGAAGGAATCTTGGGCTGATAATGAATCCATAGACTTTTAAGTAGTTTCACTGTATGTAAATCTCTCTTAGGTAAAGATTTACATTACTTTTTTGAGGCCACTTTTGGTGATCAGTTTCTGTTTGGCAATCGATTTATGTTTCTTTGGGACGAGGCTCTGAGCTTAAATGATCTTAAAGGTGGAAAGTAGATGCCTGCTATTATTTTGGTTACACTATATGCCAGAAAATGTCTTAGGCACTGTGGATCCACTAGTGGACAAGTTATCACCCTTCATGGGGCTTAACATCCAGAAGGAAAGGCAGACAATAACGTGACAGCAATCCACCCCTCCATGGTGATGAGTCTTGCTGTGATTGGACAAACACAGGAAGCTGTGGATACTTTATCCAGTTTAAGATTTTATGGAAAGGTTTTTCAGGAATAGTATTAAAACTAAGACCTGAATTATGGTTAGGAGCTAGCCAGCTAACATGTAGGGGAGGAAAGAAAGATTGGTAAAGAATATTCTGAGCATATGTAAAGGCCTAGAGTCAGCATGACACCGCCATTAACTGGGAGAATTTCACTAGGGTGTTGTAGCGAAGAATGCCTTGCATGGGCAGAAATGCAATATGGGGAAAAACTAGCGAGTCTGAGCCAGTTAATGCAAGCCCTAAGGGTAATGGGGAGCCACTGAAGGGTGCTCAGCAGGGCAGTGACATTATCACTTTTGTGTTTTTTCTTTTTTTTTTAAATATCTGTTGACTGCAGGGGTTTGGCAACCAGAAACAAGAGAAAAGGCTTTCAGGAGTGAAGTGCACAGGTCACTTTGACAGCTGTGGGCCCTCAATGCTCCAGTTATTCAGTGAGGTCCCCTGTGGGACAGCAACAAGAATGGTGGATGAATGGAGTTTACAAACCTTCTTTCAAGATGAAGAGAGGAATCAAACATATCAAAAACTCATAGCACTTGACCAAGGACTCTTGCCTGAGGATTGAGAAAGGGGGCCCTTCACCATTAGCAAAGGCCCAGGGACTCCCCACCAAAGCATTTCAGCTCCAGGTCTCAGACTTCCAACAAGGGCTTAGGAACATTCCCATGGGCCACACAAGCGTTACTTGGAGACCTAGATATGAGACAAATTGCAAGTGATCACAGACTGATGGGTAGGCAGTGGGGCTCATACTGCTCTCACCTGTCAATTGGCAGTGTTTTGTGGGCTAGGAAGAATCTGAGCTTAAATAAAGCAGAAATGGACAGTCTCTCCGATCCTGTGGCTTAATTTATTGAACAGGGGAAATAAACCTTGGGAGGGAGGCAGATCGTTCCTAACGATTTAGCCATTAATAAAACCCTGCTATAAATGGAACTCAGGAGAGAAGGTAGCTTGTCAGAGGGCAAAGAAGTGGGCCCCATTACACGAAATAGGTCAGGCAGGGAGAAAGTCATCATGTCTCCTGACTAGTTACATTGATCAGAGATGACAGGCCTTGTTGTTTTAACCAATTGAAAAGGGATAGAGAATATACAAGAAGTGTCTTTCTTGTTGTTGCATTTCTTAGAAGATGGCTTTTTCAAAGAAGATCCTGAAAAGAACTGATCATATTTATCACAGTGTTGAGTTTTGTGCTTAAAAATCTGTGTGTGGGTGTGTGCGCGTGTTTGTGTGTGTGTTTTCAGAAACATAAGTTTTTACAGAAAAAACAACAACAACAAACTCTTCACTTCTCCTAAGGAGTGCCTGTGGCTGGCTCACTATTTTTTTTTTATCTGGGATTAATGAAACAGCAAGTCCTGACAAGGGTGGTCCTTCCATTGGTTTCATTTGAGGTGAGACTCTCTGGGGTTTTTTCTGGTTTCTTGTTTTATTTTTTCTCATGGTTGTTCTCTTTCTGACCCTCAAAACAAGCGCAGAGAGGGAACAGTGTGTAGAAGCTAAAATGTATCCCTCAGACACTGGATTTGCATTCCTTAAGAGGCTGTGCTTTCTTTCCTCTCCTTTTGGAACACGTCCTCCCTAATGACTCAAGGAAGTGAAGAAAACCCTTCCCCAGTGTTCAGAGTATGCACTTGGCTTATAGGCTGTCCGGTTTATAAAGGCTTCCTGTGTTTAAAACACCAGGGAAACTGGCTTCACATTTGGAAATAATCTCCCCAAAGATAAACATTTGGTGTTTTAAATAAACACAAGAAATTGTGGGTGGCGAGGATCAGTGGGATTGAAAGGAAAGCAAATACTGAAATGTTAAGGTTCTGTGACTTTGGGCAAACCTCCCTTCTCTGCACCTCAGTTTTCTCATCAGTTAAAAAGAGGGCTAGGCTGCTGTTGTAGGCATCCTCCCAGATGGCCCCCAGTGAGTCTTGCCTCCTGGTATTCATACCCTTGTGTAGTCCCCTTCATTACTGAATAGAGCTGACTTGTGTAATCAAAAACATATTACAGAAATGATGGGGTGTAACTTCCAGAGCTAGGTCATAAAAGCTATTGCAGCTTCTGCCTTACTCTCTCTTTGATGACTGGCGCTGGGGGAAGCCAGCTGCCATGTTCTGCGGACATTCAAGAAGTCCAGTGGCAAGGTCCATGTGGGAAGGCACCAAAGCCTTCTGCCAACAGTCATAATCAACTAGCATGAGTCATAATCAACAGCATGAGTGCACCATCTTGAAAGTGGATCTTCCACTCTTAGTCAAGGCTTTAAATGACTGCAGTCCCAGCTGACATCTTGACTGCAACCTTATAAAGGACCCAGGCCAGAACCACCATGCTCAGCCACTTCTGAATTCCTGACCCACAGAAACTCGGAGAGAATATTCATTTTTGTTTTAAGCTTCTCAATTTAGGGTCATTTGTTACATAACAATATATAACTAATACAGTTGCCTTAGGCCAATTCCAGCTCCTATGATTTATGTGTCAATGAATAGGTGTGATTGGTCAAAATCATAAAAAGCTGGCATTTCCTGTATGCACCAAACCAGATCCTAACTTCAGGGTATGGCCACATTGCTTTGGGCATTCCTGAAATGGTGAGTAGCCAGACTCGAGAACTGGCATCCTTAGAACTCATGGATTCAACTTTGTAGGATCAGGCCAACATAGCTGGCTGACCCATCAATTAGTCCTTAGCACAGCACACTGAAACATAACCCACTTATATTATGTTTACACCAGAGACTGAACTTGTTCAAAGAAACTCTAATAGAATGGGGACTTATTTGGATTCTCCATTTAATGAGTTACTCCAAAGGGTACAACTGGGATTATTTGGAGGAAACAACACCACTGGCAGCTTTTAGAGTGAGGTGAATTGGAATGGGGGTTAAAAGTTGCTGAGTTTGTGGTTAAATCCAAGTAACTCTCCAGGGAGGGACATATCTGGAAAACAGAGAGTATAGACAGCACCTGCTGGGCTGTATCTTAGTTAGACTCAATGACATTGATGGTCCCCTGACCTATGAGAATATGACTCTACATATTGGTGTCTAGACACACATCACAACATGGACAAGGCACAGCACACTCACAAGTGGGGACCCGAGTATCCTCTCAGCTCCTTCTAAGCCCAGTATGGCTATTGTTCAGGATTCATATGGCAGCCTCAATAACTTAGCATCTCTTCCCCATGTTCTATCCCAAACAGAGGCTGTGGCTCACCACTGGATCACCCTCTGTATAAGTGTACATCTATGCTGCATGGCTTTCCAAGAATGCTTGGCTCTTTTCCACATTTAGAGACTTTCATCCCAGCAACCTTGACATTCAAAGAAATACTTTTCTTAACAAGAAAGATTTCAATATGATTTGTCCAGAGAGGATCTGAGAAACAATGTCCAGCTTGGTCCTTCTGACCCCAGCTGCACATTAGACTCATCTTGGGGCGGGGGGGGTCTTGTGAAACATACCACTCCCTCCAAGAATTAATCAGGCAAGTCCAAGGGATCCTGGTGTGCAGTCACTGCTGAGGACCAAGGGTCTAACTGTATCCAACAATTTGCTGCTGCCTGACTTCAGGACTAAGGTAACTAGAATAAAAAGAAGTCATTCTCACCCAAAGCCCAAGGCTAGACCACTCAGTCATTCAGAAACAGGCTTCAGTTCTTATGTCATAATATTTGAGGAAAGCTATACAACTGCCTATCAATCAGCCAAGTAGTTGTGATCCTGGTCCTGTCTTGTACTGGACTTGAAAAGTGTTCAAATTTAGAACCTCTTTTGTGTCTTGCTTTCACTACCTGGACATACTCGAAGATGATCAGCCCCAGGTTTTTGGTCTCTGCATATATTTGAATCTTGGCAAGGCCTTCCTTAGAAATATTTCTATAGAAATTAGAAAAATGATTCCTCTTCTTTCTTTCCACTGCATGTAAATTGAGAATTAACTCAGAATAGAAAGTTTAACTAAAGATAAAACCAGGTGGTAAGCTGAATTTGGCCTTTGGGCCCTGGTTTTCCAACTCTTGGACTGTAGCAGTGTCAGAACTTAATCAACAGTTACAGAAATGTTGTATCAGTGAGTTTAATTGACTGCTAGGTAAGTTTATGTCATTGGAAGAATTCCTCATCTGTTCTATTAGGATTGTCCTCATAATTTACACAGCACATTTCACCCCCATGAAGCTTTTCCTACCTGCCACATGGAGAGTCAGCCTAGGGGAATGGTTAAGAGGCAAACAGCCTGCATTTGAATCCTGGGTGCCCCACTGCCTAGTTGTGCCACCTTGGGGGAAGTCACATGACTTTTCTGTGCCTCAGTTATCTCACCTGTAAAATGGAACTCTTAAGTATACTAATTCATTTAAGTATCACAAGGTAAAGTGATTGGGACAGTGCCTCACCCTTGGAAGCAGTATTATAAGCATTAATGATTGTTGTTACATTCATGCTTCAGATATCTGAATTTCAGCAAAGAAATTTGACCAAATTACTCACTATACCTTTGGATAGTAGCTATAAAACTATGGACCAGGTGATGGGGTAGTTAGGGAATTTTGAATGTCCAGACCTAAACAATCTAGATTGGTGGTTCTAGGTCAGTGGTTCTCAAAGTGTGGCCCCGAAACAGCAGCTGCAGCCCCTGGGAACTTGTCAGAAATGCACATTCGAGGGCCCACTCCAGACCTACTGAATCTGAAACTGTGGACATGGGGCCCAGAAATCTAAGTGTCAGGAAGCCCTCCAGGTGACGCTGGTGCACAAGAAAGTTTGAGAATCACTGTTCTAAGCCAATCTAAAGAGTTTCCAGGCCGGCCAGTGGCGCGATGGTTAAGAACTGGCTTGGGACGCCAGAGGGCCCCGGTTCGGATCCCACATATGAGGGCCAGTGACACTGCCCTCTACAGCTAAGATGCTGAACGACAGCTCAACCTGGAGCTGGGCTGCCCGTGAGTCACCAGCGACGGCGTAGGCTGCAGCCCCTGTGGCAGTGGGTTGCCATGGGCTACCATGTGTAGCCAGCAGCCAGTGTGAGTGGCCAGCAGCCGCAGTGAGTGGCCGTCCAGAAGCCGGCGACTGATCTGCCTCGCCCAGGAAGAGCTCAGTGATGGTGCCAACTTGGGCCAGTGAAGCACCGTCCTCCACAACTAGACTGAAGAACAAAATGACAGCAACTTGTCTGTTCCCCTTCCCCCAATTCCCCAGCACTGTTCCCATCCCCCCAATTCCCCAATAAAAAATCTTAAAAAAAAAAAGAGTTTCCACAGCATGCTGTCCTTGGTGCTGCCCCCACTCCCCTCAAGATCTCAGTTAAAGAGAGAGATGAGCTTGCTTCTCAAATTGACAGATCAGGCATGCAAAGCCAGCCTGGAGGAATGACTACACTGTCGGATGCTGGAATGTGGGCTTGAAATGAACTCGTTTGGTCGGAAGTGCTGGCCAGACTTCACAAATTGTTTTGATGTTTAATAGAGATAGCTTTATTTTTTACCTAACTCAAGTTTCTACCTCAAGTTTCTTGGCACTTGAACTCGTACATGTTCAGTGAGGTTGTCGGTGGTGATGTGGGTATCCAGGCACTGTGTTCCTAGGTGGCCAAGACTGCAAGATTGCAGCAGATTGACCCCAAGTACAGGAGCAAAGCCCTGCCTAACACCTGTTTGGCATTTCATGATTTGATCACCTAATGGGAAACGGTGCCACCCAGGAGGGAAAACTGAACCTGGAGTCAGTTATGAAGGGATGGCACTGAGAAGGTGAGGAGGTTCAGGGGTCATTCCAATACAGTTGCATTTGCTCCCTATGCTGGTCTCCAGGCATTATCAGCTGTTTTGTCTTATCTGGGCCACGAGCTCTTCTTCCCACGCACTGGGTGTCCCTACCCACCCAGGGTCTCCGAGACCAGCTCAGTTGGTGGGTAGCCGGCTCCTGGCAGTGGCAGCAGGTCTATAATTGGCCTGTAATTGGACTGCATTTCACTCAGGATGACTCCCAGGCTCCCTCTCCCCCTAGAGATAACCAGTACTAAACTTCATATGTGATTCTGCACGGAGTCTGGGACGCCATTACTTGGCTGTTGGTGACAATGGAGAGCTTTCCAGAAGAATTGACCTTTAGGGTGAAGATTTGGGGGCATCTTAAAGTGAAGGTTTCTGCGGGCCCATTTGTTTGCTTCCTGGTTTTTCTGAAATTAAGACATTTCAGCCTGATTTTCAAATCCATGCATGTGTGTGTGTGTTGTATATTTACATGTGTATAAAGGACACAATATGATTTTTTTAATTAGGCAGCAAGGAAACAGTAAATAGAGATGAAAATTGCGATAGTACATTTCCTTTGAAATATAGCTACAGATAGAAGTGGGTAGATTACTCCTAGCTATCTTTCTATGTCAGTGAGGAAAGTCCTTCTGGGTATAAGCAGAGACATTATCTGTTCAGTTCTGGCCCATGGCACAGGCTGTAACTAACCCCGCCTTGGCACCACTGCAGGCTGCATGGTGATCCTACTTTTCTGATTAAAAGATATCACACCTATTTTCTACAAATTGACTTAACTAGGCTTAATTAATAATTAGTCTTTAAAATGAACTTTCTCTGGAGGAAGATGATACATCTCACCATCCTCCACCCTATGTGAAGTTGGAGTCATGTAAGAATGAACTGCTAATTCAATTCCTGCCCTGTCTCAGAGAACTATTTGCGCCTCAAAAGAGAGAATGAACGCAGTATTTTGGAATTCCTAAAATCGAGTGCAAGGCCTTGTTAATATTATTGCTACTATTAGCCTCTAGTTAAAATATATGATGTAGTTTTTGCCACAAAATTCCAAATAAGCCTCTGTCTCCTTATGGCCATGCTCACAACGTCCCCTTAAATGGCCATTACACAAAGCCTCCAAGCCACCATGTTCTTTGGCACCTGTACGAGTTGATTACTGATTACGTACCTGTTTTAACTCTTATTGAAAAGTAGACATTACTTATCAAATTAGGTAACATCAGAAGGAAGGAGAAAACACTTCTGGAGAGTAATAATAAATGGAAATTGGATGTAAATGGGGCATAAGACAGGACAGGATGTCATACAGAAGACACCCAGAGCACTTCTACAGGTTTAGATTGACATGCACCTTGTTCTAGTTTCCGGACCAGACTCTAATAGTACTTAGCCTGTGTACAAAAGATTACTAAAAAGATGACATGCCTCTTTTTGGCCATCAGGCCCACTCGAAATGCTCAGAAAAATGGTGTCCGAAATGCCTTGTTTCACTTTTCCTTGCTAGGAAGAGAATGGCAGCTCCAAATGTTCCTTAAACCAATTTTCTTTGGAAACAGTAGCTGCTGGTTTGAAAAATGGGACTGCAGTGCCTCCTCCAGGACAAAGAGGTTACTTGCAGGTTAGACATCATCTCAGGAGCTGGCTCAAGCTTAAAGGATTCAAAGTAGGTGGTGACCGAGAAGGACCAAGAGATCCTCCCAGATGCTTACAAGAGCTTCAGTGAACTCATATTAGTCACAGACAATAAGTGGGTTCTCATTTTCAGAGAGTTTTTTCATATTCCCTGGGGAAATGTGCTGAGCTGCTCTTTAGCGACTATTTCCTTTAAAAACCAACCAACCTACCGCTGCCCTTGGAAGAAAGGGGCAGAGGGGAGAGGGCATCAGCAAGTTGTGGTGACAACAAAGGAACTGAGCACTTTCTAGATGTCAGTTCATGCCAGGTGCCACATCTGAGTCAACTCACTGTCTTTACAGTTCCCTCTCAGGATTAGTATTATCGTTCCTATTTATGTATGTGGCTCAGACTGGTCAGGAACTTGTCCAAGGATACAGAATTACTACATGACATGCCTAGAAGTGGAGCGCAGGTGTGTCCCACTGTATCCAGCACGTCCAGTGTCCAGTGTGGTAAATTAAGTTCCTTCCGATGGTAACATGCTATCATTAGTAATAATAATCGCTCACTGTGCTGAGGACTTTATACACACTGTGTACTTTGGTGTTTCTCAACCTCAGCACTATCGACGTTTCTTGTGGACCCTGTCCGGTGCATTGTGGAATGATTAGCAGCATCCCTGGCTTCTACCCACTCAATGCCAATAGTACCCACCCTGAGGTGTGACAACCAAAAATGTCTCCAAACATCCCTTAGGGTGGGGAGCAAAATCGTCCCCGGGAGGTAGGTATTTTTCTCATGTTTCAGAAAAAGAAACAGCAATTATGCTGAATCACAGATCAAGGGAATAGCAAAGCCAGGACATAAACCTATGCCTGAATCACCTCAAAAGTGTATGCTCTTCAACCTTCTTTCAGTAGAATATCTGTTTGCCAGCATCCTGTCTGGAGTCTTCATCACCTATGTTCAAAGTCTGTATCTTCTTCCTTAATTCCTGCTGCCACCATATGTGCTAAAATCCCCTCTCATATCCTCACTGTTAGACTGTGAATTCCTGGAGGGGGTTGTCTTGTATTGCCTACCTCTAATGTCATAGGGCCTGGCACGTAGTGAGTGCGCAGATGTTCACTTACTAAATGAGTGAATTCATTCCAGCACTTTAATCCTTCCCATTCAAATTTAGTTCATGCTGTGAACTTGCATTATAAAGAAAAAGATTAATTCAGCCAAGGTAAATTCCAAGCAGCCCGTGTACAAAATGATTAGGAAATGAAAATTAAGTGAGGCTGAATAAATGGATGTTTGAACACTCAGAATTTAATAAACCAGTTTGGTAACTTTTCAGCAATTAATTGTTGCCTCTGGAACTAAAGAGCAGCCATGATTCCTATTATTTGTATCCAAAATTGGGAGTCAGGCAAGGTCTGGGCAGTAAAATGTATATTGCTTGTTAAGGATTCAGCTGTGCCTGCTGCATGTCAGGGCAGGTCTGGGGTGGAAGGAAGTGTCACTGTCCCTTCTACAGAAGGCACCCAATGACTTGGGCTGTAGGCCACGCTTGCTTTCTGCTGTTTTTTCAGCAGACAAGATGCATCATTCGGAGCAGCCTTTGTGCCACCTGCCTGGACAAAAGCGACTGCAATCTGTCGACTGCTTAATAGAAATTTCCCTCGGTGAGAAGCCAATTGACCAGCCCTGCCTGGGATTAAAGCAGCCACCACCTCGCCATCTGCATAAAGCCCTAAAACAGAGGGTGTGGGATGATCAATTCATGGGCAGGGAGCGGCGGCGAGGGAGTACAAGTGAAATGTGCAAGTCTCGATTTGCTCCTCGTGATTCCTTCTCCTTCTCAAATGCCACAACGTGCGGAGGGAGTTCAAAGGAGCAGCGTTGTCACGATGCCGTCAAGCCTGATTAGACAGCCCGGAATTCACTTCCCTGGGTTGCTGCGTGGGCTGCACACAGCGTGAGCGGGAATGAGAGAAAAGGCTTCATGGGTAGGAGACGGCTGTCTCATGATGACACAGAGCTGCCAGCCAAGCCCTCGCTCATCCCGCTCATCCCAGGGAGCAAAGGCAGCCTCTGCAGAGGCCTGGCGTTCATTTGCTGCAGTTCTTTCAGCCGCGGGCCAGGTCCCTGTCACCCCCAGTGCTGCCACAATCGCTGCTGTTCTGTCCCCTCTCCTCTCCCCGCCTTCCTTCCGTTTCTTCTCTTCCTTTGTCTTTCTCTCAGTCTCTCTCTCTCTCTCTCTCTCTCTCTCTCTCTCTCTCTCTCTTTCTCTCTCTTTCTCTCTCTCTTTCATCCTTTCTCTGACATTTACAGACATTAACGCTTCCTTTTTTTCAAGACCTTTAAAAAGAGCAAATTATTTGTGATTCCATATGATGTGCTGCCCATTCAACTGAACCCGGGTAGACACTCTGTCTGATTCATGTGTGTATCCCCAAAGCTGACATCCTCGGCACCTGGTGCATGCTTTATGCTTAATCAATGCTCATTTAATAAATGAATGAATGCATACCTGAATGAATGACTGAATGAATGAACCAACGTGTCACAGCTGTGATATCACCTCTTAGTGGAGGTGACAGTTTCTGCAGTCTCTTTAGCCTTTGCTTATTTTACTCTGACCTAACAGTGAGATATTTGCAAAACCTAGAAGACTACAACTAAAAGAACATTTTCTAAGAATGCAGTGGGGGATAATGATTGAAAGGACTGGCTGTGGAGTATGACATATGATGGTTTGCATCTCACTTCTGCGACTTACGAGCTGGGTGACCTTGGTCAAGTTACATAAACTTTCTTTGCCTTCTTTCCCCCATAAATGAAATGGGCATCATAGTATATGCCCCATGCAGTCAGCACAAGAAGTCCATGAAATAAAGTATATGAAACACAAGATGAGGTGTCAGGCATATCGTGAGCATATACTAAATGGTAATGCTAATGATGACAATAAAAATGATGACATTGATGTTGGTGCTGATGATTAGTAATGCTTGACATTAATGTTTTTAAAAGCCTTATGAGCTGCCAAGATAACCTACTGCTTTCTGATACATTTGAGATGAAAAAACTAACCTATAAAAAATAGTTGCAGGGCCGGCCGAGTGGCGCGATGGTTAAGAACTCGCTTGGGATGCCAGAGGGCCCCGGTTCGGATCCCACATATGAGGGCCAGTGACACTGCCCTCTACAGCTAAGATGCTGAACAACAGCTCAACCTGGAGCTGGGCTGCCATGAGTTGCCGGCAACGGCATAGGCTGCAGCCCCTGCTGCAGCAGGTTGCCATGGGCTACCGTGTGTGGCCAGCAGCCAGCGTGAGCGGCCAGCAGCCGCAGTGAGCAGCCGTCCAGAAGCCGGCGACTGATCTGCCTCGCCAGAGAAGAGCGCAATGATGGTGCCAACTTGGGCCAGTGAAGCAACGTCCTCCACAACTAGATTGAAGAACAAAACGACAACAACTTGTCTGTTCCCCTTTCCCCAATTCCCCAGCACTGTTCCCATCCCCCCAATTCCCCAATAAAAAAATCTTTAAAAAAAATAGTTGCATTTAAGGCCTCATAGTATAACTTAGGAATATTCCATATACACCATATTCCATAAATATATTTAGTTTACCAACTGACAAGAGAATCATATGTAAGAGTGATTTATTCCTAGGTCTCTGCTTACTGTGAAGAGATTATAAATATTTGGCAATTAACTACTGTTCTCTTTTTATTAATGTTTTAATTTCTTTAAAATGCAATGCATCGATTCCTTGGAAAGGAAAGTTTGCAACAAGTTAGTCCTGATATCAAACTTTCAAGTAGATCAATCAGGGTTACTTACTGAGCACTACTAACATTTATGACTGAATAATTGTTTGTTGTGGGGGGCTGTCCCGGGCATTGTGGGACATTTACTAGCATCCCTGGTGTCTCCCCACTAGGTGACAGTAGCACCCCATACCTCCCCCCAGTTGTGACAAATTGAACTGTCCAAACTGTCTACAGACATTGCCCCCCTCCCCTGCCAACCACTGAGATAGGGTAATGAGTTCCATTGCATTGGGAGCAGGGCAAGTGCCAGCTGTAAGTGTCCTTTAGCCCATGGAAATCTACTTGCCAGTGTACAAGTTTCTATAGACTGGGGTCCTGAGTCACCTTAGCCTCTACGAAGCTGGCTGGAGCAGAAGTTCTTCCCTGGTCTTACTGACCAGGAGAACTCCCTGAAAGCTCTCTCACCCATTCCATCCCCCACCCCCAACCCTCCAGGATCTTTGTTTTAATAGAAACCATCCAGGTAGCATCTGTGTGTTTACTGTAAAGAGGCTCTTAAAGCAACTGCCACAATCAGCTTGAAGGCCCCTCACAGTCACCCTCAAGAGTACTTTATGCCCACACAGGCTCTAACCAGGGCCTAGAACAATAACTTTGCCAGGCAGGAAAACAAATTAATAAAACCTTGATGCAGTTCAGAGCCACTGCAGAACCCATCTTTATCCTAACCAAGTGGGGAGCAGGGGGAAAAAAAAGCACCACAAATCAAAAGAAATATGACTTCATAGACAGTGAAAAAAAATCTCAGCATAAAAACATTTCCTTCGAAAAAGGTGAATAGAGCTTCTGTAATTGGGCCAAAGCAGGGAACATTTCAAAACTGAGGACAAAAAAAAAAATCCAGGAAACCGGAGAACACATTTAGAGAAGTTGTTAGGATTTTTTTCAAGTTTAGTTCCACATAAAACAATAAATATGCCCTCAGTCTTCTGGTGGAGGGAAAAGGTTATGAAATCATGATAAATCAAAGACTATGAGAAAGAAATCATCTTAATTCTGAAGGCTGCAAAGCAACATAAGAATACTCTTATGAGGGCCGGCCGAGTGGCTCAGTTGGTTAAGAGCTCGCTCAAGAGTGCGAGCTCTGAGCAACAGCGGTTTGAGTCCCGGCCCGAGCTGAGCAGCCACTGAGCTGCCAACAGGTGGCAGGATGGCTCAGCTAAAAACAAAAAAATAATAATAATAATACTCTTATGAGAAAATATAAAATGGAAAAGACACAAAACCATACAAGTGCTATGAATGACAGTATGTAAGAAAAACGTAAAAGGAGAACCTCTTCCCATTTACTGAGTATTTACCCCATCCCGGCAGCTGTGCCTGGATATAATTTTTAAAATATATCTCCCTAATCCTTCACAAGTACCCTATGAGAGAGACGCCATTTTCTGCTTTTTGTGAAACAAGGAAATAGAGACATAGAGCTCAAAGTTGCAAAGGTAACGGGAACAAATCTTCATGACCCCAAATCCCATATTGTTAGCAACTTCGTTGTATTGCATCCCATATGTAAAGCCAAAGGAAAAGACTCAAAGGGAAGCTATCTAAGTAAGTATTATGCTAAAATGGTGATCTTACAGGTGATTACTTTCAATTTGCCAGGTCCTGTTACATTGTTATAGTGTTTATATAAGTAGGTTTTTTAAACTTACTGTATTTTACCATTTGAAAGGGATACTTCCCATTCACACATCAATTTAATCATCTGCCATCTATGTAGATATGGATTATGTTTACTCTAAAATGATCAAGGGTATATTTCCCAAATATGGAGCTGCTAATATTGAATTGAGTGGTTGGTTATTGATTTGAGATCTTTCTTCTTTTTAATAGAGGCATTTACAACTATAGACTTCCCTCTAAGCACTGTTGTTGCTGCAGCCCACATGTTTTGGTATGTTGTATGTTCGTTTACATTCATCTCAAAGTATTTTCTAATTTCCCATGTGATTTCTTCTTTGATTCATTGGTTATTCAGTAGTGTGTTAAGTTCCACAACTTGTGAATTTCCCAAACTTCCTTCTGTTATTAACTTCTCATTTCATTCCATTGTAGTCCCAAAACATACTTTGCATGATTTCAAACCTTTGAAATTTATTGAGACTTGCTTTATGGCCTAACATGTGGCCTGTCCTGGACAAAGCGACATATGCACTTGAGAAGAATGTGTATTCTGCTGTTGTTGGGTGGAATGTTCTGTAGATGTCAGTTATGTCTAGTTGGTTAATAGTGTTTTTCAAGTCTTCTATTTCTGCTCTAGACTGGAAGTTTACGTCCCCTAAAAATTCCTATTTTGAAACCTAACCCCCAATGTTATGGTATTTAGAAGAGGGGCTTTTGGGAGGTGGCTAAGTCATGAGGGGAGAGCCCTTATTAATGGGATTAGTGCCTTTATAAAAGGACCCCAGAAAGCTTCCTTGCCACTTCTATGATGTGAGGAGACAGTGAGAAGATGGCTTTCTATGAACCAGGAAGCGGGTTCTCACCAGACACCAAATATGACAGTACCTTGATCTTAGACTTCTAGTCTCCAGACTGTGAGAAATATATTTCTGTTCTTTATAAGCCACCCAGTCTATGGTATTCTGTTTTAGCAGCCCAAACAGATTGAGACAATTTCCTTGATCTTCTGTCTAGTTCTAGCCATTGTTGAAGGTGGGGTATTGAAGTCTCCTGTTATTGTTGAACTGTCTATTTCTCCCTCCAATTCTGTCAGTTTGTTTCATGTATTTTGGGAGTCTGTTGTTAGGTACTGAGTGTACTTTTCATCACGTGTCTAGGTACATCAATTTTCCCTCCTGCCAATACTCTCAAAATTATCCCTTGAATCAGCAGGAATGACCATGATGTGTAAAGCTTAACATTCAAGAGTAACGAGCACTTTATGTTCTCTTCCATCAGAGATGGAATCTCTCTGGATGACTGGTTGGTAAATATCTTACCTGGACATAAATGTTCTTTGAAAAATAAAATCAAAGAATTCTTGGGCCGGCCGAGTGGCGCAATGGTTGGGAACTGGCTTGGGATGCCAGATGGCCCCAGTTCGGATCCCACATATGAGGGCCAGTGACACTGCCCTCCACAGCTAAGATGCTGAACAGCAGCTCAACCTGGAGCTGGGCTGCCATGAGTTGCCGGCGACGGCATAAGCTGCAGCCCCTGCTGTGGTGGGTTGCCATGGGCTACCATGTGTCGCCAGCAGCCAGCATGAGTGGCCAGCAGCCGCAGTGAGCAGCTGTCCAGAAGCCGGTGACTGATCTACCTCGCCCAGGAAGAGTGCAATGATGGTGCCAACTTGGGCCAGTGAAGCAATGTCCTCCACAACTAGACTGAAGAACAAAACGACATCAACTTGTCTGTTCCCCTTCCCCCAATTCCCCAGCACTGTTCCCATCACCCCAATTCCCCAATAAAAATCTTTTAAAAAAAGAATTCTTGAAAATTAAATATTTACATGTTTTTCTCCCCTTTGTGGAATATAAACCAAACTTGATATTTTCCCTAATTTTTTAGTTTCCCAGAAGAGTAAAATTATTATCAATGAATTAAAGTCAAACTTCTGAGCCCTTTACTGGTCATGGTCAACAAGTTTACCTTCAACTCTTGAAAGAAAAGCTAGTCTTACTTTTAAGTAGTAATCTCCCTAAGAATACAAAGACTTGGAAAGTTTACAAGAACATATGCCAAGAGGACAGCAGACTTGCTGTGATCAGGGCACCAGTAACATTCTACATGCATGCCTTCTGTGCTCAAGATATACCCCAGCCTTTAAGGAGCTATATCCTGGCATCATAAAGAAGATATAAAGAAGAAAAACAATATATCACTTTTGTAAGTATTGTGACAGCATAAACAGAAGATGCCACTGGTGGAGCAGAGTGCCCAAGGGTGAAAGCACACCTCCTACAATAGGGCGTTATAATGGTTCTTTTCAAATCTACAAAATCCAGCTTCAAGGCGGGTTGGCAGATATAGGGTATGGGATAGAGACTACTTGGGGTCATGCGGCTGCGTATGGGTACACAGGAGTTGCAGATCATTCCAACTCATTCTCACTTATTGCCCTGCAGCAATGTTTCTCAAAGTGTGTTCCAACACCCACGGGGTATCCTCAAAAGAATTCCTAATGCAAAAATGCAAGTGCTTTCCTCAGTTCTTAAAGGCAAATGGGAATTAATTCTATAGATTTTCACTTTTATAAATGGCCAAAAGCTACTAAGTAAATGATTAAGAATCACTAAAATTTTGCATTTTTCTGAAACCCTGATTTAGTACATGATCATGAAATCTGGCTGCCATACATTTGGCTATGCTGCGATGTCTGACACAGAGAGGAGGAATTCTTACAACTTCAAAATGACAGTTTCTTTCTAGTGCTTTCAAGTGCTGCTATCTTTGTGTTCAGTAACATAATTGTAGAATTGTTCTTAGGGTTTACCTTTGTTAATCATTTCTCCTGTAATTGCTGCTTTCCTACCACTTTGATGTTTATTTTGTTCCTCTTCAATTTTTTATCATCACCAAGTTATTTTACTACTGGAAAAAGAGAAGAGATAGTGTGGGTGGGTTGTGGCATCTTGTTTTGCTCTGCCCCAAAAGTCTAAGTATTGCCCTAGAGCAATTGTTTCATCTCACCAGGCTGGTCCATTTATGATGCTCTGGATGTTCCATATGCCCAGAGGCTATCTCTGAGCCTCTGTTTAAACCATTCCATTCCCACCATCTCCTTTAAATTATCCCTAACCCCAAACCATCATGAATTCCTCCTCTCATAAGTCATAGCATCGGTTATCTCAACTGCCTACGTGGTAGTGGGTCATAAACAGCTGTGGAATGTCTTGAATCACTGAGCTGCTATCTAATTCTTGAGTTGTTATCTGCCTTTTGAAGTATTTTATTTTATCTTTTCACCAAGACTTAAGTATCCTGAGAGCAGAGACCAAGTTTGACTTCTGTATATCTTAGCACAGAACGAATAAAAGGCCCATGGTATAAAGGATAGTTACAAAGGCTGTTTACTAGGCACTTGTTGTCTCATCTGAGGGTTGGGAGAGAGCAGAAATGGACACAGAGCCTACTGGACACCAACCCTTCTCCAGGTTCCCCAGACCTCTGTCCATGAAGTCTGAGGTGGCATCTACTTCAGCTACAAGCAAACAAGTTGACAGTGGCTTCTGATGGTGGACATGAGGGATTCCTGGTCATGCAACAAACAGCAGGTATGGGAGCGTGTCAGGGCTCTTGGTTTTCAGACATTGCCACTGGTCCTGTCTCTTCATCTGGCTCCTGCATCTGCTTAGATCGCCACCTGGGCACCTTAAATCACAGCCAGGAGAATCCTGAGAGTTATGTGGCTGAACACCCTCCCTTTCCTGCCCTGTGTCTGTTTCAGCCTGGATCAGGGCCCCATTTGGGAACTCCTGTGTCTCTTGGTCTTGACTCATTTTCTAGTGTCTCCATGTTCCCTGGTTTTGGTTCCTGATTGGATCCAGACCCTAAGTCCTTTGCCACAGGCCATGATTCCTGATCCCTAACTGGCTAGTCATTGGCCTTTCTGATTCTTGGCCTGGACTATTTTTAATTGATTTCCACAAACAATTCAAGCCATGACACAGAGCATGGAAATAATCTAAAATCTCACTTAAAAAGAGGTGCTAATCTCAGATAGAAGATGCTTCTCCATCTTATTTGTCTAAAGTACTGTAATAGTTACAGTGTGGACTTTGAGTCTTGTGGTTTTCACAATGGACTTATTCACTCAATCTTCAAACAATGAATGATCCGTTTGATCAAATCATTGAACAATACATGGTGATGATAGGTGACAAAGTGGTAGCCTAAGAAGGAGGAAATCAACCAATGAGGGGCTAAAGGATGGCTGCTTCAGGGTATGTATTGCTTATGAGTCCACTGAATCAATCAATGTTAAGCAATGCTCTCCCTCTGTGACCACAAACCATGACCATGTAAGTCTCAAAATCTGACATATTTTCAGGAGAGGTATTGATGAGTCAAAAGCAAACCAGCTTAATACCTCTTCTACAAGAAACAAAGATCATTCCTTGGCTTAAAACAATGACGGAACTCATTTGGAATTCAGATCAATTACCCTGACAACTTAGGTTTTCACATTCCTGTAGAATAAGGACTAATCGGCCTCTCTGAGTGGTTTTACATTATTAAATTTGTTGAATAGATGAATCATTGAAGTCCTCTCTGAGAAAATCAAGTAACAAAAAATTTGTTCTGGTTACTCTGGTACCTTTCCGATATTTTATTGAGCTGAGATTGTTCCCCATTACTGTAACTATAGATCCAAGGCTATGAAACCAACCTCGCTGCCAGATAACACTGCAAGATCATCTTGGAGCTAATTTTAAAACAGCATTCCTTTGAATCTTCAAAACCAATTTCTTCTGAAACTGGAACTGGGGTTAAATTTAGGTCGACATGGATTTCATAAAAGCAAAACCCTTTAAAGTTTACATTAAAAATTAATGTGTCTAACTGAACAGCCTTGGTTGGGTGATAATAATAAATATTACAAAAAGTTAATTTCCCTTCTCTGGGCTTTCTCAGAAGAAAGTTCTGCAGCTTCCTCCCAAATATATTGGAATATTTCAGCTCAGCTTGGCAACACAAGCAAGACTGCGTGTAATGATTCCCAGTCATCAATTGGTTGCAGTCTGTCATAAATAAGAGCAAGCGTGTGTACCATGCTTCAGGTCGGTTCCAGCTGATGTCACTTTTTCCCCATCCAGCTTCCTGGGATTCATTCTGTGATCATAAAATTCACTGTGTTTTATTCTTATTCCTTTTTTCTTTTACACAACTGTGTTGAAAACACTAGATACTCTTCTGTTATTTTAACTCAAAACAGCTCCTCTATTTCTCTGCACTATAAAGAAATCTTTTTTGGTAGCACTAACTTGCAAATGTTCTAGTAAGTCAGCATAAGCATGACACAAGTAACACTGCCATTGCTCATGGGGTTGTCTCACAGGACATTCTATTCTTCGTTATGTCTACAGGAGAAGACATAGGAAGGCCCCACTGATCTGCTTGCCTCCACCATCTACGTGGTCAGAAGATCTCACCCTAACACCCACAGGGAGCATGCAATCCTTCGGTAAGGTACAGTGGGAAGGAGTGAAACAGTATAACAAGTAGGGGACAGTACTAACTTTGAAGTCAGACCTCCTTTTTAGGATGCATGATAGATTGGGGAAATCAGCCTCTATAAGACTCATCTCAAGAATGGGGGCAATAATTGGGTATCATGAGGCTTAACAAAAACAATGGCTATAATGCTCTTCACACAGTATCTGGCACATGGTAAATGATTAATGTTTCTAGTGTTTGGCACATAGCAGATGATCAATAAATATTGATTGAATTAATGAGTGAGTGGATGAGTGAACAAACGAATGAAGGGACAGTCAGCCAGATAAATACCTGTTTTGCATTCCCAGTATAGATTCCTCTCCTCTAAACTTAAACTTCTGCTTTAAAAAAAAATGGAATAGACTGTGCACGGCGGGATCCAGTAATGTTGACTAAAGTACATTTGCTCTCATTGTATCATAGGAGAAAGAGTGATGATTTGAGCCAATTCCACACGCCCCCTGCTGGCAGAATTCCCATAACAGTCTGCAGATGTCAGGTCTGCAGATGGAGGCCCAAGCTGAACCCTCACTAGGGGATCTTTATTGACCTGATCCAATTAAAATGAAAATAAATTCACAGGAACTGCTTATAGTGCCTCCTTGGGCAGCAGGTATAGTTTTGAGCCTAACCATCCCTTATCCACATCCAGAGTCATTACAGGATTCTCTTGGTTTGCCTTACACACAAGGATTACTGGTTTCAGAGCCTGAACGCCTGGTCTCTGCCCTCTTTACACTTCTAAACCTCCTCAGCTCCTTGCTCCTCTGATCCTCCCATCAGGAAAAGGTCATCACTCTTTGTGGCATCTAAGTGGGGAAACTGTGGCATGGAATGAGGGAGGGCTCCCTGGCCCCCAAGATCAAAAGCTCTTCAAGGACCCCTCTCAAGAATCTTTTCTCTCCCAGCCCTATCTTTCCCCAAGGCGGCCAGAAAGGGGATGGCTGTCAAACATCCTCAGTGGCTCTCTGACGGGATACAGAATAAGACAGGCTCCAAAGCTCAGCTTTATATACCAGAAAACCATCACCAGAAATACTGGTCTAAATTGAAGGCCCAGACACTTAAACACTTCTGGAATTCCAGACTCCTTCTGTGGAAGGCTTCCTTAAACCATTGTACAGTGATTTTTTTGAGACAAAGGAAATGGTTTTTCACTCACCTTTATTCTTCCAACTACTGTTCAGCTTTGGGGACATATTTCAGTTCACTTTTAATATTCTGGATCTCCGATAGGTTGACCGCAGGTCCTGGAAGTTTCTTTGCTCCTGGAATTGGCTTCTTCTCCTCATCCGAGGTGGGAGGAGCACCCTGAAGAGACAGAAAAGAAAGAAAGAAGAGAGATTCAGCTTACTGCAAAAGACATTTGGTCTCTCTGGGTCATGGACATGAACCAGACAAAAATCAAAGCAAGAGTAATGTCACAGTCTAATTCCAGCAGAGTGACTTTTTCTTGTGCTGTTGAAACACGCTCAGTTTCAAGAAGATCTCCTGAAGTTTGTAGAGGAATATGAAATAAAGTTGGAAGAAGAAAACAAGTAATTTCCACGTGACTTAGAAAACACTATAGTACTGTTCAGTGTCTGATTACTAATAAAAATTATCACTAGTTAGAAGGATTCATGTTTTGAAGACAAGAATCTTACAAGACAAATTTAATTTGGTATCATACAATCATAATATGCCTGAAGAGCAGAGATTTGTAGACTATTAGTGTATGGCTCTGAGAATTATTTAGTCCAGCAGTTTTCAAATGTTTTCGGAGGGTGCAGTGGCTGTCAGCCTTTGTTCCAATGGCATCTCTGGGGAGCATAAACAGACTGAAATTGACATAAGCAAAACCTCTTTGAATATGGGTGTGATAAGATGGAATAGCAGAGGGCCGGCCGAGTGGCGCGTTGGTTAAGAACTGGCTTGGGACGCTAGAGGGCCCCGGTTCGGATCCCACATATGAGGGCCAGTGACACTGCCCTCTACAGCTAAGATGCTGAACAACAGCTCAACCTGGAGCTGGGATGCCATGAGTCGCCGGCGACGGCGTAGGCTGCAGTCCCCTGCTGCAGTGGGTTGCCATGGGATACCGTATGTAGCCAGCAGCCAGTGTGAGCGGCCAGCAGCCGCCGTGAGCGGCCGTCCAGAAGCCGGCGACTGATCTGCCTCGCCCGGGAAGAGTGCAATGATGGTGCCAACTTGGGCCAGTGAAGCAACGTCCTCCACAACTAGACTGAAGAACAAAAAAACGACAGCAACTTTGTTCCCCTTCCCCCCATTCCCCAATAAAATCTTAAAAAAAAAAAAAAGATGGAATGGCAGAGGAGGCCCAGCTCTCCCTTCCTTCTTTGAAAAGTATTTTAATTTTCTTTTCTTTTGTGTTTTTGTCTTGTAGCTTTAGGGAAGGACCACATTCTGTACTTTTATTTTTTTGTGGCTCCTCCAATGCCTAGTACAGAAGTGCACACACATACTTGTCTGTTGTTGTTTATCTGATTAACCCTGAGAATGTACAATAGTGACAAATCTATGTCCGTCTTACGTACACCAAAAACATATCAACAGTGACTGTAAAACAGTAAGATCAGTTGCTGTGTGTGTGTGTGTGTGTGTGTGTGTGTGTGTGTGGCTCCTAGAACTCCAACTCACTACTACAGAAGAAAGTTGTTTTTGTTAGCTCATTCCTCAAATTTGCTAGAGGTCAGAGGCATATTCTCTTTGGCTCTGGAAGGAAGGTGTTGGAGGAACATTTGATCACCCTGGCAGCCACAAGAACACACCTCTCAGATCAGTTTCCTGCTGGGAGAGTAATTGAATGATGGCCCCAGCTGCTACACCGTGAAACCCGCCCATCACCACACTGAGGTCATGCTTCCCACGGCTGCTCAGTGGCCAATGATTGAGTGCCATAGGATCCTAAGGCGGGCCCATTCCTGGGAGACATGGAACTCCTCTGGAAGGGACTTCGGCTTGAGAAGTTTCCTTAGGACATCACTGAGGTCTCAGACGCTTCCACCCAACCCTCTGTCCAACTCTCCTTCCCCTGTATCACCATCCGATGACCCTTCCACTTTCCTTAGGAGTGTTTTCCCCAGTACATACTTTGCACTTCTAATCCCATCTTTGGGTCTGCTTCTTGAAGAACCCAGACTAACACAGTCCCAATGTGAGACTGGCAGAGCTCCACCTGTTTAGCCAACAACTGGTTGAACCAATACAGTTCCGGGAAAAAGGAGTAAGAGACCACATGATTGCCTTAGGTTCCAGCCCTCTGGCCACACTTGTCGCCAGCCTAACTAGGAAGCCCTGTAACAGGCATTAAAGCTGATGTTGTGCCCCCATCTGGCTCCTCCATCTAGTTTTCAAATTGTTTAGACCCTAAAGGGAAACGGAACAAAGCGTTGAAGCTTCCCAAACTCTTAACCAAATACTTGGTAGACCTGTTCTTTATAGAAATGTGTCTTAAATTGCTTATTTGAGGGGATGAGTAGAAATATAAAATATTGAGGTGCTATTCTTCTACGAAGGGCTAATGGTTTTTCCTAGAGTCATTTTCTTTGAACCTGGCACAGTGATGATAAAATAGCTAATGTGTCAGTCACACAAAACAATAAAGTAATTGAATGTGGAGTGTGCCTATTGTAAATATCTGGAAAATGTTGTTTCCCCAGGTCAATGTACAGAGCCATAGTATTGGCTTCGTTTCATGTACACACATTCATCATTTATAAGTGAAGGTTTAGAACAAATAATTAAAACTGCTAAACCTCCACTTGGAGAACCAGATTTTCCAAACTGTTCTTTGCTAGGCTTTTGGAAAGAAATTTTAAACAGGGCTATAAAGTGTTGAGGTTTTTTTAATATCTGTAGCACTGAAATGAAAAATGTTTTCTCACTTATAAACGCTCCCATGGTTGTTAGGTGGGCGACTCTTAATAAAGAAGCATGAAGGAGAAAAATATGTCCAATTCCTTCCGTTAAGTTCCCAGGTAAGTCACATTTGCTATCTTTGTAATATCGAAATGTGCTGTATTGACACATTTAATACATAAAGCCAATGTGTGTAGTTATGTGTCTATGTGCAAAGATGTATTACGTGAATACACACAGATATAGGATGGTAATATTTATTATTAGTCACTTTCTTTTCAAGGTATTAAAAGCTCAATGCATTGTTTTGTTTTGTTTTGTTTTGTTTTTTATCAAGGTAAGACTTTTAGCACTTGATTTGGTAAGGCCACATGTAGTGGAAAATTATAAGTAGGTGTATTTAACAAGTAGATAAAATGATATTGACTCAGGAAGGGGGTTGTTAGTGGAGGTGCATATTCTTAACTGAATCTTCTCTCATCTTTTAAAAATAATGGCAATCAGATTCCATTTCTTCTATGAATTTGTTATTATAAGAATTATAATAAATCAAGGCATGGACAAGCAGGGTTCCAGATGGCCCCATTTGACTAATAAGTACATTGTTTTCTTTTGTAAGTAGATATTTGAATTAAGAATGGACATGGAAGACATTCTTTGGTTTAGATAAAAAGAGCTGGACAGGAGGCTTATCAGCCCCAAACCATTCTCAGTTTTAGGAATGGCTGTTGTCAAGGGATGTGTTTGCTTTGGGGTGACGGGGTATTTGTAAAATTTGGCTCAATGGTGAACCATTTTCCAGCTATCTGGCCTTCATCTCCCTCTTCTTGACCAGATGCCCTATTGAGTTTTCCCCTAAACTCTTTTGTGTGGGTCAGTGCAGTCTGATGTGCTCGTTAATGCTCAAACACTGAAGATGTAATAATAACAGCAAACACTTACACTGTTAGCTATTTTAAGTTACATGTACTAACTAATCCTCACAATGACCTATAAACCTGGTACTATTATTATGCCTGTTTTACAGTTGAAACTGCAGCAGAACAGCCACACAGCTAGGATGTGTTGGGACCAGAATTTAACTGTGTGTTTGTATCTTGTAAAGGGACCAGATGGAGAGGGCAATAATTAACAGAAAATCCCAGTGTGCTATTCTGTGGCTTAATAATGATGGAATTTCAGTCAAAAGAGACATTTGGAAGGCAGAGTAGGGGCTTGTCAATACCCTTCAAATCACTTCAAGTGAGCAGCTGCCTTGTCTTATACAAAAGACCAGCCGTGCTTGTTAGGATTTGGCTGTAAGGCCCCTGTGTTGGACACATGCCAAGCTCTGTCTGGGCAGAGTGGATGGAGGGTGCACTCCAGCTCTGTGAGCAGAGCAAAGGGCTCACGGAGACCATAGGAGGCTTGGAGACCCAGCCAGTGCTCACAGGCCTTGGCAGCTGGCCAAAGGCTCATCCTTGCTTCCTGCTGAGGTACGTCCTCTTCTTCACATCTGAGATGGTGTCAAGATTGAGATGGAGGAGCTACTGGCTGTGCTAGATGAGGAGCTACTGGCCTGTCCATTCAGGGATGGTATGTTATGATCTCCGCTTTATCCAATGATTATCATAATGCAAGGCGAGGTGATGAATTCAAAATCTAAGAGGATAAGCAATTCCAAGTTTGCAAACTGCATAATAATAAAAAGTATGGCTCTATGTTATTTGGAATTCAGATTCCGTTTTCCCATTCAAACTGTCACAAAAGGTGGCTAGGGCCTCAAGTGAGTTCACAAAATCCTATTTAACCCACCTTGTAGCCAAGCCAAGCTGCCTAACTGCTCTCCTTAAATATGGTTTCCATGAAAAACTACTCTAAGATCCAGCCCAGAACTTGAGTCATTATATCCCACCCCTCCCCAAGAATGAGTCCCAAGGGATCATTTCTGCTTGTACAATAAGGGAATACAACCCCTAACTCCACCCTCCTGAGAAAGGTGTAGCTCAGTTCCAGAAACACTCCTGGAGTCTCTGTAGATACCTCACTCCCTTCCATCCTGCAAAGAATATTGGTTGGCCATTTGTATATGTGGCTGGTCATAGAGTAGTTCACAAACCAGGTTGTATTAGTTCTTGGCTGTTTTAGAATGTGCTGGAACCATCAGACTGGGGGACAAGGCAGGAGTGAGAGCAAAGTGCTTCCCCAAACCCCTAACTGGGACACGTGTGGAGGAGAGGGCCATCTGTACCAGAGGGAAGTGGAGATGTAAGCCTCCAACACAATTGTTACATCAGTTACATTAGTGACAAAAAGAGTCACACTCCCTTCCCACTGATTGCCCACTGATATCATTCAAATACTCCATCTCCTCCTTTCAAAAATTATCTTTCTGTTGATAGGAGACTGGTACTACTAACTTAAGACCATATCAAGAATTATTTATGGGCAAGAAAAGATTAGATGACAGACAACCAAAGTTTTATTAGGAAACTTTGAAATGATGACAGGTGTCCTGTTGGGACAAATACCCAAAATGTCACCTGAAAAGTGAAAAAAGTCTTTTACCTTTTTAAAAAGATAAAATACAGTTTGCTATATCTTGTGGCTTTATTGAATTCCATTTTGCTTGTCTTGTGCTAATGACATGTTCGAAAACCTTAATATTTTTCTCAGAATCAGACCATCCAGGTTTCATCAAAAAAGTCACAATTGGGGAAGAAATATAAACATTTGGGGAGGGAACTTTATTTATTGTACTCATTATTAATTTTAGCCTCCATTTTAGAAGACCAGGTATTTCAATATGGAGGAGAGGTAAAGAATTAGAGAGAGGAAAAAATATAAAAATTGATGGACTCCCTTGCAAAGTCCTCTTTTCAAAGGAAATATCCAGAGATTGGGGATTTTTGTTTGAATCCACAAGTAATTTAATGTGCTTATTACCTGTGCTCCCAGTAGGGTTCACCACTCACCAGAAGCTGTACTGAATACATCCTGCTCAGTTCAATAAAAGCTCCAGTGTGAAAACTTACCAAGCTAGTGATTGTTGTGGACCAAGAGCATCTGAGAGGCTGTGCTCCCCACCACACACACACACACACACACACACACACACACACACAAACACACACAGGCACACACAATCAATCAACATGCTACATGTTAAACTCATCATCTTCAAATAACTATGTCAGACATTTAAATTCAGCTGAAGGGAAATTCATGTCTAACTGAGCAAGACAAACAAAGGAATGTATATGCTATGTGATGACTCCTTGACCCACATCCATTTGTGCCCTCCCTTGTCCTGGAGAGCCGGCCTTCACCTTGCCTCTGCCCCACTCTAGTCAGGCTTTTGGAGAAGAAAGACAGTGCTGAGCTCTGCCAGCTAAGTTTTTCTCACCTCCTCCGTTTCCGGAGTACATTCTTTTCTTCTGGGGGGTTGCCCAGCTCCTGGTCGAAAGGCTCCCATTGGGATATTGATATTTGCCTGAAAGAGAAAACTGGGTAGATTTAGCTCAAGAAAGGTAAGAAATTGCAATGACACTCTGAGACGGTAATCGTTGTGAGAAAAAAACGCATCTGAAAAGTACATCTTTAAAGCTTTGTACCTCCAGAAAATTGCGTAATGACAGTACAAAACTATGCAAAGGAAAATTTGACTTCCATTTGTTACAGGTTTCTGGTACTCATCCGTAGGTCTGTGTAATGATTTCACAATTTTCAATTGGATGGAAGGATTTGAAGACAATTTGTTCTAGCTGTTACCCTCCTGTGGTGCTTAATATTGTCCTCTCTCTGGGATGAGGAAGGAACACAAAATGATAGGAAAGAAGGAGACAGCATTTACAGAAGCCATCCCACACCTTAGTCCGCCTTCAGTTTCCTTCAGATTTATCATCAGAGGAAGCCAATCACACCTCCTAAACCGCCTCCTCTTTTCCATAATGTCCAAAGGCTGTTCCAGCACTTCCTTAAGTCTCTGTAATTGACAATCTTCTGCCTTCTTCCCAACACACCAATGTGTAAGGAGAGTGCTGGAAAGTCAAGTTCATTGCTACTACAGTTCATAGATTCTCGTCCTTGATTAAAATGACATACTAATATCCATCCACAATTAACAAAAAAATACCTTCCAGTAAACATGAGCTATGCTAAACATTAAATTATACAAGGAATATACTGACACAGTAATTTGAACTTGGGGAAGAGAGTATGTAATCTGAATTTTGTCCCTATTTCACCTGATATCAAAAGGCAAGAATGTTTAGTGCAGACCAAAAACATCTTCAACCAGGAGTATCACTCACATAAAACAAGCATTAAAGCTTTTTTAAAGTAGAACATAATTTTTTGCCACTTAAGATAAAATGTTGCATTATGAGTAATTGGATATGTGGGCTTGAAAAGTTGAAATTGCACTTTGATGAAAATGATGCCTGAGCAGAGGGAGTAAAATATTTTACCTTGTGACACAGTTTGGACAATTTTGGTACCACACCAAACAAAATTATTAGGATGTGTGTTAGGGTCCATTTGGAACTGCTTGATATGAAATCTGTTGCCAGGGGAACATTTAACTCAAGACACAGGAAGTATCCAGTGTCCATGTTCAGGCAACATGGCGGGTCTGTATTCTGCTCCTGAGAGCAGGAAGTTACTTTTTCCACCTAGGGGCTTTAAAACTCCTTTTTCCCTACTAGAATAATGCTGATCCCACAGAAAGGAAACAGATCTAAAATGTTTGTGTTGGGTGTAAAGAGAGGTACGTCACCACTCCTAGGGCTAAGAAGCCAAGAAGTATTTTTGATCAGTATGTACACATGCTAAAATTTAAGTGCAGCACAATTCTAGGGGGAAGCATTTCGGAAAACCTAAGGCTGATCCTTCTATGGTATTCCTTTGCTTAATGGAAATACAGGCGGCTTAGAGTGGGAGGAGGAGGGGGAGTAAGACAAGGGGGGAAATATGTCTTATAGGGAGGCAAATATGGTAACATACTTCATGAATTCCAACATGTACCTCTTTTAATATCTCTGAAATCAGAATGTGTCTTACAAGCAGTGGTATCCTAACATTCCAAGTGGCACATTTGTTTTATTTCTTAACAGGACATAAAATAATAGGGTTTTATAATTGACAATGTCGTCGATTAGATGAAATATCATTAAGACCCTGAAATAATATCAAAACAATGTAAATAAGACCCACAGGAGATGATCTCTATTGAACCAATCACTATTTCCATTACTACAGACAGTTTGGATGAAAGCGAGGGAAAGGTGATAAAGGGACTATTTGAGAGAAGATTAACCAGTTAAAAGTTTAATTAGATCACTGCTACCCTGACCCATTTATTAAGCATCTACAGAGGGCATCTTTGCAATGGTGAATTCAAATTAACATTATTTCTGAAATACTTGATTGCTAAACTAACACATTTAATCAAGTGTGTACGCTCTATAGTAGGTTGTAGTTTTTGCTAAAGGAACATGTAAAGGTCATCCAGGATAATGGGTCAGTGAAGGACATGCTATGGGAATACCTCTTTTTCTTGCTCAGAGGTTAATCTTAGCAATGCATGTGGCCTCTCCATGGTATATGGGTTGCTTGTGGTGGTGGAAAGAGCCGAATGCTGTGAGTTGCTACAGCTTCCCTGTACTTGAAAAAGGGACAACTGCTCTGGATCTCATCTTCCCCACCTGCAATATGAATGGTAGGCTTCATCAATGGTTTTCAAACCTCTTAGTCATGGAGACCTTCCTTCAAGTAAAGTATTGTGAGAACATCTAAAATGCAAACTAGGTAGAGGTGGAGCTGCTCGGACTAAGGTGGTAGGCAGTCCAGACCCCATCTGCTGGACCACGAGCACTTCCTTGGAACTTGGGGATTCAACCTAATAACCATTGATAGAGACCATCTCTAAGTGGATGAGTATTGACATGTATTTAAAATATTTACTTTGCCTATTGTTAAGATGTCTAGGATTTATTTTAAACACTTTAGCATGGACAGTGTGATATTTTATATGTGAAGGTTGGTTTAAGCTGCAACTCTGGGGAACTCTATTGCTCTAATTGGGAGTTCATCCTCCTGGCGGTGGTTAGGTGATAAAATGTCACTATGACCACATTCCCAAGATTGCTACATCAAGTGCTTCTGTTAACCATAGCTCCACCCACACTTGAGGCCTTGATATTTGAAGAAATGTCAAAAATAAGTGAAGTGATGGAATGAGTATTAGAAATAGCTTTTATTGATGAAATGAGAGGTGGTTAAGATAGATAGATTGCTTAAAATATTTTAGTGACAGTCCCCATCCTGCTGAAGAGAGTGTAAGAATCTGGTGCCTGTAGCTTGCATCTTCAGAGACAGAGCTCGAGGAGTGACCCCCAAATGGTCCTGTCTCCAGTCATTGATAATGAGAATTTCCAGCTGGCTGCTGCCTGCTAAGGATGACAGAATCCCCACCTGCCTCACGTGAACATTTTGTGCGAGTTGGCAGTCACTGGGAGCACTTCAAGGGAACAAGAGCTGAGGCTTCATCAAGGTCCAGACAGACCGTGTGAACAGTTTTATGCTTGCTTGCTCATGAATATGTGTGTAACAAATGAGTGGCAGAGTTGAGTTGCCCCATCCACCACAAACTACCTTATCCACCACAAAACCCCAAGATTCAGTCTAGTCATCACAATACCTACATCCTCACAACAAACTTTTAAGGTTCAGACTATCATCTTCATTTTACTTATGAAGGAACAGCCTCGACAAGATTAGATAATATGCTCAAGGTCACACGAACAGTTCAAGGACAAGCCAGGATTCCAAATGGAAGCTGCCTGACCTTAGGGACAGACCTTTCACTCTATCAAACCAGTCTCCAAAGAGCTCTTTTCACTTGACCAAAGTTAGCTCTAGTCACTCTAAAATTCTCGAAACCAGCACTAAAACTGCAGGCTTACACTTTGAGAGTGGCCTTGGAAAGAGGCACACAAAATGAATCATTTCAGAATAGGTGTCAGAGAAAAGCCACATTAAAAAATGAGCCACTAACTCACTGACTTGATGGTTTTTCATCTTTAAGGCATCACTTAAGAAACCAAGAACCTAAATGGGTTTTTTGACAGCAAATATTGACAGGATCCAAAGCAGCCTAAGAACGTGTCAAGTATCCAATCATTAATGTACACCTTCCAGGAGTGTCATAGGAGTGCTTGTAAATGATTAGAGATGATTCGTTAATATAATTGTAGGGCGGTAATGTTTGCATGACAAATTATAAACTAAATTATAGCCATAAGGAAAATAACTCATAACTTGAATTTGATAAAAATACATAGACCTGTAGCTCTGCTTTTATTCCATCAGCCAGAGAGTTGTGTCATATTCTTGTCTCTTTCACTGACTTGCTCCGAATGCAAATAAAATACCTTCTCAATGACTCAGTTTTTTTCATCTGTAAATTGGGCATGTTATTTGCTACTCAAAATGGGCTTGGAATATGAGTTACAGTTTTATAAAAAAATTAACAAACACAGAAAAAAAGTCTAACGTTAATGACCTGGAGTTTATATAAGGTTGGACTTCCTTCTCTAGACAGAATCTGTATAAATGTAAAGGAAGCAGGATTTTGTTTTTTCTCTTTGTAACACATTTCCTTGCATTTCTTTTCCCTCCTTGAGGTTTATTCATCTTAGATATGTTTAAATATTCTCCTGAAGGGAACCAAAACGCAGCACCCTGAAGCTGCCTTTTTGGGGTATTGATTTTAAGCTGTTTATTAAGAAAAA
>NW_017731363.1:6454641-6476678 GCF_001890085.2 Hipposideros armiger
CCCGGGAAGAGCGCAATGATGGTGCCAACTTGGGCCAGTGAAGCAGCGTCCTCCACAACTAGACTGAAGAACAAAATGACAGCAACTTGTCTGTTCGCCTTCCCCTAATTCCCCAGCACTGTTCCCATCCCCCCAATTACCCAATAAAAATCTTTACAAAAAAAATATATTAAAAAAAAAAAAAAGAATGCTGCCCGGCAAGAATGTTCCTGCCATGTACACGTATGTTCAGCTCCTCCGCGACCACCTGTAAACCGCCCATTCTCACTTCTGAAATCTAATACCCCTGTTTCCTTTGTCCACGATATCATTTATACCCCATGTTGCCTCACTGTCTTTGGAATTTTCATGCTTATGTGAATTCCCCATCCACATATATTAAAATTTGATTTTCTCCTATTAATTGTCTCTGTTAATTTGATTATTAGTCCAGTTAGAACTTAGAAGATTGGAATAAAAGTATTGATTTTTTTTTCTTAGCCACCACACCGCTGACGCAGCAGATCCAGTGCATCACTTTCCCAAGCTATACATAATTTGTTACATCCTCGAAGTTGGGAATGGAAAAAATCTACTAGATCATCTTTTGCCAGAACAGGATACAGTTCCCTGATAATAGACCTATCTGATGTGAAATGAATACTACACTTGATCTCACCAGGTGAAGAAAAGCAGAGAGAATTCCCTGTAAGTTAATTCCACTACTCCCTTAATTATTTGTATTGTTCTGCTTGGCTCCAGGCTTTGAGCCCGAGGATTCTGGAAACAATATTCCCTCCACAGCCACTCCTGTACAACTTACAATGGAATGACATCTTCTTTCCCCAGTGGGTTGGTTCCTGATAGCTGCCAGCTACTGGGTACTGACAATCCCAACCCACTTTGCTTTCACCGGTCATTGTCCTCTTATCTCCCCCTCCCATTTGGTCCCCACTCCATCTCCTTTTAGTACTGAGGCTTTTGGAGTTTCCTCCCTTTGCGTATTTGTTTCAGATGACCCCCCCCACACACACACACACACACTGATTCTATCTTTCATTTTCAAAGGTGCCCAGCAGCTCCTGCCAGAATGTATAGCCTCCCCCATGCAGGGACAGAAGAAACCCTATGGTGTTGGCTGCATTATACAGTATTTCTTTATGCAGTATTCTAGTCTTACAGCCCTAGCTCTTCTCTGAATGGACCAGGATATGGCATTTTGAGACTCCTAGCATCTTTCAAAGACTTTCAGAAAGAGTGTGTTTTCTCAATAGCTGATTAGAAAATGAGATTCTTATTTGATATAATAACGTAAATTAAGAGACAGATACACACACACATACCAACTAAAGCATAGTCCAACCTAGTTTAAAATAAAATTTTATATCACTAGAATGCATAACTTCTTTGCCTTGAGGGATTCTTGAAATGTAGAATGGATCCAGAACACCCAAAACTTTCTGACTCAACTTGAGAAACTCCCACTCAGCCACTGTTCTTCACCCATGATGTTTCATACTAGGTTTTCTTTCTTACTTTTTTTTTCCCATCTGTTCTCAACACTTTTTGTTCTCTTCAATAATTTCCTGGATGACTCAACAGCAGTCTCGTCATCCAGGGAAAAGTAGACTTCAATAATGTACTTTACCAGGGCGACCAGTTAGCTCAAGTGGTTAGAATGTGGGCTCATAACACCAAGGTTGCCGGTTCAATCCCCATATGGGCCAGTGAGCTGTGCCCTCCACAACTAGACTGAAACAACTACTCAACTTGGAGTTGATGGGTCCTGGAAAAATACGCTGTTCTCCAATAAAAATGTCTTTAAAAAAAAAAAAAAGAATGGGGCTGGCCGAGTGGCGCATTGGTTAAGAGCTGGCTTGGGACGCCAGAGGGCCCCGGTTCGGATCCCACATATGAGGCCTAGTGACACTGCCCTCTACAGCTAAGATGCTGAACAACAGCTCAACCTGGAGCTGGGCTGCAGTGAGTTGCAGGTGATGGCATAGGCTGCAGCCCCTGTGGCAGTGGGTTGCCATGGGCTACCGTATGTGGCCAGCAGCCAGCGTGAGTGGCCAGCAGCCTCCGTGAGTGGCTGTCCAGAAGCCGGCGACTGATCTGCCTCATCCGGGAAGAGCGCAATGATGGTGCCAACTTGGGCCAGTGAAGCAACGTCCTCCACAACTAGACTGAAGAACAAAAAAGGATAGCAACTTGTCTGTTCCCCTTCCCCCCAATTCCCCAGCGCTGTTCCCTTCCCCCAATTCCCCAATAAAAATCTTTTTTAAAAAAAAGAATGTACTTTACAGCTATTAAGATAATGTGTACAATTGGTTGGTGGCAGATTATATTTCTGAAGTACTTGTGAATGTCAGCCTCAAAAACATAGCACCTTTTAGCCAGTCTATGACTGCTTGCCTCATGAGCAGCAAACATCACCAGCAGGAGGTAGCACTGAACCCCTAGAGTCAGACTGCTACATTCAGGTTCTGGCTATATTTTAAAGAATCCAACCTTGGAAATCATAAGCAATGTATTATACTGGCTTACCTAAGAAAGAAACAGTAGATCCATGGTCAAAGGAAAGGCCTTAACTCTACATTTTGGTACAAATTTAAATGAAATATTAAAGGAAGATATGTGTCATTATTATTCTTTTTAGCTTCAATCAATGTATTTGATTAACCGACCAACCATGGGTGGTGATAGTCTATTCCTTTGTACCAAGAGTTGTCTATATTGGGAATGTTTTTAAAATAGAAATCTTAGGGCCGGCCGGGCGGCTCAGTTGGTTAGAGCGTGTGCTCTGAACAAGGTTGCTGGTTCGACTCCCACATGGGATGGTGGGCTGTGCCCCCCCCCGCCCCATCCCACAACTAGATTGAAAGCAGCGACTGAACTTGGAGCTGAGCTTGCGCCCTAAGATTGAAGGACGACAACTTGACTTGGAGCTGATGGGTCCTGGAAAACCACAATGTTCCCCTTTCCCAATTCCCCAACACTGTTCCCTTCCCCAATTCCCCAATAAAATCTTTAAATAATAATAATAATAGAAATAAAATAATAAAATAAAATAGAAATCCTAGACAGGAAACACTTAGAGTCCCTAATACCTGTATGTAAATATTTTTGTCAGGCTATTTCTTCTGCCATGGAGACGTTTTTGCCCTGGGGAATGGAGAATGGAAGAGCAAAGATAACGGTTGGGGGAGGGAAAGAAGTACTGCAAGTTGGGGCATCGATATTCTGTTCTACACGTGGATTGGGTAACAACGGAAAACTTCCCACGGTAAGAAGCCACACACTCACGAATGACGCAGAGCTCATGTAATCATTCCTTTAAAACATATGATAACGGAGTTAGGTTTAGTTTCACAAGCAGCTTGATTAAGTCAGTTGAGCAGAGAGGTGGGAATTCAGTGGCCATGGTCATTTGTACTTTGAGACCATGTTTGTCATCGAGACACTTTGTAATTTTCTTCTTAGCCAACTTACATTTAAGATGACTTTAATCAGTATAGGCTTCCTCGTTGAAATACTGACACTCTTGCTGAATGTCACTGAGCTCTTTATAAAGGAGGACCCAGCATCTATAAAATGGCAATTGTCCCTCAAGTAGCCTTAGTACTTATGATTACCCTTTAGATGGTATGCACCAACTCCTCTATCCGCACCCTCTGTGCCAGGGTGGGGATGGTAAGTAATGAGGGTAGACAGTATTGCAAGGTGGTTGCAAACATGGGCTTTGGGATCACACACCTTGAGTCCTGACTCTTACTTAAAATCTGTGTGATCCCAGGTAAGTTCTTTCTCTTCTTCAAACCTTTCATTAAAATCTATGGAAATCCCATTGCACTGTGCCAAGTACACAGTAAGCCTTGAAGAAACTGGGACTATTATTGTCATCCGAATAATAAACCTTGGAAGTTACTCTCAAGAAGTTCATAGGCTATTAGGAGCTGGACAGAGGTTTAGAGGTCATTTACTGCAACACCCATCCTTTGCAGATCACGAGGACCAGGGGGTTGAAGTCACAGACCAGAGCTAAGACTAGGGCACAGGACTCTTTTCCATTCAACCATGAAGCTCTCAGACCTCATGGATGAGGACAAATAATATTCAGCTTACGCTGTGATCAACGGTAGAGAGAAAGGACCAGGGATGACCCAGAAAACATTAGCTCTGGGTGGGCTGGGGCCCTGGGGAGACCCATGGTAGTTTCCAAAGGGGCTGCGCTCAGGAGAAAGGGGGAGGACAGGCAGGTGCTGCCAGTGGTCAGTGTCACTTGGTCTCATTAGAGAGACTCACCAAGCAGATCGCTGAGGGGATTAGATTTCTCAGCAGCTCTAGCCTTTCCCACCACCTGTCACATCACATTCTTTCATCTGAAGGGATCAGACCCACTACGCCTAGTGTGCTGATGTTACCTTGGTTGCAACTTCATTCCTATCAACAGTGGGATTTAACATGCAGCCTGGAGAACACAGAGCCCGGGTCAGCAAACTACGGCCCATGGGCCAAATCCAACCTGCCACCTGCTTTTGTAAATAAAGTTTCATTGGCGTACAGCCACACTCATTCATTTATGTATTGCCTATGGCTGCTTTTGTGCCATAACAGCAGAGTTGAGTAGTTGGAACAGAGACTCAATGCTCCGCAAATCCTAAAATGTTTACTATCTGGTCCTTGACAGAAAAGGTTTGCCAACATCTGGTATAGAGCCTTATCAGCTGCTTAGGAGACAAAGGCCCTCTCCAGGCTATGGAAGGATCAACTGACTCCTTCAGGATATTTTTATGCCCCTGGGATAAATGAGATTTCATTAATACAACTGAAAAGCAAATGTAGACTTACACAGAATCCTCCTATAATTCCAAGTCCAGCTCTTCTTCAATGTAAATGAAAAAGCCATTGTCCATCTTCTCTAAGGGTGGGTCTAGTTCTGGCCGGCCTCTTATCCTGGGGCATAGAGGAGCTGGAACCAGTCGAAGGGAAAGTGAGGCCGTCCCATGCATTACATGGATAGTTACAAGGGTCATCTCTAGGAATTTGTGTGCTATAAACCAAGCAGTTGCCATACATTATTTTGTTTATTCATTATAACAATCCTGTTAAGTAGTGTGGTTGTCCCCACTTTACAGAAGGGTAAACTAAGGGTTAACTAAGGTCACAGTGTGGGGAGGCAGAGATTTGCAACCATTTGGCTCCTTGTTGTCTGATGCCCATAGGTCTAGGAATTCAACTACCTGGATGCCTGACTGTTAGGAGCATGGTTAACAGTAGCTAAGGTTTGTTCAATCCAGACAAAAATAGAGATCTAAGTCATTATTTCTAGAAGTTTACACTGCAAAATACTAACCTGCAAGATACTCATGAAACAAATCCAACATGTTTAGAAAACATTGCATACATTACCGCCTTCTTGGGAATGTATAAAGCCATTAGCAAGTTGTGGGCTCTGAGAAATCCTGCAGTAAAGATCCTATTCTTTGCTTAATGTAGTGTTTCCTAAACACTTTATCATGGAACCCTTTAATTAACAACATCTCATGAAACTATAATAGTATTCCATGAGACACGCTTTGGGAACTGTTGAACTAGATGATGATGATGATGATTGATGATAATGGCTAATAGTTATTAAGCAATTTCAATGAGCCAGGCACTGGCCTAAGCATTTACATGTATTAGTTCATTTAACCCTCACAGCAAACCTATGAGATCGGTACTCTTATTAATTCCCCACTTGACAGGTAAGGAAACCAAGGCACAAAGAGGACACACAACTTGCCCAAAGTGACACAGCTAGTAAGTCCTGGAGACTTATAAGCGCCTCAAACACAGTGATCAGTTATCAATTCATTTTGCGTAGCCTCCACTTAGCACAGTGCCTGGCACAAAGAATTGCGCCCAGGAAATGACAATTGAACTGAATTGGAGATAAGATCCTAAAAAAAGGAAAAGCAACTTGAGTGTGTTGAATAGAACATTTAAGATCTCAAGTGGTATTTACACATCCAGGGCACTCCGTCATCAATTGGGATTTCTATTTGTTCCAGATAAGACTGTAACCTAGGTAATGTTCCTACTAGAAGCCATTTTATATAGTGTAACCATTTTCATATTTTATTTAATGGACCCTACTTTAGGTTAATGCAGAGATGATAGGAAAATATCAGATAGTGCAGATCCAATTTAGCCACAAGAAATAATATTTCATTTGAAGGTGCATTAAATTAGGCTTTTTGTGTGGCATGAAAGGTATTGAAAGAGGCAATACCACACCCATAAGGAGTTACTGTATTGCCTTTGCTGGTAGAGTGGATGTTTTGTGTGTTTTTTTAATGCAGTATAAAACAGCTATTGATAATAGTGAATAGCAACTTTTTAAATATTATAGACCTAAAACTATATCAAGGTCAAAATTAATAGATAAAACACTGCTGAGTTTTCAGTGTAGATTTGAGGGAAGCGCTAAGGAAGAAAAATCAACATTCTCAGCTTTAAAAGGAAGAGAAGCAAAGGCAGTCTGAGATGACTAGGTTTTTGTGTCCTTCAAAATAAAAAGGAAATTTATGTTTAGCACTTCAGGAGCTTCAAATGCAGTGATTAAATGGTATTACTTCTCATCAGTTGAACATAATGCATTCCTGAATGATAATAATTATAATAATGGTTGACATTTAATGAGGGCTTACTATGCAGTTTTAACCACCTTGTAGGAATGTGAGTACTCATCTAGGAGGTGAGTACTACTATCCCCATTTTACAGATGTGGAAAGGGAGGCGGAGAGGTAAAAGCAGGTAAAGTCATTTTCCCATGATCCCACACCAATACAAAATGGATTTAGGGTTCAAACTCTAGTAATCTGGCTTCAGGTCCGTGCCATTAACAGCTGTGCTGGATAAAGAGAAGGTTCAAAGGCTCAAGGAAGGAAGCCCACAGGTCTGGGAGGCAAAATAAATTCCACTACCAATGTCAGGGTATGTCAGAGACTCACTAGTTGGACACCAGAGGGCCAAACGTGGCAATGTGGAGTTGAATTCTTTCCAATAGGCCCATCCTTGATGGTTTGTTCTATGACAGGTTTCCAGAGGTTGTTGTACATCTTGCCACTTAAGAAGCCCATCCATTTAAGACTATGCATTAGTCATGACAGGTAAAGATCTGTCCCTCCACCCACCTCCACCACCAGTGTGTGCTAGGATTTCTAACCCCACAACCTGGCCACACTCACAACCCTCCAAAATACCAGTCACTTGCCTATGAATATGTTTATGCCATAATGGTGCATCAGATGCAAAATATTCAGGAACTGCTGCATGCTCTGCAGTATTCAGAAAAGTCCAGGAAAAAAAGTGTTTAAAAGTTCCTTTAGAGAAAGCCCAGATGGCTCCACATTAATAGAAGGGAAAGATGGAATGTCACAATAAAGCACTGTGGCCAGTGTCCCAGTGTGGGAGCCATTTGAGAGTTAAACCCGGAGCCCTTAAGAAAAGTAACAAACTGAGTAAAAACAAATATTGAAAGTTATCTCCACAATTATATTGGTGTTCTAAAATGCCTGTGCCCCTCTCCCCTTTTTAAGTCAGTTGAAATAACCAAAGAATTTGTTTGCTAGGAGGACTTGATGAGACATAATAGCATATGTACTTTGAAAGATAATACAGAAGCCTTGGGAAGAACACTTGACAAGAAAAGGATATTATTTACAGAAAGATGTATTTTAAACAGGTGGCTGAACAAACTCAATTGGATGTAAAAATAGAAATTGAATTTTTTAATGACTATCAACGAGCATATAAAAAACTTACACATTAAAAAACATACACTACAGTTTTGTAAAAGATCATTTAATTCTCATTCATAAACTTTGTCTTACAATTCAGCACAATTAAACAAAAATAGGTTCTCCCTTCTGAGTTGTATCTTACCAGCCTTATATCCATCCTGTCTCAATTGTACCTTAAATGAGTCTTTCTTTTCTTCTTGAAGGTAATCATCAGTTAGGGGCAAACAATAGCAAAAGGCCTGATTTATTAAGCAAACAGGCTAGAAGTCACAGAGCTGATGTTAAAATACAAATATGCCTACTTACCTGGATGGCTCTGACATTGGAAACGGGCTGTTTCGACATATTCACGCGGTCTTATCCCTAAAAAACAAGTAAGAAACTGTTAGAGGTGGCGGCATTCAGATTCTCGGTCTTGATAAATTAGAACTTAACTCATGATTCAACTGGGCAGTCACCCCTTTCACTGGCCATATATTCTTTCAGTCTCAGTTTCCGAAGTTACTTAGCGACTCTCCTTCCTAATGCCTCAGGGAGAGGGAACACTAGAGCCCGGATAAATCATTCAGGAGGAGAAATGCTGAGATGCCTCGCCCCTGATGCTAATGATAGGCCGTCAGAAACTTGAAAGGCGCTATCATCTCCTTCCCTGCCCTCCTGCCCCCCTGCCAAGAGCCGTAAAGCAAAGAGGCTGTGGGAATAAAACACCTTTGTTTGGGGCCTCGGAAGCTTTCCGCTTGAAACTGAACTTTTGATCTGAATTAGTTGTTGCCAGGGCTGCGCAGTCAGTTCATTGAGAGTGCCTCCTCTCCGTTGAGCACTCAAAAGAAATGGCCAGTGCCTCGTTCTTACTACTGTGATGCTCTCTGCTCACTGTGTGAGTGTCTGTTCTGCCCAGAGACCTGGGTGACACTATGAGGAAGTAGGCCGCATCTCCCCACTGTGTGTCCAAAGTCGAGACTCTATAAACCAGGCAGCTGCCAAGCCTCATCTCTGTTCTTTTGCTTTTAATGAAACAGTCTCAGAAGGCAAATAGGACTTACGTGACCACGTCAGATCCCCAAGCTGTAGCAGTGCTTCCTTCCCAAAGGACTTTTGCTTTCTTTCAGCTTGTGAGACCTGACTTAGAATGCGGTGACCATAGTTTCCTGGGGCCAGGGGGCCAGGAAACTGCCTAGCTCTGTATCAGTGTTGTTATAGCTTGGTCTATTAAATGTCAACAGTACTGAGTAAAAAAGTTTAAAACTGAGTGAATTAAAAACATGCTGCTCTTTAAACCCAAACTATAAAATGGGTTGACTGACTTTCCTATATTGATTGGTGTTAAGTGTATGTGCTGACTGGTGAAGAAATGAACACAGAAAGCAGTGTTAGCGTTTGCTACACTTCCTGCGTAACCTGGACTCTGTCACACAACATCTCTAGGCCTATTTCCTCTTCCTTAAATTGTTCCTCCTTCACAGGTTGTGGTAAGAATCAAAATGACATCATGTTCCTGGAGATGCCTTGTGAGCTATAAAGCATGATACAAATACATATTGTTGTATTGTCATTGCCCATAGCTAGTGACTTTTTAGGACAACTGAATACTAATCTACAGCTTTAAGTACAGAGTAAGAATTGATGTAGCAATGCCCTCAACACTTTGGAGATAAAAGATCTCAGAACTCTGAAAACTTACTTTTGGGGGGAGATCTTTAGAGTCTTAGGCTCTATTATATGAAGTTAAACAATCACATAATTTTTTTTCAATCTCTATAATTAGTGTATACAATTATATAGTCTTTGGCGTCACATACATGAAAACAATGGACTTTTTGTTAAGTTTCACCTGAATGTTTTGGTAATATAGAGGTATAGCCTCCGTGCATAAGGGTCTAGGCAGAATTATTTTCAATATGGTTAAAAAATTGAAAATCAACAACAAATTGAACAATTAGGAATGCATTTTGCTCTGTGATGTTTCAAATAGGTTGCTATCTTTCCTGAAGCAGTGTCAAAGAGTCAATGAAGGATTTTAAATTTTTGGATTCAGGACACACAGCTCAATTTCAAAAGGAAAGCTTGGAAGTTTAATTCTTAATTGTTTCTATTCCTCAAAAGCTATTAGAAGTCATGCAAAGCAATAATTCACACAGGACTTTAAATATCTCAGCATATAGAACTCTTATGTGGGTACAACTAAAGATTAATTAATGTCACTTGGGAACTTTTAAAAATTTCTTCTACATTGATTCGAAATATGGGAATTAGGAATTTTGTTATGTTATAACAATAGCAGATTGAAAAAAATCAGGCAATGAATGTGTTATTTATGCTGCATTGATTTTTTTTTAATTAGGCTGATTTTGTTTTTGTACTGACTACTGCATTGCTTTGTATTTTGTGGATCTCTAAGCCTAACAGATGGATATTCCTTGGGCCTTGTCTCCTGTATAGCTTTGGTATAATCTCATTTGCGCACGAATTCCTTCTTAACATATATGTCAATCTGCGATAGAGACATCTCTCAAAAGTTGGTCAGATCCCAGCTCTCATTCTTTGCAAACAGGCTAGATAACATTTGTGTAAATCAGTTCTGTAGCCATTCCTACTGTCCTCATTATTCGCAGAGAAATCAGGGCAAAGCACACTGATGAATAAAAATAGACCGTGTTCCCTGGCTGTTTCCCTGGCCCTGCGCTCACCTCCGTTAGGGATGCAGAGTGTAGAATGCACCGTCTTTCTTTAGCAGCATGCCTCGTCCCAGCGGCCAAAAAACGAAAGCTGTACCTTAGACAGATGCACAACACCACTCACACTGGGGCCAGTGCTTTTCATCCAAAGAGGTACTCTTTAAAGCACTCTATTACTGTGTCTCTGGGTTCTGGCTACAATTTGGAAACACGGAAAGCTTGACAAGGCATATATTGATTGACGTTTACAAAGCCTATACTATAATGGAAATGCTTGCCAGTTTAGCACAGTTGAGTTTTTCTGGCAGTTCTGCAGTCACTGGGGACCTTTAATGGTCTGTATGCTGAGTCATGTACAATATACCTCTGCTGGTTTTTCACTGGGCAGCACCTAATATCTGACTTCTAAATAAGACTCTTTCACTTACTCAAATTTTGTCAACATTAACATCACTACTTTAATAAGAGGGGATTCTGAGAAAAATAAGTCAATATTTGCAGAGAAGGGGCTTTGTGTGTTCTTTTTAAAGGTCAATTAATTGGCTCACGCTCAATCGCAAAAGGAATTAACTACTGCTTTGCAGCTAAAAATAATTGCTGGGAAGGGTGTAGAAAGATGGTCAGCTGTCTGAACTAACTCCTTATTCACTCTGCCTGAAATATGCCGAGAGGGAAGAGGCACTCAGTGTCCCCATGTATCAGAACCTGGTGCCCTCTTCCTAGCTGGGTACGGGGGAAACTATGACTAAAGTGGGGCTTTCGAAACGGTGGGCCTGGAGTACTCATCGATCTATATATGTTGATAGAACTTTGTCATCGAGGCCAAGCCTGGCACTTGGGGAGAGGAGAAAGGCATTTTAAATTTGAACTAACAACTCTGGCAATATTTTACATTTAGGTAAACCAAAGAGCTAGCATTACAGCTTTTCTCTGCCCCAAATTCTCCTGATAATTTCTAGGCTTACAGCCCAAAACAGTCTGCAGCTGACCGACTGTAACCCTGGCCATAAGAATCAAAAGGACACAACATTCAGGGTCACAGTCATCATATCTGAACCGTGGAAATTTTCTTAATGTCACTATCAATACAAACTACTTTTAGTGCAATATTCTTCCAACCTCACACACACACACACACACACACACACAATTTATTAAAACAGAAGCAGCAACATCACCAATGAACAGTGAATTTACCAGGAAGCTACTACACCCACTGGTTACAAGCCTACAAAGTTATAAGTAGTCACTTCAAGTTAGGTATCAAGGAAATTTCCTTCAGAAAGCCCAGTTGCCCGAGCTGGGTCCTTCTGCTTACCTGCTTTGTGTATTTGTTTACTGCCTAAGGAAAGTCCCAGGCAGCCAGGTGCTAGAATACAAGGCTCCTCAGAAGGTGAAAGGGATGCCCGGTGTCCTCTGAGCTGCGATCTCAATTCCGATGCTTTGCATGTGGCTGAAATAGCTCAAGTGCTCCGTGCCTCACCCGGGATTGAGAGCTGCTCCCGGCTCCGGACTGGAGGGGAACTCGCTTTAAGGCTAAGTGTTAAAGAGAATTCCTGTCATAGCTCACAGTTGTTCTTCCTAAATATAGCGTTTGATACAAGCCATACACTGGCTGCCTCTGAAAGGCTTGACCGTGCTGAAAGCAGGGCTCAAATGTCAGCCGGAAGGTGGAATCTTACTGCCCTCCTAATCTTCCAGAACTTGCTGGCTGCATTTTCTCACGTATTCTGAGGGGGCAGAGTGAAGTTTGAAAAGTAGGAAAAGTTTCTATCTTTAGCTTTATTACCTGGAGGCCAGAAGATGAGGAGTGTTCAAGAAAAACAGGAGAGAGGCAGCATGGCATCCGAGCTTCCCAGCAGGGGCATAGACACCAATGTTTGAGTCCTCGCTTAGTCACTTAGGACCTGTTAAAGTGTTTTTTATAATCAGCACTGAATAAATGGTCACCACGTGATGATAATTATAATGTTATGTCGAACTGTAAGACATCACCCTTTTTGTAGGTCAAAAATGGTCACAGATCAACTGACTCATGTGGTTCTAGGGCCCAGAATCCTTCCTCTCTGCTCTACGGCCTCTACTGGTGGTAGTGACTTTGACCCCAGAGCACAGGAGACAACAGAATATAACAAAACAAAGAGGAACTATCCATTTTAAGTATGACAAAGGCTAGGACCAGGTATGAGGCAAAACACTTCTTAAACAGAACACGGCCAAATCCTAAAGCACATGCTCATTATTTGGGTTTTCGGTTTTGGGTTTTTTTTGGGGGGGGAAGGGTGTTGTGGCTTATTAGTTTTAACACTGATTTTTTTTTACTTCTTCAGTTTCTAAAATGATCTGTACATAGAACTTCCCTTTAGTAGAAGGATTAAACAGAGTGCGCACACTTATAATTCATCCCCTGGATGAACTTGACTGCACGTCTGAGTCCCTGGTTTCATAGTCAGCCTCTGAACCATCCCCTACTGGTCCCTCTGACCAGTTCTCTCCTTCGTTATGTGAGGAAAAGAAGCTCCAATTTGTATGAGCACCTGAAGTCCACTTTCTGTTCCCTGCAGCTGAGTGCGTTCCAAACGGAAGCAATTGGCAAGTTTTCAGGTGGGGGGAAAAAAAAGCTTTCTGGTAGCTTAGGATGTCAGCAGGTAATTGTGGTTCATCTCAGTTTGTGGTTCACCATTAAGTTCTATTCGTGTGCTGTTTAAAAGAAGTGTGTTTTTAAAATTCAGCTTAGACATCATGCTTCAAGATCGTATGGCATCAAAAGTGAGTCATTTATACACTGGGGAGGAAAATATAACGAGCACCTTAATATTTCCCCAGATGTTTGGCTACTCCTATGTGTTCAGAGCTCTTCACCAGACAATAGGGGACATCGCTCCATGGACGAACAATAATTAGCCATTTCTGACCCTTTGCTCTGCAGTCAGCCCATAAATGTCCTGACCTTCTAAATGCCAGCAATGCTCTATCCCCACAGTCACTGGGGAGAAAACAGAGAAAAAGCCTGTTTCTGCCCTCAGAGCTTACATTCAGCGGTGGCAGACAAAACTAAGTAAACACATAAACCAGATAATTATAAATCCTGTTAAGTGATATGAAAACACACAAACAAAAAAGCCTGAGGAAGAGAATAATGGAGGCATGGCAGGAGAAGCATCTCTCCAAGAAGAGCTGAGTTTGTAAGGGGGTCTGTGTGGCTGGAGGAGGAGGAACAGGGAGAACAGAGGCCACCTGACAGCCCACCTCAACTTTCTAAGGTCTTGAAGGGAAAATCAGGTGTGGAGAACAGGGAAGAGCTGAAAGTACTACCCAGCAGCGTTGAGGGTCCAGCCAAGGTTAGAAACCTCACTGCCTCAGAGATGGCTGTTCCAGCAACACGGTGACTGCTTTGCTGGGGTATCGGTTCTAAAGAACACATGTCTTCAGTTGGGTACCCCCAGAAGCAGATCGTGACATGAGGATTTGTATACAAGTGATTTATTAAGAAAGTGTTTCCAGGAAAAAACTGGGGAACAAAGGTGCAATTGCAAGTCCCGCAGAAGGTATCTTCTGTCTGATCCCACAGGGGAGCTCTGGAGTATAAATTACGCCATAAAGTTGTCCCAATCCAAGGAGAGGAGTGGGGCTGTCATACCCCCGCACCTGTCCGTCACTGGTTAAGGGTTGTCCGGGGGAACAAATTCCCAGGGCGTCTGGCTTTCCTTACTAGCCGGAAAGTCATGCTGCAGAGCACTAGGGCAGGCCTCCAAAAGAGAACTAAGGTGTTGGAAGCAAATGCCCATTGAAGCTAAGAGCGGACAACAAATAGAGAAAGGGGATCTGAGGGGATCTGGGCCGAGCTCAGTCATTATCTGCCCCAACACAGCTGCCCATTATGTCACACAGGCCTCAGCAAAGTTGTTCTCAATGGCATTGGCATCTTGATTCTAAATAGCCTAAGTTATTTGAAACAATCTTCCAAAGTTATATTAGTGCAATGTTGAGCACTTCTGTTTCTTATTAGTCACTTTCTAATGAGTGTTGAAATGGAGTATTTTTGCAGGGTTTTGGCAGCCTATAAATGTATTTAGAGTTACATTTTCCTGCATTGTCACATGAGACTTCTATAACCTGGCTCTTTTTCAAAAATGAGGTAACTCTAGTCCCCTTAGTGACACATGGTAGGTGGGGGAGGGTCCACCCCCAGGGTCTGAAGCAGTAACAGTAGCCACCTGGCACACGCACCAGAGATCTGGAATGTTACAGAAATATCACTGTGGCCTCGGTGGCCTTGAACAAAAAATTTTCCCGATTAGAATTTTACCCAAGGTCAGTATCTGTAAAACGGGAGAATCACAATTGCACCACACACTAAACAGAGCAGTTTCTCCAGTTTCCTTTCCCTCTTGCCCTGCAAGTTTTTTCATTTGTTTTTATTTTGTTGGGGTTTTTTTTTAACTAAACTAGATCTACGAACATAAATGCGACAATAAACTTATAAACAGCTGGGACCTCCTAGAGAGGAAGGAGGAATAAAATCCTAACGTAAAGCATGTCACAGAGGCAATGCTGTGAGTTCAGTGCACTCTCTCCTCTTCCAGGCACACAGGAGACTATATTTTTCAGGTTCACTCACAACTGGATCTGGGCCATGTGACTAAGTTCTGGCCAGTAGGATTGGGCCCAATTACTGTAAGCCACGTGCTACTCAAAGTGTGGTCCATGCACCAGTGCCCATTTGCAAACTATTTGTTACCAGTTCGCAATGAGCTAAAACAGAAATTTAAAAGTAAGCTATTAGGGACTTTTATAGCTATTTGACATTGCCACTACATGTAAGCAGAAATTCCTTGTTCTAGTAATTCATTTTATTTTATTTATTTTTTACTTAAATATTTTATAATTTTTATTTTTTAATTAGAGTTGAAATACAATATTTTATTGGTTTCAGGTATACAACACAGTAATCAGGCATTTATGTAACTTATGAAGTGGCCACCCCATTAAATCTAGTACCCATCTGACACCATACATAGCTATATTTTATTGCATTTTTATTAAAGTATTGGACTGTGATGGATTAACATTTTTAAATATATTTTTTTATTTTTCAATTGCAGTTGGCATACAATAGTATATTAGTTTCAGCTGTACAACATAGTGATTAGACATTTATATAACTTACAAAGCGATCACTCCAGTAAATCTAGTACCCATCTGACACCATACATACTTTTTACAATGTTATTGACTATATTCCCTATGCTGTACTTTACATTCCTGTGACTAGTTTGTAACTATCAATTTGTACTTCTTAATCCCTTTCCCTTTTTCACCCAGCCCACAAAACCCCTCTCATCTGGCGACCATCAAAATGTTCTCTGTATCTATGTGTTTCTGCTTTGTTTGTTTGTTTGTTTATTTTGTTTTTTAGATTCCACATAGTGAAATCATATGATATTTGTCTTTCTCTCTCTGACTAATTTCACTTAGCATAATACCCTCTAGGTCCATCCATGTTGTTGCAGATGGCAAGATTTCAATCTTTTTTATATACAATATTCCATTGTATATATGTACCACTACTTCTTTATCCAATCTATTAATGGACACATAGGTTGCTTCCATATCTTGGCTATTGTAAATAATGCTGAATACATGATCATATGGATGTATATGTCTTTTTGAGTTAGTGTTTTGGGTTCCAGAAGTGGAATTGCTGGGTCCTTCTTTGTCTCTAGTTATAGCCTTTGTTTTAAAGTCTATTTTGTCTCATATAAGGATTGATACCCCAGCTTATAATTTTTGTTTCCATTTTCATGAAATGTCTTTTTCCTTCCCTTTACTTTCAGTCTGTGTGTGTCTTTTGATCTGAAGTGAGTATCTTGTAGGCAGCATATGTAAGGGTCTTGTTTTCTTATCCATTCAGCCACCCTATGTCCTTTGATTGGAGCATTGAATCCATTTACATTTAAAGTAACTGTTGGTAGATATGTCATTATTGCCATTTTATTATTCATATTTTTTATCTTTTTTTTCTTATTATTACTATAGAAGTCCCTGTAACATTTCTTGTAATACTGGTTTGGTGGTGGTGAATTCCTTTAGCTTTCTTTTTTTTTTAATTAAAGTTTATTGGGGTGACAATTGTTAGTAAAGTTACATAGGTTTCAGATGTACAATTCTGTAATACATCATCTATATATCACATTGTGTGTTCACCACCCAGAGTCAGTTCTCCTTCCATCACCATATATCTGATCACTTTTTTTTTATCTGAGAAGCTGTTTATCTGTCCTGCAATTCTAAATGATAGCTTTGCTGGGTGAAGCAATCTTGGTTGTAGGTCCTTGCTTTTCATCACTTTGAAAATTTCATGCCAATCCCTTCTGGCCTGCAAAGTTTTTGTTGAGAAATCAGATGACAGTCTTATGAAAGTTTCCTTGTAGGTAATTCACTGCTTTTCTCTTGAAGCTTTAAAGATTCTCTCTTTGTCTTTAAACTCTTGCATTTTAATTATGATGTGTCTTGTTGTGGGCCTCACTAGGTTCATCTTGTTTGGGACTCTGCACCTACTGGACTTGTATATCTATTTCCTTCACCAGGTTAGGGAAATTTTCCGTCATTATTTCTTCAATTAGGTTTTCAATTCCTTGCTCTCTCTCTCTCTCTTCTCCTTCTGGTACCCCTATGATGCAAATGTTGGTATGCTTGATGTTGTCCCAGAGACCCCTTAAACTATTCTCTTTTTTTTTATTCTTCTTTCTTTTTGCTGTTCCAATTAGGTGTTTTCTGCTACCTGATCTTCCAAACTGCTGATTCAATCCTCTGCTTCATCTTATCTACTGTTGATTTCCTCCAATGTGTTCTTCATTTCAGTTATTGTATTCTTTATTTTCTGACTGGTTCTTTTTTATGTTTTTTATCTACATTTTTATGTTTCTTAGCTCCTTGTTGAAGTTCTCACTGATATCATTGAGCAACCTTATAACAAGTGTTTTGAACTCTGCATCTGGTAGGTTGCTTGTCTCCATTTTCTTTAGTTATTTTTCCAGAGCTTTGTTCTAGTCTTTCATTTGGGACATATTTCTTTTTTTTTTAAGATTTTATTGGGGAATTGGGGAAGGGGAACAGACAAGTTGCTGTCATTTTGTTATTCAGTCTAGTTGTGGAGAACATTGCTTCACTGGCCCATGTTGGTATTATCATTGTGCTCTTCCCAGGTGAGGCAGATCGGTCGCCAGCCTCTGGACAGCCGCCCACGGCGGCTCTTGGCAGCTCACACCGACTGCCAGCCGCTCACGCTGGCTGCCAGCCACACATAGTAGCTTATGGCAGCCCAATGCAGCAGGGTCTGCAGCCTACACCGTCGCCCGTGACTCAAGGCAGCCAGCTCCAGGTAGAGCTGTTGTTCACCATCTTAACTGTAGAGGGTGCAGCATCACTGGCCCTCATGTGGGATCTGAACCTGGACCCTACTGTTCAGAGCTAGCTCTTAACCAACGCGCCACTCGGCCGGCCCGGGACATATTTCTTTATCTCCTCATTTTGGCTGCCTCCCTGTGTTTGTTTCTATATATTAGGTAGAGCTACTATGTCTCCCGGTCTGGTAGAGTGGCCTTATGTAGTAGGAGTCCAATGGGGCCCAGTGGCACAGTCTTACTGGTCACCTGAGCCAGGTGCTGCAGGTGTGTCCTTTTTTTGAGCTGTGTCTGCCCTCCTGTTTTAGTGAGCCTTGCTTGTTGTTGGCACACCAATGGAAGGGATTGAACCTCAGGCTGATTGGCTGTTAGGACTGGCTGTGACTACAGTGGAGGAGTTGTTGGGCAAGTGCTGACCCTATGGGGCAGTATTTGCTTTAGCAGGGATCTGGTATCTGCTAACTCTGCCCTTTGAGTGTGTCATTTGTGGAGGTGGTTGAGTAGTGCCCTGTTGTGGTATGAAGCTGGCCACCAGGTGTGTTGGTTCTGGGGCCTCTTGGGAGGGGCTCTGGTGCAGGCCAAGGTCAGCTGCTGCCTGTGATCTTCCCAGGGCCACCTGGTATGAGCTACAAAGTGATCTGCAGATAGTTGCCACTTGTGCTGGGCTTGTTGGTGCCTGGGAGAGGCCAAGCCTCAAACTGAGGCCAGCTGCTGCTAATGCCTGGCTTGGGGCTGCTTAGCAAGAGGTACAGGACATGCCAAGGCCAGATGCGGCTTGTTTGGGATTTTTGAACCTTGCAGAGATTTTATAAAATCTGCAGCATGAGCTCAGACAGGCTGTTCGTATGGAAAAGCCACTGGAAGAGGCTTAGGTGGCTCTGCAAGTTGAGTGGGGTCATAGGGAATCACTAGGGTGGGGCAAACAAACAGCATTAGGTAAGTTGATGGAGACAAAGATATTGTGGCCACCTGCATGTGTACACAGGGAGAAGGGAGGGCGCGACAAAGAAACAATGGATGCTGCCAGCACTTTTGTCTGGGAGAAAGCTGCTCCTCCAACCCTTACCCTGAAGCCTTCAGTTCCTTCCCATATGTCCTTGGCATCTTTCAAACTGCTGCCCCAGCACTGGCGCTCAGAGTAAGGCAGTTCATCAGCAAGTAAGTTTGTGCGTGGGCCCTTTAAGAGGAGCACCTGGGACTCCAGCTGCCCTCTTCTCACTCAGCCACAATCTCCGCTGTTTTTTAAAGCCAGAAGTTATGGGGACCTCTCTTCCCAGTACCAGAACCCTGAGCTGGGGAGCCTGGTGCAGGGCTGGGACCCCTCGCTCTGCAGCTGAGATAGCCTTCCCGATATTTAACCACTACATGTAGGTGTGGGACCAACCCGTTTAGTGTCTCTGCCCCTCCTACCAGTCTCAATGTGGCTTCTTCAGTATGTCCTCAATGATAGGACTTCTGTTCAGCTAGACTTCAGGAAATTCTCAATGGTGGTTGTTCTGTAGTTTAGATGTTATTTTGATGTGGCTGTGGGAGGAGGTGAGCACAGCATTTACCTACTCCCCCATCTTGACTGGAATTATACTCAGATTAACATTTTTTTAAAAAACCTGGTCCTCAGAAGGTTTAAGAAGCACTGCTGTAAGCGATTCCACACCTGGCCCTTAAAACCATCCTGTGTGGTCCAGATCTTTCTAAGATTGCTACAGATGGGGTTCTTTCACATCTGTAGCAATCTTAGAAGCCATTAGTCCTAGATGTCATAGCTACAAGATGGAAAAGGATCACAGGACCCACATCAGACTCTGACATGAGTGAGAAATAAACATTTACTATGTAAAGCTACAGAAATGTGGGCCTGTTACTGATGCATAGCCTACAATTATCTGACTTATACAAGGAATTATTGCCCTCATCCTGGAAATGGGGGCAGGTGGGGATGGAGGACCCACCTCCAAGATGGCTGCTTCACTCCCATGTCTGGCACCCTTCGTCAGGGATAGCTAGAAGGCTGGCTCAGTTGGAGGCCTACATGAGGCCTCTCCAGAATGCTGGCCTCAGAGTATTTGGCTTCTTACATGGAAATTCAGGTTCTAAAAGCAAGTGATCTGGTAAAAAGAACAGAAGTTGCATGGCCTTTTATGCCTATCCTTGGAAGTCACATAGCATCACTCCTGCTGTACTCTGTTGGCTGAAGCTGTCACAAACCCACACAGATTAAAAAAAAAGTGACATGGACCTCTCTCTCTATGGAGTGTCACAAAATTTCTGGCCATATTTAAAACTACTTCAACCATGGTTATAATTTTGGGCTCTACTTCCAGATATCTTGTATTCCCTTTAAAACATCTGACCCAGAGCCTTCTCCATAGCAGGCACCCACTAAGTGTGTGTTGACGATAAGGAGAGTGGGTAGCCGGGAATATTGCTCCTGTTTTGAGTATAACTGAGTTTGTGGTCATGGGAATTTTAGTTTGCAATTGTTCATGGATTGTCAGATGCACTTTTTTTCATATTTTAACATCTCTGAAATTGACACGTTAAAACTTATGGCATCTTAAAACGTTTAGCATGCTTTTTCTTTCTTAGGGGTACATAAGATAACCATATATCTTCCAACCAGTAGCTTCTTAGGTGAAATACAGTAAATACCTGGGACTCAATATCTACTAGGTGTATCCTTAGCAAGTAAGACGCAATGAAAGTAAAGTAAATGATGGGAAATGCTTGCTATCTCACATTTTTGCATGTATCTGTCCAGTTTTCCCAGCACCATTTGTTGAATAGACTGTCTTTACCCCATACATTTATATTCTTAAAATCACCCCAGAACCAGGTAGAATAATAGTAACTACAAAGTTTCTAAGGTTGGCACATGCTTGGCACGCTGAACCAATGGCTTTAGAGCTGAAAGCTAGACGGTGGAAGGGAAGATATAGCCACAGTTAGATCATGTAGAGCATTAGAGAAACTTCTATGTGCCAGGTATAGTTCTAGGCCCTGAAGGCTCCTCAACAGACAAAACACAGGGATCTCTACTGTCTTTGGTCTTGTATTCTAAGATTAACCCCAGTTTTAGGCCTAAGCATTCCATGTAAATGGTGAGGTGGGGAATTCTGGAGTGGGGACACTATAGGAGAAGTAGGTTTGGGGGCAGAAAACAAAATTTGGTTTGGATTATGTTAACATCTTAATGCCTATTAGATCTCTAACGAGAGATGTCAAGGAAGTTGGATATGCAAATATACAGTTCAGAGAAGAGGTTCAGGCTGTGATCCAAATTTGGGGGTCGCTGCTATGGAGATGGTATTTAACCCCAGGGTTTGATTGACATCTCCTAGAGAAGGAGTGTAACTGGAGCACATATGGAGTCAAAGTGCGGAGCCCTGGAACATGAGAATATTTAGAAGTCAAGGAGAGACTCAGGAGTGCAGGATGGTTTGGGGGGTTGGGGTGCTAGTGTTTCATAGGTACAGAGTTTCCCCTTTGTAAGATGAAAAGAATTCTGTGGATGGATGGTGGTGATGGTAGCACAACAACGTGTATGTACTTAATAACAATGAACTGTAGACTTACAAATGGTTAAGATGGTAAATTTTGTTATGTATGTTTTACCATAACTCAAAAAAAGAAAGGGAGAGAGATAAATGGGTATAAGAACCCAAATGAAGGAAATGTTTCCAGAAAGCAGGAGGGATCAACCAGGTCAAATACTGCTGAGAAATCAACAAAGAGTTAACATTGGTTTTGACTATGTGGTGACCTTGAGAGCAGAGTAGGTGGAGGCAAACACTTGCTTGAAGTGGACTCCAAGACATCATGGGAGATGAGGAAGGCAAGATGGAGAGGGTAGCTAACTCTTCAGGTGGCAGAAAAATGAGGATGGTGGCTGGAAGTGGTCCCAGGAGATGAAAGATAATGCATTGTATTTCGGAGATAAGATTGGAACATTCCCACAGATAGGAAACACTGATGAAGCAGGAGAGCCAGGGGACACTTGTCATAGCAGCACTAAGCCCAGAGAAGCCACAAAATTCTGATTTACACAGACTGTGGGGCTGGCCTCCCTAAGAGCAAGAGCAGCTAATGGGTGTGACAGGAGGGGGAGGAGGCTTGTGAATGCAGAGGCCAGCAGGTTGGCTTGCTTGCTGGGAGGGGGTGGGTGAGCTCTTTTTTTTTTTAAGATTTTT
>NW_017731363.1:6476802-6485528 GCF_001890085.2 Hipposideros armiger
ACCATCATTGCGCTCTTCCCGGGCGAGGCAGATCAGTCGCCGGCTTCTGGACGGCCGCTCACAGCGGCTGCTGGCCGCTCACGCTGGCTGCCGGCTACACACGGTAGCCCATGGCAACCCACTGCCACATGGGCTGCAGCCTACGCCGTAGCCAGCGACTCATGGCAGCCCAGCTCCAGGTTGAGCTGTTGTTCAGCATCTTAGCTGTAGAGGGCAGTGTCACTGGCCTTCATATGTGGGATCGAACCGGGGCCCTCTGGCGTCCCAAGCCAGTTCTTAACCATCGCACCACTCGGCCGGCCCAAGGATGTGTTCTTTTGATCAAGAATAATTTTTCAGTGAAATAAGAAGCGAGGTTGGCAGCTGAGAGTGAGATGTGAGGACAAAGTTCTGGAGTTTTGAGAAGGTTTAAAATAGCCCTCTCAGAAAGGGAGAGGGCATTGCTCCGAAAACATAGTAGGACTGTGAGGCAGCTCTGGGGGCCTGATTAAGGTTTGTGGTCATAAATTTCAAAATATATCAGTCATGAATCTCTAAGTACTAACAACATTTTGTCAAAATATTGAGAGCAGAGACTATTATAAACACAAAAAAATACTGACAAAACACCTTCAGAATTTGCAAAAACATCTAGTTAAAAATGGATATAAAAGGTTATAATACAGTTATTAAACCTGATTGAATATATATGTAAATACATAGATGATTATACATATATGTATAAGAGATAATACATGATATATGTATAATATGTAATATATATGCGTACACATATATATACACATAGGCACACATAAATTTTTAATTCAACATTCATTGCTTACTGCCATGAAATATTTACAAAAGTGTTTAAGGTACTATGAGACCAAGAAAACCTTAAATCCCCAAATTTAGAAATTGCATATTCCACAATCTCTGACCTAGATGCTAAAAAACTAGAAATTAACAATGAAAAGAAAGAAATAGAACTAATAGGAAAACTCTAAAACACTCTTCTAAATAACTTGGGGGTCAAATTAAAAAATCAAAATTACAACCCATTTATAAATTAACCACAGTGAAAACAATGCACACTCAGAGGAAAGTTCATAGCCCTAAAGCTCTACTTCTTGATGGAAGAAGCTGCAAAATAGTGTGGCCATGTTTCTCAATCTACCATGAAGGCAAAAAATAGAAAGGTTTAGTGAGGTAACTGGGAAACTGGTGCAGTGTGTATCTTCTTTAGGTGATACTTTTGAGATCCAATTTAGAGAGCTCAAATATTTCCTGCTTGGGAATAAATGACTCCAAGTGGGGGCCAGCAGGAGTTACAACTTGGTTTGAAACTAATTTGGTCCAAAATCACTAATATGTCATCTTGTCCAGCCTCTCACATCTCAAGGATATGGCCAGACCAAGAGAGCATCCTGCCTTGCTTCCAAAATCATGGGAATAGCAGAACAGGAGATTCTGTCCTTTCATTCTTTGTATGCTGTGTTTGCATGAATAGTCCTTGTTTCCTTTTTAAGTGTCAGCTGATGGATGCTCAATTAGTTTCATCCACACAGGCAGGTTCAATAGGAAGAGGAAAAACGTTTGACTCCACCCTAATTCTTTAGGTCAACTGAAATGTCTTTAGGAATATGTATAAATACTCAGCATAAATATGGAAGACCCAAATGTGTACAAGGGTCATGGGAACGGCTATTTGGAAAGGTAAAATGCATCATTGAGACAGAGAAAGTGAACTCGGCAGGGAAATACAATGCGTGCATTGAGTTCAAAGGAAAGGAGTCAATTCAATACACACTGCCAGGCACTGGAAAATAAGATACAGAACATGTCTTCAAGGAACACACAGCTGGTAGAGGCTCTCACACAATGTTCATTGAAGCTTTCCCCTCAGTGGTGGGAAGAGTTGAATGTGGAGTGATCCGTTGGAAAAATGTCTGAGGATTTATTTGAAAGGTTATAAAGCACCAAATTATATAATATTATTTTCACTGCTGCTTGATCATAATGGTCTCCCTAATGATATATATCAGGGGTTGGCGAACTGTGGCCTGCTGCCTGTGTTTATAAATAAAGCTTTATTGGACCATAGCCAGACCCGTTCATTTACATACTATCTATGGATGCTTTCCCTCTACAAAGGCAGAGTGGAGTAGTTGTAACAGAAATAGCACAGCCTGCAAAGCCTAAAATATTTACTATCTGCCCTTTACAGCAAGTTTGCCAACTGCTGATATACAGTGTCATTCAAATGTTCCCTGGGTCACTCAGTTCTCCTGAATCTTCTTTCTTTTCCCTGTAGGGAATAACTGTGTTTTCATGTGTGAAAACAATCGCCCTCATTAAAAGAAATACTTTATAATCATGTGAAAAACATGGGATGGTATGTTCGCAACGGTTCCAATAATATATACAATCATATTCATATATTTACATAATTAACAGAATTATAATTATTTTTATTTATATTTTACTGAATTACTGGAAATAAGTTTTTCCTTTTATAAATAAAAAATGTATTCTGCAACGTGGTAACTTGCTTTTTTCTAGATAAAAGCTTTTTTTCCTTAAATTCTGACAATCTGTCTTGTAGAAGAAATAATTGCTTTGTGTTAAAGTGACTTGCTTTATTCTGTTTTATTATTGCCAAGCAACCTCATCTTAAATCCCAAAGTTCTAACTTCTTTTAATAGACATAGGGGTATTATCTGAGTTCCAAGAATTTATATTAAGCTCTTACAAAGTGTATTATGAATGCAGCTCACACAAACAGTGAAATATAACTCTGGGACAGCTGCATTAGACCCAAGGTTAGTTTTGGTTACCAGTTAATCTTTGAGTATAGCAAATATCCAGCAGTGAAAATCCCTTTGAGAAACTAAAATATTAGTTGGCATTGGGATAATCCCACATATGCCTTTGTGATCATCAGAAACCTGCAGCCACAGCCATGTGGGCTAACCAAGAAGACAGCATGAACTTTCTTCTTCCCTTCCAAGTAGTACTTCATATGTATTCTAAAACTCACTTCCCCTAGAACCAACAGGTTTGCTATTCTTTGACATTTGGATTAGGTTTTAGGGGGGGAAAGCCTTTGGTTTATTTATTCATTGATTTTTTGCCTTTGGTTTATTTCTGAACTAGACCTAAATCGTTTGAGGTCCTAAAGAAATAAGAATGAGGCAAATGTCAGCTTTGAAAACACCAAAGATAGTCACATTTAATATTCACAGTCCTCTTCATTATTGCCATTTGCACACATCACTCCCCTAGGCCCTGACTTCTCTCCTAATAGTTTCTTCTAGTGACCACCCATTGAGTGGTTTGAGGAGTGTTAGGTCACCTGTTGCAATGGCTGATATTGTCCCCAAATAGAAGCGAAGAAGCAGCCTAAGCCAAGAATAGCCTTAGAAAGAAACATGCATTAACGTGAGAAGATTTTGGAAAGCGGATGAGAAGGATGTCTTCAGGCCAAAAGAAGGAAGAATCCCATTTAGTTAGAGAAAGGTACTAGAAAGATTCTTGATAATTCTGAATATATTTTATGTCCACACTTTATCCAAAAGTTATTCCCATTAGCCATCTACTTCTGGGTCATAGCCAAGCTTTGAAACCATAATTGGTACTTTTCCCATTAGTAGATGTTATGGATTGAATTGTATCCCCTGAAATTCATATGTTGAAGAACTCACTGTCAGTACTTCAGAATGTGACCTTATTTGGAAATAGAATCATTGCAAATGTAATCAGTTAAGATGAGGTCATACTGGAGTAAAGTGGGCCTCTAATCCAATATGACTGGTGCCCTCATTAAAAGGGGAAATTTGGACAGAGACATGCATACAGGGAGGACACCATGTGAAGGTGAAGGCAGAGACCCAGGTAATGTATCTATAAGCCAAGGAACGCCAAAGATGGCCAGCAAGCCGCCAGAAGCTAGAGGAGAGGTGTGGAACAGATCCTCCCTCATAGCCCTCAGGAAGAACCAACCCTACCTACTGACGCCTTGATCTTGAACTTCTAGCCTCCAGATCTGTGAGGTAAGAAATTTCTGTTGTTTAAGCCCCACAGTTTGTGGTACTTTGTTATGGCGGCCCTAGGAAACTAACACAGAACAGTCCCCATCAGATTCTCAGTCGGCATCTACACGTCTATAACAGCGCCACTAGATCACAGGGCACTGCCTAGGGTCATTCCTTCCTCAGGCCACTCTGGGAAAAACTCAGGTCAACTGCATATGTTAGCGTTCCTATACATAATAATGGTCAGTTCATTTTTCCATTCCTCCACTAGCGGAGCTATTTCCCCTCTTATTAATTTTTCACCTCTGGCTTTCAAGCTAAACTTCTTTAGTAAATAAAAAACAATGCATATGTTCTTTCCTTGTCCCTCATTGGATTAGAAGGAATGTGATATCTGGGGGGAAAAACACTAATTTCAAAATGCAAATAACCAGAAGAGTCAGTGCTTTTCTAAATCAAGATATACCTATTACCTCTAGTATATAATCTGGATTTCTGTTTCATTATTTTTCTCCTGATAAATAATAAATATACAAGCACCCACCAAACCGTTATATTTGAGTTTTGTTTCACCAACCCCCAAAAATCTCAAATATAAATTATTCAAATTCTCTCATAGAAAGTAAAATTAAGGTAATAAAAGAATCCTAATAAGGGCCGGCTGAGTGGCTCAGTTGGTTAAGAGCTCGCTCAAGACTTTGAGCTCTGTGCAACAGCGGTTTGAGTCCCGGCCCAAGCTGAGCAGCCGCTGAGCTACCAACAGGTGGCAGGATGGCTCAGCTAAAAAAAAAAAAAAAAAAGAAGANGGCGCTATGGTTAAGAGCTGGCTTGGGACGCCAGAGGGCCCCGGTTTGGATCCCACATATGAGGGCCAGTGACACTGCCCTCTGCAGCTAAGATGTTCATTTTGAAAGGGGAAAATTACACTCATAGAATTCCATCTGTCTCACAACAGGATTTAAGACAAAAAAAAAAAAAAAAAGAAGAATCCTAATAAAAGTATAATAATCAGCTGTGTAACAGAAAAGGCTTTGCAGACTTCAGCTATGATCAAATCCATGAGACATGAATAAAGTGCAGAGAAGGTACACATAGTAAGGCTAAAACATATCTAATGTTTTCTATATTGAGTATGGCAAGTGCTTCAGTGATATCAATTATTCAACTGCACAGTCTTATAACGTAGGTGGTACTATTATTGTTCCATTTTATAAATGTAGAAACTGAGACACCAAGAAATTAAGTTAATTGCCTAAGGTCCCAGAGCTAGTGTTGGAGCAGAAGTAATGCTAAGGCAACCTGACTCCACAGTCCACACACTATCCCCTCTGGACATTCTGTCACACACACATTTATATTTCATTTCTCTCCTTCTACATGTGGGAAGTAGGAGACAATTGTGGGTTTTTTTTAAAAAAAAGACAAAAAAATCCCCTGTGGTCATTTAAAGACATTGGGGTCAAGAATTGAAGAAACTGATTTTAATGCTCTTAGAAGCACTCAGTTATCAAAATTTCTAATTGTAGATCCACTATCTTTTAAAATTCTTGCTACAATTCTGAGAGGTAGGAGTTATTTGGTTTTTTTTTCTTCCCAGTTTTCTTTTTGTTTGCTTGTTTGTTTGTTTGTTTAGTTTCAGGAGTACAAAACAATGTAACAGTTAGACAAACTTATTTGCTTTTTAAAGATGAAGAATCCACAAGGAAAGATACTGTGTGCACTTAACATTAATAAGATCAGGTACCAAGGAAATCTGTAACATAAGTAAGAAAGACTCATTGAATTTCAGGCAAAAGACAAACTTGTAGGCAAAGGCACTGATGATGCAAAAATAAATTCATCCCAAATCCAAGGCAAAATTATGAAGCCAATGAAACTCAGGTTCTGAGTCCAGATGCTTCTTGTTTTGTGCTCCTATTTTTAATAAAATATCCCTTAAGAATAAAAAAAGAAAGAAAAAAAGAAAGGAAGAATCTCCTTGAAAAGTAAAATTGAACATTTTAGGGAACATTTACACCTAAAATCTCCACGAATTTGGAATACGAAAGTTCAGTGGTAGAAAATCATTTGCCAACACAGCATGAACTGTGTGGCTTGCAAGGTGTTAATTGCAATTGGCGCTTCTGAGGCTGGTGTGAGATGTGCTGTCTTTCATCTCAGCATTGTGGCTGACCTGCTTTCTACCTGACCACTCCACCAGAAAAAAAGGAGGAAAAAACTTTGAATGTGCTCTAAGGATTTTCCTGAGTAGTTTTAATTAAAATAGTTTGAAGGATAATGTGCTTTCATAAAAACTGTAATGGCAGTTGTCTTTAGAGCTCACAATTAATGTCCTGAGCAATTCTGACCTAGATCAGACAAAATTTGGGCCTGACTCATTTTTCTATTAATATAATAATCCCTCATGAATATTCATAATTCCTCCATTCTTACTATTTTTATACATCTCCCTTAGATGAAAACATCTTAAACTTTCCATTTTATCATGGAAGAAATAGGCATAATAATTTTCAAACAGGTAACATAAATTTTTACCAAACTTGGGTTAGTTTTCTTCTTTGACTTTTGTGTAAACATATTTAATTCTCAAATGAAACTTGTCAAATTAGTCCCAATCCTTGAAGACTACCTAACACATCAGTTATTTCTTCCCACTCCATAAGGTGTCTCTTCCTCCAGTAAAAGCGTTGTTTATTCAGTCCTCAGCTGCTCAAATGTTCTAAACTTCAGTGTATTATTTTCAACAAACCTCTACTGAGACCCTCTTCTATGATGGGCAATGAACTACACCTGGGGACATAATGATAAATAAGAAGTGATCTGGCCCCTGAGGGTCTCAGACTGAGAAAGACAGATAAACCTAACAGACTGGTGGTGAGACTGGTGGTGTAATAGAGGCAGGAACTGAATGCTGTGGAAGTACTGAGGAACTCACCATTAATCTGTTTAAGAATTAAGGAAAGACTTCAAAGAGATAACGATTTGGGGATTGGTTCCTAAAAGATGAGTAGGAGTTTTCCAGGTTTAGAAACCTGGCAGAAGGCACTCAAGTTTTGAGATTACAGAATGTTCACAAAGCAAAATTAATTAAAAAGTTTAAATGTAAACTTAAATATATTAGTCCAAAAATTGAATGAGAAGGATATATATGAAATGCACAAAAATAACTGCCTCTAGAAAGAGGAGAGAAAATGGGGAAAGAGATTTGAAAGTTATAATTCTTATTTCTACATATTAAAAACCAAATTTGACAAGATATTAATCATTAGCAATTATGGCTTATGGGTACAAAAGTGTTATTATATTGATCCCTGTGTTTTTCTATATTTCTATCTTTTTCAAAATTAAAAATAAATCACACCAGGGGTGGCCAGGTGGCTCAGTTGGTTAGAGTGCATGCTCTGAACAAGGTTGCAGGTTCAATTCCCACATGGACCAGTGAGCTGCGCCCTCCACAATTAGATTGAAACAACTACTTGACTTGGAGCTGATGGGTCCTGGAAAAACACACTGTTCCCCAATAAACTTAAAAAAAATTTTTTAATAAAAATAAATAACACCAAAAATAATAAAGGAATTTATTTTATTTAATCTAAAGTGAGGAAGGTTAAGGTAGCTAATAAATTCAATTAGAAGCAAAGTGTTCTGTAAAGTCCCAGATATTTGCACACCTAACACAAATGTTCCCTATAGCCAGTAACTTCTATAAGGGCAGGCATCTCATATTTGCTTACCTCTGTTCCTGCAGACACAGTACAGCATCTGGCACATAGGAGAAGCTAAAAAACTACTTCTTGAATAAACAAATGAGTGGTCATCTGCTAAGGATTACATCAATTTGCATTCCCACCAATAATGAGAGGAGTTTATATTATATAACCTCAGTCAGCTAAATTTTAGGCAAAAATTCTACCTATTCCATCAATGCACAATTGTTTAAGAAAATATTTTTTAATAGCTTAAGCAGATAAAATTGAAGGAGTCACTCAGTCTCACCAAAGTTAAAAGCATGTGATGTTAGTTTACCTACTTTATGTGTGTCACTCTAGAACAGCACTGTCCAATAAAAATATGATGTAAGCCACTTATGTAATTTAAAATTTTCTAGTAACCACATTATAAAAATAAAAAGAATGCAATTAATTTAAATAATATATTTTATTTAATCCAATATATTTAAAATATTATCACTTCAACATGTAGTAAACATAAAAATTTATTAATATGTTGTATTCTCTTTTTCATATTGTCTTCAAAAATCCAGTGTTTTTTATACTTAGAGCACATTGCAATTCAGACATTAAATTTTCATCAGAGGGCCAGCCAAGTGGCTCACTTGGTTAAGAACTCGCTCATGAGTGTGAGCTCTGAGCAACAGTGGTTGGTTCACATCCTGGCCTGAGATGAGCTGCTGCTGAGCTGCCAACAGGTGGCAGGATGGCTCAGCTAAAAAAAAAAATTTTTCATCAGAAATTCTTAACCTGTGTTTAGATTTCATAACATTTACAGTTGTTCCATACTCAAAGTGTCCCAAATATACTACAAAGTTTTCCAGTAACTGAGTCGAATATCACTTTTTTTTTAAGATTTGTATTGGGGAATTGGGGGATGGCAACAGCGCTGGGGAATTGGGAGAAGGGGAACAGACAAGTTGCTGTCCTTTTGTTCTTCAGTCTAGTTGTGGAGGACATTGCTTCACTGGCCCAAGTTGGC
>NW_017731363.1:6485753-6495497 GCF_001890085.2 Hipposideros armiger
ATATCACTTTTTTTAAAAACCAATTTGTGGGCTGGCCGAGTGGCACGTTGGTTAAGAGCTGGCTTGGGACGCCAGAGGGTCCCGGTTCGGATCCCACATATGAGGGCCAGTGACACTGCCCTCCACAGCTAAGGTGCTAAACAACAGCTCAACCTAGAGCTGGGCTGCCGTGAGTCACTGGGGATGGCGTAGGCTGCAGCCCCTGTGGCAGTGGGTTGCCATGGGCTACCGTGTGTAGCCAGCAGCCATCGTGAGCGGCCAGCTGCCGGTGTGAGCGGCCGTCCAGAAGCCGGCAACTGATCTGCCTCGCCCAGGAAGAGTGCAATGATGGTGCCAACTTGGGCCAGTGAAGCAACATCCTCCACAGTTAGACTGAAGAACAAAACGATAGCAACTTGTCTGTTCCCCTTCCCCAATTCCCCAGCATTGTTCCCATCCCCCAATTCCCCAATAAAAATCATTTAAAAAAAAATAAAATAATAAAAATAAAAAAAATAAAAAAAACTAATTTATATTTCTTATTCCCTTGACCTTTTACACCCAGCTCCCCAACCCCCTTTCCCTCTGGCAACCATCAGTTTATTCTCTGCATCTTTGAGTATTGCTGTTTTGTTTGTTTTGTTCTTTAGATTCCACATTTAAGTGAGATCACATGGTATTTGTCTTTCTCAGTCTGATTTATTTCACTTAGCATAATACCCTCTAGGTCCATCCATGTTGTCTCAGATGGTAAGGTTTCATTCTTTTTTATGGCTGAGTAATATTCCGTTATGTATATGAGCCACCTCTTCTTTATCCAGTGTCTATTGATGGGCACTTGGGTTGCTTCCATATCTTGGCTATTGTGAATAGTGCTGCAGTAAGCATAGGGGTGCATATATCTTTTCAAATTTGTGTTTTGGATTTTTCAGATAAATACCAGAAGTAGAATTGCTGAGTCATAAGGCAGTTCTATTTTTAATTTTTTGAGGAACCTCCAAAGTGTTTTCCATAGTGGCTGCACCCATTTGCAATCCAACAGTGCACGAGGGTTGCCTTTTCTCCACAGCCTCTCCAACACTTGTTATTATTTGTCTTGTTGGTGACAGCCATCCTGCCAGGTGTGAGGTGGTATCTCATTGTGGTTTTAATTTGCATTTCTCTGATGATTAGTGAAGTTGAGCACCTTTTCATATGTCTATTGGCCATCTGTATGTCCTCTTTGGAGAAACTTCTATTCGTGTTCCCTGTCCATATTTTAATTGGATTGTTTGTTTTTTGGGTGTTGAGAAGAACAAAGAAGAAAAGTTGGAAGTATCATGCTACCTGATATCAAACTATACTACAAAGCTATAGTAGTCAAAATAGCATGGTACTGGCATAAAAACAGACACAGGTCAATGGAACAGAATAGAGAGCCCAGAAATAATCCCATGCCTGCATGGTCAATTCATCTGACCAAGGAGGCAAGACTATACAGTGGGGTAAAGATATAGTCTATTCAATAAATGGTGTTGAGAAAAGTGGACAGACACATTAAAAAAATGAAACTAGACCACTTTCTTACACCATATACAAGAATAAACTCAAAATGAATAAAAGATTTAAATGTAAGACCTGGAACCATATAACTCCTAGATGAAAACAGGCAGTAAACTTTCTGACATAGCTCTTAGTAATACTTTTTCTGATATATCTCCTTTGGCAAGGGAAACAAAAGAAAGAAAAAACAAATGGGACTACATCACACTGAAAAGTTTTTGCACAGCAAAGGAAACCACCAACAAAACAAAAAGACAGCCTACTGAATGAGAGAAGATATTCACCAATGATACATCTGATTACGGGTTAATATCCAAAATTTATAAAGAATTCAACACTAAAAAGTACCACTTTTTAAATTTTAATTAAAATAAAATAAAATCCAATTCCTCAGTGGTACTAGTCATACTTCCAATGCTCAGTAGCCACATGTGGCTGGTAGCTGCTGTACTGGACACATTGCAGAAGCCAGCCCTTTAAATTAGTATCTTTTTTATGGCCTACTAAAATTTAACAAGTTATCACATAAATTAGACCTTATCCCTGTTTTCAGATGAGGACATAGAGGCTCTGACAAGTTTTCATTTGTACAAGATCACACAATTAGGAATTAATTAAGGTTCAATCTAGGCATTTAGACCCCAGAAGTTCAATTCTTTTCCCTGTCCCACTAGCTGAAAAAACAGCAAAATGAAACAACTGTGTTAGGTGTGCAAATATCTGGGGCTTTCCTAGATACTTTGCTTTCATGGCATATGGTTGTGGCTACCATGTTGCCCAAATTAAAAACTGAGACACATGGTTTTGACAAAAGATTTTTGCACTTCCTTCAGGCGTGAAAGACAGAGAGACATAGTTTGGAAACCAAAATGTTGGAATTTGAGGTTTCAAACTTTTTTTAAACAGCAGAAACCTTTTGTCCATGAGATCTTAGAAAGAACCCCAATATATACATTAATAGTAAGCTCCCGGAATATTAATGATCACTCCACATTCCCCTCAGCCTCCTCCTCTCCTCACCATGGCAACCCTGAAGTAACACCCAGATCCCCACAACCCCCTGAAACAGCACTTAAAAACCACTCTTCAGAAAGGAATTCTGCTTTCAGAAAGATGGAATAAATGTAATCTTCCCTGTTTCACCCACTAAGTACAGTTTAAAACCCTGGACGTTATATATAAAACAAATATAAGAAGACTCAGAAAGGTAAAGAGAAGAAGGTAGACAAGCTAGAGAACTTGGGTCCTGAAGAACAACGTTGTGGAGAGTTCCTGGTTTTGTCTTTTATATATATATATATATATATATATATATATATATATATATATATATATATATATAATATATATAATTTTTTTTCAATTACAGTTAGAATGTGGAGTAACTGGAACTTTCATATACTACTGGTAGGAGTATAAATTGATACAAACACTTTGGGAAATAGTTTGGCCATACCTATTAAAGCTAAATGTGTGTGTGTGTGTGTGTGTGTGTGTGTGTATACCTTTTGGTTTGATATTTGTTGAGCAAAAGAACCTCGATACAAAAAAACACATATTGTGTGTTTCTACGCTCATATTTACATGAAATTCAAGAATGGCAGAACCAACAATAAAGGTCAGAATACTGAGTATCTCAGGCAAGGGGTATGGGTATTGACTGGGAAAGGTCATGAAGGAATCTTCTGGGGCTATGGAAAAATCTATATCTTACTCTGGGCTGTGTCTACATGGGCGTATAGCTATGTAAAAGTTCATATAACTGTATGCTTAAGATTAGAGCACTTTACTGTGTGTAAGTAAAACTTCAATAAAAAGTAAAAAACAACAAATAACAATTAACAAACCAAACCACTAGTCTTGAAAGATTGTTCTGCACTGTCTGGGCTATTGGGTCACTTTGTTGTTTTTTGTTTGTTTGTTTGTTTTTTTAAGCTGAGCCATCCTGCCACCTGTTGGCAGCTCAGCGGCTGCTCAGCTCGGGCCGGGCATCGAACCACTGTTGCTCAGAGCTCAAACTCTTGAGCGAGCACTTAACCAGCTGAGCCACTCAGCCAGCACTTATTGGGTCACTTTGAATGGGGCACAGAAGTGAGGCGCTATCTGTGATGGACACAGATGCACCTTCCTGCTCTTGAGGGGCGTTTTGCATGGAATGCCTGTCCCACCTTTGCCACCTCCCTTGGTGGGACCATTTAAACCCCAAATCTGGTGTCCCTGACTCCTTGACCCAAACAGTGATTATGTTACACTATACATTTATTCACCTCTGTTAAAGAAGTTATCACACCTTGGGGGGATATCTGTTTACAAATATTTAGGGGAGAAAGGTGGCACAGTCCTTAGGCATGTAGGATGTGAAGTCAGATTGCCTAGGTTTGAATCTCTTCTATCACCTTCTAACCCCACTTTGAGCAAGACCTTAAGCTCTGTGCCTCTTCAGTTTCCACCTGACAGTGGGTTATGATAGCCAGTAAATTCTAGATGAAAGTTAGGTAAAATAGGCACAATAATATGCCAGTCTCTCACACTTGGGGGCAAGAAGCAAATCTAATTCATTTCTGTGTCCCTTACACTTAATACCATGCTTACCACCCAGTATGTGACCAGCATAGCATAATGACTAAAAAGCAAGGAGTTTGGAGACACACTGACCTGGGTTCAAAACCCAGCTCTACCACTTACCAACAGTGTGGCTTAGGGTGTATGATTTAACCTCTCTGGTATCAATCTCCTTGTTTACACAATGAGAGAATTAAATGACCTAATTCATAGAAAGTGCTTAGCATAGTGTCTGATGCATACTATAGAAGCTAAAAAATATTAACCTAAAACTAAATATCTGTTTAACTGAATTGAACTGTCAAGGGGTTGTAGTTGAATCTAGAAAATGGACAACTGTACATCTTTGAGTAATCTGAACCTAAAGTCTGCATAGGGTTTAGAAGAAACTATTTGCCCAGAGAGGGTCAATCATAGCAGAAATGTATAATGTACTATTTAGGAGAGGTAAACTTCTTTTACTTCAGACTCAGCCTCTGAGGGGAGAGAAGATGTGAACTCCTTTCATGGGGACAAAATGGGTGAGCCAGGGGGAGAGGGCGGAAAAGCTGTCCCTTCCATCCCCTCCTTCTGGATAAAGGGAAACTACAGTACAGAGGGTGGTGTGCGGCGCTGGGCCCACAGAGGGGTATTGATTTGTTTTTTCTGGTAAGAAATGAACATTATCCGTTTTTTAATAGGCTGTCTTGTTCTTCTGTGACAGAAGGTAACTCCTATGACTTTGAAATAATGTGCTGTGTGTTTTAGGTATTGGCTGCTTTGGAGGGAAGGTGCGCTGTTCTGATTAAGTGGGTACACAAGAGAGCTTTGTTCTGGGGACCATGATTAATAGAAGAAATGTCCTTAGTCCTGTTCCTTGCGAGATTCTCATGGCACGCGGCCTCCCCAGAGATCATATAGCTAATAACTTGTTCTGTGACACTGTCTTCTCCCATACCGTCAAATGTGTCACTCTACACAGTGGTTTGAAATGTTGCTAGTCCGGTATCACTTCGCCCAGTACCAATCGCTTTTCCAAACATTTCCACATCACTGTATGATTTTCTCCTCACAATAACCACCTGGCGAGGTAACATACTGACCTATTTTTGCTGCCGAGAAAACTAAGGCACGGGCAGGAGAAAATGGAGGACTAAAGGAATGGGAGTCAGCCAGCCTGAAGAAGGGAGAGCTGCAGAGGCACTTAGGACCTAATTAATCACTTAATTAAATAGTTAAGTAATACTATGTAGCAGATGGTGCTTTTTCTGCTAAGAAAAAGACAGGAAAAAATAGATACAGTGAAACACTGCTAACTTAAGTCAGATGCTTAGGAACACATCCCCCAAATATACTCGCACCACTTTACGGAATAGAGATGCTAAAAAGTTGTACTAAATATAATTTGCTTCTGTATTCATGAGGTTACTCATTAATTATCTCTATAAATATCTATTGCATGCCTCTTCAATGCAAGACACTGGAGAAACGGAAAACTGAGAAAAAACATGGCGCCTCAAGTTTACCATATAGTAGAGGGGATTTTAAGATACACAAATAAAACGGAACATGGAAATTGACTTTAGGTTTTCAGAGGAGCAGCATGCAATCCCAGGAATGATTTCATAACAACCACCTCTGAGCCCGGAAGAGCTCAGACTGGCACAAACAGAGAGGGTGTGGGACCCCAATAGAGAAAGGGGCTGGCATACATACACATGTCAAAATCCAGAAAGCATGGGGCTTTCTCCAAGTGTCAGAATGACCACAGTTGGGCCTGTTACTATGAAGGCCGATTTCAGAATGCTTGAGGAAAGGGGCATGAACTAATTTCTCTCATAATGTGAGTTCTGCTCATTTGGGTTATGCAAATTCAAAGCAGTGTTTGTGTGCTTTCTGGTAGCATTGGTGCAATTCTTTGTGGCTAGGATGTGGCAGAGGAGAGAATTTTCCAGCCAAGCAGGTTTTGTACCATCCAAGATTTGTTTTGTACCATCCAAGTGCAGCTTCGTTGGGTGAGCTCAAATGTGGATAGCTATGCTATTCTAGGCTGAGAGCTCACCTACCCTGGCTTTGTCCCAGGCAGCTATTCTCCTGGCTGTCGCCCTTGCTCGAGGGATAAACCTGGAGATGAGGAACAAACTCCCTTCTCAGCAGGCTGTAGGGCAGGGGCCTTAGGATGCCACCTGGTTTGTGCCCTCATGGAATTTCTGACTGAAATAGCCTGGAGTGGCCTCTGCAGTTATTTTTAAGCCAGGTAGTTGGGAATTAGTCATCACCTAGAATTTAATACTTGTGTTTCTTGGCCTCCCAACAGAAAACTGCTCAGTACATATGCAATATATTTACCCTTGTGTGCTCCATATGAGAAAACTGTGCTGTTTTGTAATAGTTGCTCATAGCGTAGTCCAGGATCATGGATCATCTGCAGCCTTTAGCTGCTAATTTTGGTCTCTGAGAGGGGATTGTTTCAGAGATCCTTTTCCACAGGTAGGCTTGGGTCAGAATCAGGCCTTATCTACATACTCTCTTTCACAAACCAACAGCCATCAGGGTTTTCTCCCTGTATCAGCAGGAGGGATGTAAGAGGCTTTCTAGCTTGGGGGGAATGCCCAAAGGATCAAGACTTGTTAGTTGCCAGGGTCCTACTGCTTCCTGGATGGCTAGTTGGGCCCGTGACCTCTACTCTAGCCTGCCACTCGGTTCCTATGGCCTCTGCTTCTTGACTGCACAGCTGCCGTTTGATCATCTGCCTCTCGCCTTCCTGGCTGCTCAGCCTCCTCAGCTCTTTGTTCAGCTCTACGCCCACTAGAGCTCCTGCCGTCCTTCTGCAAAGATACAGTTGCCCACCTCCCGACCCCTGGTTCTGCCTTCATTATGGGCCTGACTGAATTGCAGCCTCTTATAGGAGAACCACATGGTCCATCTCTTCCAACCCATTGTTCTCCTTGCACTTGGCTCTGATCCTTGACTCAGCCCTCTGGACATGGCTACATGCCCTGTCTTTGCAAACCCTACCACCTGTGTTGTTACTACTGACACCATGTCCACATGTAAAAATCATATGACTCAGCAGTTCCACTTCTAGGTATATATCCAGAAGAACCAAAAAAAGACACAAACAGATCTCTATACACAAATGTTCATAGCAGCACTGTTCACAATCACCAAAAGGTGGAAACAACCTATGTGTCCATGGACAGAGGAATGGATAAAAAATGTGGTACATCAATATGATGGAATATTATCCAGCCATAAAAAGGAATGAAGTTCTGATACATGCTACAGCAGGAATGAATCTTTTTTTTTTTTTAGCTGAGCCATCCTGCTACCTGTTGGCAGCTCAGCGGCTGCTCAGCTCGGGCTGGACTCGAACCGCTGTTGCTCAGAGCTCAAACTCTTGAGCGAGCTCTTAACCAACTGAGCCACTCGGCCGGCCCAGGAATGAATCTTGAAAACATTATGCTAAGTGAAAGAAGTCAGACACCAAAGGATAAATGTTGTATTATTCCACTTATATGAGAAGTCTAAAATAGACAAATTCATAGAGACAGAAAGCAGAATAGAGATTACCAGGGGCCGGGGCAAAGGGAGGGAGGAATGAGAAGCTGTTGTTTAATGGGTACAGAGTTTATGTCTGAGATGATGAAAAAGTTTTGGGTATAGATAGTGGTGATGAGTACACAGCATTGCGAACGCAATTAATGCCACTGAATTGCACACTTACAAATGGTACGCATGACAAATATTGTTATGTATATTTTACCACAATTTGAAGAACTGTTAAAGTGTCTATTACCAGCACAGTATGAGTTACCCTAAATGGGGTTTCTTCTTTTGGTGTGCTGCACACATTTTGCCTCTCCGTACATCTGTACACAGTATTTGGCACATAGAAATGCTCAGATGTGAAAAACAGATGAGCTTACATAAGGATAGAACTGACTCCACACTAAAGGCCTCGGCATTTCCAGCTGAGTTTAATTAATCAGCAGGACTGCCACAGCCTTGAAAGGTTACAAAGACAAATATACTCATAAGGAAAAGAGTCAGGGACTATGTTTAAGATGGCAGAGAGAAGCAGCAGAGTAAATTGAAAAGGGGGAAGACATCTTGCTTGTTCTAGGAAGTGGAAACACTGAGCTCATCCCCCAGCCTACCCCCATTCCTCAAGCATCTTTCTTGGATCAGCACAATTGTAGGAGAAACCTCATCTCCAAACAGCCATTCTGTCCCTGGCACCGCTGCTCGCTTCCCCAAGAGAACAGTGTCTCTGGAATTTGTCCAAAAGCAAAATGGATTTTTAGGTTCCAAAGACTTAATTCACATGAAAAGCAAGGTTTACAGCTGGGCAGAATTACTTAGTGCTTTCTTTTCGCCTTTCAGTAATTTATTTCTGGTGTGTTAGAAAACCCTGGAGGATAAATTAATGTGATTTTTTTTTAATGAGGAATGGCTCCAGTGAAATTTCCATTATACTCCCCAAACCTCAAAATTAAAAAGACATGATGAGAAATATTTCTCAACATTCAAAATAATTCCTTCAAGGTGTATGCTATAACTTTTATTGTATCTTCAAGTTTAAAATTCACTTTCTAAAATGTGTAAATGGCAATGACAGGCAACGGTTCTACATTCCACTTTGTACACAGAAAATAGAAGCCCAGAAAGAAACAGTAGCAGCCTACTTTGGTTTGTTTGTGGGAGAGATGGGACTAGAGCCAAAACCCCCTAACTCTTAAAATCCAGGCCTCTTTTCCAAAATACCATTCTGAACAGATGCAACGCAGGGATTAAGATCAGGTTTCTTGGCCAAGGTCAAAACGTCAAGTCAGCACCATGAGAAAAACTGAGGAGTGAGGAATTAAGCACCTAGAACTCAAAATCTTCAGGACTGAGAGGAGCCTTTTCTGGGTCTTAACCTTCCAGGCTATGTGGGTCCCAGCCAAAGTGAGCCCAGCTGCACACTATGCTGGGATGTCACCTCAGCGGGAGGCCTCTTAGGGAGGCATGAGTAAGGCAGAATTGGGCAGGCCTGTGACTAAGGGAGCTGACCTTGCTTTGGGTGGCCTGTAGATCAAATCACAATGTTCCAAATAACAGGGAAGCCCTGGGTCTGGAAGGACATTAACACAGAAGGGGTGCAATTCAGTGAATGGGACACCTTGGTAAGAATCTCTGGCCAGATTCTATATCTGCTAGCAGGTAAACAGAGCATCCTTGGGTCTCAGCCCTAATGGTTGAGTGCAGTCAATTCCAGCACCTTGGAGAGAGAGAAATGCAAGAGCTACTGTAGCAAGGCTAGTAAAGCCTGGTCAACCAAGGGCCTGATTCCTGGCCAAAGGGTTTGCAAGTGTGGAGAAAAGACAGCAGTTCAGGTACACAAACTGGACACATTGGGTGAGAGGTAAGATATCATTTGGGAATGCTTTTCTGGCTTAAGTAAGAGAAAAACAGCTAGGGGGCCGGCCTAGTGGCGCGATGGTTAAGAACTCGCTTGGGATGCCAGAGGGCCCCGGTTCGGATCACTACATATGAGGGCCAGTGACATTGCCCTCTGCAGCTGAGATGCTGAACAACGGCTCGGCCTGGAGCTGGGCTGCCGTGGGTCGCCGGCGACGGCGTGGGCTGCAGTCCCTGTGGCAGTGGATTGCCATGGGCTACCGTGTGTGGCCAGCAGCC
>NW_017731363.1:6501040-6506830 GCF_001890085.2 Hipposideros armiger
AAAAAAAGAATTAATCTTCTGGCTATAAACAAATAACTTGGAGCAGTGTATCTTACAAAAGCAGATCCTATCACTCCTTTTGTCCCTTGGTATCCAATCAGTGACAAGAGCTGATTATTATTCAGATCGTCCTTTAAATTATTGCAAACATTATCCCCAGTTCTGTCTTTTTTATTATAGCCACAGGGGTAAAGTCTCTCTTGAAACTACTAGGGTCACCTGTAGGCTGTCATGTAATGTAGTATGTGTATGACAAAAGTCTCACAAAGGGAGATTTGTATAATGAAAATCAACAGCAGAGAGCAGAGAGGACTTGGAGAAATGCAAAGGCTATGCACATATTTCATTGCCATGTATCTTTGGACCTGTCTATATACTAGGCTTTTCAAAATAAACTACTTTGAGTAGATCCTCAAGCCAAATTGTATTCTCAGTTGTTTGTTCTCGCTCATATATACAGTCATTAAATAAAAACAAAATGAGTACTTCCTATAGGCAAGGAACTAAGTATATTAGGTGCTGGGGAGAGCATGGTGAAATAGAGTCACAGTTTCTGACCTCATGAAGGTAGACAGTCAATTAACTAAGAAAAAACAATACCTTGTGCTAAAGGTTCTGATAAAATCAAGTGCTGAAGCTTTGGCAATGCAGAGAAGGAGCAACTAATTCAGTTCTGCAGCGGGTGACATTTACACTGATGGCTGAGAGTTAAAAGCCCTGGGGTGAGTGGGGGCAGGAAGATAGAGGAAGGGAAGGGAGAGGGAAGACTGTGTTAGGAGTAAACAGCAGCATGGATGAAGGCTTAAAAATGAGACAGAGCATGCCCCTTCGTTGGTCTTGAAAGGTGAGCAGAATAGAGTGAGGAGAACGTAGTGAGTGAGGCAAAGAAGTTGCAAGAAAGCGGGGAAANGTTGAAGGGCCAGAAGAGCCAAAGGGGAACACTGAGGTAACACAAAGACAGTAAGTGAAGGAGCAGCCAATCCTGGGGCTGCAGAAACAAAGGGGGAAAAAAATCAGAGTTTCTAGAGCCTGGAAACTGAGAGGAGGGACACCGTGGAGCTGGGACCCAGACCTCTGAGAGAGGAGTAGCTTGGCTGGTGTTGGTGCCTCAGAGGCATGAGAATATGGCGTCATGGACCTGGGACCCATGCTTCTGAGAACATGATGAGGCTGGTTTCAGGAGTGCTAAGATCAACCTGGAAAGTGGAACCAGTTGGTCCTGGAAGCCTCTGCTGCTGATACAGTAAAGTGTAGTTGCTGGCTGATGCTGGACTCATGAAGGAGCAGTCCCTTCCTCACCAGCCTTGCAACCTTTCTCCAGTGCCCCTCCAGGCAAAATCTAACAGGGACAGCTGGCAAAGCAGAAATGTGTGCAGAGCCCCTGTCCCAGCATCACAGAGCTTGGAACTGAGAAACGATGGCTTAATAACCTGCACACTGCTTTACTCTGAGTGGCAGGGATTTTACTGAGCTATTTTATTTCCATGAATGATGTTTATAATATCATTTATGGGGATTAGTGGGGGGAGAGGAGCACGGGAATTGCTAAACCTGTGAGTGAAAATGTACACCCCACAGGCAGTTGGTGAACACTGAAGGGCTCTACTCAATAATTCACATTCCAGGGTAGCTATACAAACATGACCATTGGAATCTGCTCTGGGGCCTTGATATCAACTTGAGGGGTGTTAGAAATGATTTCTCACTGGTGAAATGAGTGGTGTTTGAGATACATGATGGGCCAGAAAGACTGCACGAGCCTCACAGCTCTTGCATAAATGAGAAAATAAGAATCTAGGATACCCAGCAGCCTAACGTGTAGGCACAGCACACCACTTGATCTGGTGTCCTGCTCCCTTCAGAATGGACAATGGGGCTCGATCTGCCTAATAGGTCTGCTCGCTTGTCTTCAGAATAGTGTTGAGGCCGCCTTGGATTAAACCTTTGGGGCCAGGTACTTGTCAGAATGCTTAAGGAACCGACAGTAAGGTCACTGAATGCACAAGAACGGGTTCCTGTTTGGTGACTGTTCGCTCTAAGTGCTTGTATGTTTGGCAGAATTTGGTCTGTGACTTGCTTTTACGGTGATATCCCACCTGGTTACGGGGAAGGAGGTCCACAACTCTCACCTGTCTCTGATCGTTAAGTATTTCCATATATTAATAAAAGAACCTGGTGATTACTAAGCAGCCACACTGGCTTAGATTCATTTATAAGAGCTGTAAGAGTGCTGCAGGTAGTGCAGCATCACCCACCAGAGAACCCCAAGGAAAAGGTCATATCTTTAGGGGGCTGAGTCAGAAGAGTGTGGTTAGCAGATCACCCATCCATGAAAATTATCTTTCCAGGGCTTCTACCTGGGACCTTGGAAACATGTCCATTGAGAAGCCGTTTCCTCACCCTACCGTTCATGATTCTCCAGTACCCCAGCTCCAGGAACAGCACCCTCTCTCTATCCCTCACCCCTGTCTCCCTCACCACCACCCTTCACCCATGCCCTGCCCTGCTGGGCTCCTCTCTGTGGACACTAGAACAATTCCCACCTGCACTTTGAGAGGTTCACTGTCCTGTGGGTGAGGAACTAGGCAGAAGGGAAGTCCTCGAGGTCATTGTGAAGTTCAAGCAGCTATGCTGACAGTTTTATGGCAACTTTTGAAATAATTGGGAGATGAAAGATCACAAGACAAAGGATGGGAGATCTTACACATTTAGGAAGAAGCTAGTCATAGAATCTGAAGTTCTCCACATCCCTGCTCAGCCATGTAAAGTGCTGTTTCCAAAGATTCTTCATTACTGTCTCTCACTGCCCCCCCACACACAGACACACATACAAACACACACCACTCTTCCCAAAGGGATTACTGATCTCATCAGAGAAACAATCAATTCAGTGTTGCCAAACATGCCCTTAAGTTAGCCAGGAAAATCAGGCTACATTTTAAAAGGTTCAGGCTTTATATAAGAAATTCACAAAATAAAATAAAAAATCAATAAATGCGTGAGTGTATACTGTGACCAAGATGATTTGCGCCTTTGGGGAAAATGGAAGCTATTTGGCACCTTCAGTAGTGATTTCTGTTCGACAGTTTGGCCAGTATGGGATTCTCCAAGGCATTGGTGCAGTTCATTAAATATGTTATTATGTTGGCTTATGTTTCTTTCAATTTAAGAACTCAGCTCCTAGAAAACATTGTCTGAAATGAGTCCAAGTAGGTTAGGCCTCAGTAGCAAATCCATTTTGACTAATAAAAGACTAATTCTCTAAATAAGCAAGATGGTTTTTCTTAAATGAGAATCTAATTGTGAAATCCTATATCCTTAAATCTAGCAAATTACTAGCATAGACATTTCTAAGCCTATGCAGCTTGGATCAGATTTCTCATCATCAGAGAAAAGAATAATTTCTCTATCATCAGAATTCAATATGAGCCTCAAGAACATGGACCTCAGCTGGCAAGTACCTCTCAAAGTCAACAAATCCATATGCTGGGACGCTGGAAGATTTGGATCTTTTCCATGACTTTTTCCATTCCACCTATGCACATCCCCCACCCTCCCGCCCATACCACCCACCAGCCTATCACTTTCTAATCTTTAATTGGCTTTCTTGTCTACCCTTTACTGAGAACTAGAAATGGCTCCTGTCTTTAATGACATTTTCTTCCTCATATTCCAGAAATGAAACATTATTGCTTATATTTTCATGCAGAGCACCTAGTCGGGTGTGACTGATCAACTCTCCCAGCCCTCAAGCCAGAACTGCATAAACTGACACACTCTAAAAAACAAAATTAGCATGTATCATCTGGGTCTCTTCACTCAGAAATACACCGATTAAGAATTACTCTTCTGGGGCCAGTCCAGTGACACATTGCTTAGGAGTTGGCTTGGGATGCCAGCTCTGAGCAGCAGGGCCCCGGTTCGGACANGACTCACGGCAGCCCAGCTCCAGGTCGAGCTGTTGTTCACCATCTTAGCTGTAGAGGGCGCAGCGTCGCTGGCCCTCATGTGGGATCCAAGCCGGGGCCCTGCTGCTCAGAGCTGGCTTCTCAAGCCAACTCTTAACCAATGCACCCCTCGGCCTGCCCTGACTCCCTTTGTTTTTAAAATGTGTACTTGAATTGCTTTTCAAAGTATCAAATTTGCTTATGTAGACAAGAGTTTCCATGTCCTGTGGATCCCAACATAATTTCTGGAAGGGGATGGGAGGAGCAGGGTGGGGCATATTGGATTGCACTCATGAATAAGAGAAATGGTAAAGCTGATGTTAAGAACTGACGCAAATTGACATTTGGCTCAGTCTTGTAGCTGAGCTCCTCCTTTCTTCTCACGTGAATATTTTTTAATAAATGTAAAATGTTTGTATTTCAAAAAATTTTGAATCTGTGATCTCATTGCCACATCAATTTCAACAGAAAACCTTCCCAAAAAGTATAAGTTTATACAATTGCCAAGTACTGAATGACCTTGTTCTGAAAGTCCTCCACCCTCCCACCACTGGGAATTTCTCAAAAATCTGGCCTCCTTTGCCCGTTCACCAGCCTGCTGCATTCTAGCTCACTCTCACCCTAGGCCTTGCTTACTTGCTCACTTGCTCTTTCACTCTCTACTTCTCCTCTTTCCTCTGTCTTCACTCATTCCAGCAATTCCTATCTACTTCTATGTAGGCAATTCTGCCTATGTCATTGTTGTCTCCTTCCCCTCAATGTCCAAGAGCTTCACCTTCCATCTCCCAAGCAAGCTATCAAAGGATTTTAGACCCTCCCCTAACCTCTGGTAGCAGCTGGTGTAATCAAATTTCCACCCTGCTGTGCTAGCTTCAGAGGAATCATTTGGTAGAGGTAGAAATACTACTGCTAGGATGGGTTTGACCAACCTTAGTAACCATATCACCAGGTTGTCTTTCAGTGATCTTAGCCTCCCAGACTCTGGGAACTGGGCTTCCTGTCAGTTTTGGTTCTCTCTTGTTGCATACAACACACTCCAAAACCTAGGGGCTTAAGCAACCATTTCACTCTTTCACCAGTCCCTTGGTTGTCTGAGTTCAGCTGGGTGGTTCTCCTGTTCCACATGATGTCAGCTAGGACTGCCTTTATCTGGGGGCCCAACTGGTCTGGAACATTCGAGATGGCTCTCTCACGTGGCTGGCAGTAAATTCTAGCTCTCCACTGGGATCTCAACTGGGCTGTTAACCAATGTACCTCAGCTGTCCTTTATGTGGTGTCTCCATGTGTGTCAGGCTCTCATAGACTGTCGACTGGGTTATGAGAGGGAGTGTCTCAAGAATGAGCAACCCAAGAGCACAAAGCATATCCTGTATCTCCGCTTTATGACTGGGCTCAAAATTCCCCAAATGTCAGCATAAAGCCAGTTGTAAAGCCAGCCCAGACTCACAGGGAGCGGAAATGAGTTCTACCCTTGATGTAAGAGTGGCACGTGTATAGAGTGAAGGAAGGAATTATTAAGGCCATCTTTGGAGACGAGCTAGCACACTGTGTGGAACTCCTAGGCACTTAGTGCCTGCTACCCCAATACCTGCTGTCAGCTCACTGCGATAACTAGATTCCAGAAAAAATCTTCTAATTATCTGATACAAGCCTGCCATACTGACATTTTAGATCTTGGGCTACCCAAAGGTAATTATATTCTACTAGTCCTTTCCTTGTATGTGAACTTTTTGGTTTGAAATTTTCTTTGTGAAGTTCCTAGAATATTTTTTCTGCCCCTGTTATTTTTAGACCCTGACTGTATCATTCAGCATCAGTGTGGAAAATATAACCCAGACCAGTT
>NW_017731363.1:6512150-6526928 GCF_001890085.2 Hipposideros armiger
TCCCAAGCCAGTTCTTAACCATCGCGCCACTCGGCCGTCCCTCATCCTGCTTCTTTTGATTTTAAGTTCTCCCTCAGTGGGGTTTAGAATATTCGCCATAGGCACTGTAAGTGTAGGAAGGCAGGTACACAGCCAAGAAGGGCTAGCAGGATGGCCACTACCTTAATGGCTGCGTCCTGATCTAAGTCTGCCCCTGGTTGTCACTATCTCTGAGCTTCATTTCAGAGATCCGGATTCCCCCTAACACACAAGGGAGTAAATATTACACACCAATATGCTTCATGATTAATTTTAATTGGGAACTACAACTATTGTGTGAACTTTTTATTCTTATCTATCTAACCAGTACAATTTTTTCCTTTAAACGAGCTATATGGGATGTCTAATTATCAGAAGGTGACTTGAAGGTGGCTTGAGATATACAGAATTAGAACAAAGATACAGGGTGTAGATGTTTCAATGAAATCAGGTTTTCTTAGCCTGATATAATTTCAGGGTTTAAAGTGTCAGGCATTTGGGGTATTTATTGAGACTCTCCCCAGAACAGTGCATAGAAAGGCACTGCCCATGTTTACCTAGTTCACCCTGCTTTTTTCTAGGGCTCCATTGCTGGCAAGTCCTTGTTTCTGATTGACACTTGGGTTTTCACAAAGCCTCTGAAAGCAAGTCCCTGCATCAGGGCCATGGAGTTGATACAAAAGGTTTGAAAAGACAAATGCAATTTGTAAAAAAAAAAATCATCAAGATAGGTAGTGCTAAATAAATTAAGATGTGGCTGGCTCTTCTTATAAAGCTGGTGGTAGTACTACAATGCTGGCACACTGACTCTAAGTGGGGGCTACAGTTCCATAGCAAGGAATTTCACAACTGTTTGAACAATCTTTGGTCTTCCGGTGAACCACAAAGTAATAAATCTTTCTGTCAATGGTGTATTCACCTTTATATCTCCCCTAATTGACTAAGCAGTTTTTTAAGATGAAATCATATGACACTGAATAAAATGTAAACACAGGCATATAAACGATCTCACCATCGGCCACCATTCTTGTCACACTTAGCCTATGGACATTTATCCATACATTTACTGCTATACGGGTTATTGGAACAGTTCTCAGTGGGCAAGTTACTTCGGAATCACCTGGGAGGGTGAGAATGACAGTCTTGCAACTTCCTACTTCCTAACTAGTCGGGAAATCCTCTTAGGTGTTTTTCAAATCCTACAATTGATACATGGTTTCCTGTTTCTCATTTATCTTTGAGGTATCTGTCCTCTTCAGATGTCTCGTTCTTTTGGTCTATGAACTCATATTCCCATGGAGGTACTGGCTACTTGGCCTCATGATATCTACAGGTAATGGCTGAAGGCCACCCCTAATCTGGGTCAACTCCAAAGTTCAAGGGAAGCAGTGAAAAGTACTCCCAATATGCAAGTCCTTATGCAATGCACTACATGTGCTGGGGACAGGGTAGTGAAATAGTCACCTGTATACTCTTGTCCCACTGAGCAATTTCTTGGGTCAGGTCATTTGAACTCGCAGAGAGAGTTCAGTCTCCATCAGCTCTGAGGGTCTGCAGGGAAAGGGGTGATTGCCCAAGGTCAGTCAGTGACCCCATCTTCAGCCACTCTGCACCCCCGGAGAGCCTTGGCTCTACTTAAATTAACCCCACAGACCCCTGCAATTTGCAACCACAGTTTGGTCTGGCTTGAGAGTGTGTCCCACGAGAGAAGTTGTACATCTGCTTTTGCCAGGAGCCCAGAAAGTGAGCCAGCCTGGGACCATTTCTTATACTAATTTCTCAACACAGGGCTGCCAGACTATACAGGTAATGTAAATTAATGATTATTAATTCCCGTGGAGATACAGATATATATTGTTTTGTTTTGTTTCGTTTTTTACCTCAGCTGAATGGGTGGCTTTGCTGTCTACTTCACTGTAGCCCAGTCAGGTCCCAAGTTTGTACAAGGTTCTGAGTTCCAATTTCCCATCTTGTCTGCTCCCCAAACCTTTCTTCCAGACTCCACAGCTGTTAAAACCCCAGCCCAAAGATAGGAGTACTTGTTTACAAAGACTGAAGTACTCTCTTCCGGGGAAACAAAGTGTCAGCAGCTGCTTATCATGTGGAACGGTAGGACTTGCTCTGATTTTGGCCTTGAAGTACTTCCTTACTATCCTGTCTATGAGTTTCAAAGGATGCTCACTTCTTTTTATCCAGCACTTCTAGGTGTTCTGTAGTGGAAGGGCTTTCAGGTTATCCAAACTGCCACATGGCCGAAACAGAAGACCTATCAAAGCCTAGGAAGCATGTCAGGACGAACATGTCCACAATCTAGCCTCAGAGTCCCAGCTTTGCATCCAGCCAGGGGCCGGCACCAGGGGTATTTTGAAGACTCACCCCCACCGAGTGATTATGTGTGTACCCACTTAAGAACCACAAAAACAGAAAATAACAAGCCTGGATTATTATATCATCCAAGGAGACTCTTTATATTTTGCAAAAAAATAATCTCCGCCTATTTTTAAAAAGAAATGAAACCTTGGGCTGGTCGAGTGGCGCGTTGGTTAAGAGCTGGCTTGGGATGCCAGAGGGCCCCAGTTTGGATCCCACGTATGAGGGCCAGTGACACTGCCCTCTATAGCTAAGATGCTGAACAACAGCTCAGCCTGGAGCTGGGCTGCCGTGAGTCGCCGGTGATGGCGTAGGCTGTAGCCCCTGCTGCAGTGGGTTGCCATGGGCTACCGTATGTAGCCAGCAGCCAGCGTGAACGGCCAGCAGCCGCAGTGAGCAGCTGTCCAGAAGCCAGCAACTGATCTGCCTCGCCCAGGAAGAGTGCAATGACGGTGCCAACTTTGGGGCAGTGAAGCAACGTCCTCCACAACTAGACTGAAGAGCAAAAAGGATAGCAACTTATCTGTTCCCCTTCTCCCAATTCCCCAATTAAAAAAAAAAATTAGGGCCGACCGAGTGGCNTCACGGCCCAGCAATTGGCTATGAAAAGGATATGCTTCAGGTACCTGGTGCCCCTTCAGTCTAGGCCCTAGAATGATAATTCATGGACTAGACCTAGACCCAACCAGAAGCCTGGGGTTCTACTCCAGCCTCAGTCAGCCAAGCTGCCGCCAACTCACAGACCTGAGAGCATGAAAATAAATATTTTGGCAAACCATTGAAATTTGGGGGCTGTTATACAGCAACAACTGACTAAACCCAACACAAAATTTTCCAGAGGGGAGTGACATGGTCATAGTTATATTTTAGAATGCTCCCTGGCTTAATTATGGAGAACAGATTGAGAGAGAGGAGATGAGTTGGAACAGGTGCAGAGACCACCTGGGAGATGGTTTTGTTAATCCAGAGAGAAATAATGGTGGCCTTGCCTAGGATGTCAGTGGTAGGGAACAGAGAGAAGCAGTGATTCCTGTTTAGTATTCCTTTAGTACAGTGCTTTTATTTTGTGGGTTTTTTCTTATTTTAATATAAAACCTATTTTCCTCTAAGACCAAGATAAGGACAATCTCTCTAAGTCATTAGCCCTCAACAGCCTGTTTAGCAGTCCAGCTTCATTTGTTCATCCTACTGCCATTTATCGAATGCCTGTCGTGTGTCAGAATAATAAGATATGACATCCCTGCCATCCCAAAGCCCATAGTCCAGAAAGGAGAGACAGACATGTAAAGAAATAACTGAAAGAATATGTTGGAAGTGTTACTGGCCAAACGAGTGACCCCTCCCCCCAAAAAAAGACTTTTAAGTGTTCTTTCCTACAGAAATGTTAAGAATAGACAGGTTAAATCTCCTCCCTAGTTTCTTTGTCCCTGGCTTTGATTACTCTTCTCAGCAGTCTGTGAATCCTAGGCTAAAGATTGCTCCTAACCTGAATCCTAGAATTCTCCGATCCCCCTGCTTCTTGATTGCTTTGTAAATCAGTTTCTAAAGAAGTCTCCTACCCCTGCTTCAGATAACTACTTGAAAGCCTGTGACTTCCTAATGTCCCCCAGGCCAGTAAGCTTAATGCCAAACCCATTCTGGGCCCAGACAACTGACGCCACCTGAATGACAGGCTGAATGGCCACAGGCTTCATGTAAGCTAACAGATTTATTAATTAAAATATATTTTCCCTCATTCAGGGACCTTGGGGATACAGAGGATACCCTAACAAGATTGCCAGTCACAACCAAAGAAGCCAGCGCGGTCTTCCAGGTGGATCTCAAGACCCCTTCCTCTCATCTGAGATCAGCTAGGGGGAGAGTTCCGTGAATCCCCCAGTAGGCAGGGACAGCTCTACGCCCCTGCCCAGCAGGAAGCAGATACAGAAGAAGAGACCTCCTGTCCCTCAACTTCCCATAGAGATTTTATGGGGATCACGTCTCTCAAGGGGAAAACAAGGCAGGCAGTTAGAGGCAGGCACTGGGTCTCTGCATTCCTGCACGTCCCACAGAGTGCGACAGCCAAGAGGACATGCCCTCTACACCCAAAACTCCCCTTTGCATTGTAATTACCTACCCCTGCAGGAAAACAAATGGGCACAAAATATCTAACTGGATTAGACCAGTCACTCACACCTGCCCAGTACCTCTTGTCAATCACAGGTGCCAATCAAGTGGTCCCACGCCCTTAGAGGAACAGCCCATTCTAGAGAAAGGGGATAAAAAAACTCCAAGTCCTGGGAAGTCCGCCCTGCTCTTTTTTTAACCTCTTGCTCCCTTTTTTGAGCCTTTTGAGCCTCGCCTTTGCTCGTGGCCAGCTCCAAACTCTTTGGAATGTAATTTCTCTTCTAATAATGGGCCCTTGAGCCATTCTCCACTGCTCGGGCCCACTTCTACTTTTTGAAATGTACTATCTCTTTGAATAAACTACTTTTTCAGTACTTTACTCCGGCATCTCCTTCAATTCTTTGCTCGAGTTGCCAAGGACCTGGACTTTGTGCCGAAAAGGGCACACTCTCCAACAACAGAAGTACTGTGATAAAGGTGAGAATAAAACCTACAGGAACGTAAAGGAGAATATGATCCTTTACTAATGTTCTTGGAGACATTTATATTTATTCATGTGGGCAAGATCTTTGTTTTATTCACTGATATATCTCAGGTGCCTAAAAGAAAATGCTTGGCACCCATAATTAGTAGAAGCCTAATAAACATTTGGTTTTTGTGCTTAATTTTTCAAACTTTGGCTCAGATTCACCATTCTGTCTCTTTCCGGTCTGGACTGCCTCAGATAGGATTCCTGTGAACTCAGATGGTGGTCAATGGTTTCAAGTCACAAAAAGAGTGTAGGATGAAGACTAAGAAGACATTGGATTGGGACACCAGGAGGTTGCTATTGACTTTTTTTTTTCAATTTTTAACTTTATTGGGGAACAGTGTGTTTTTCCAGGACCCATCAGCTCCAAGTCAAGTTGTTGTCCTTCAATCTAGTTGTGGAGGGTGCAGCTCAGTACCAAGTCCAGTCACCATTTTCGATCTAGTTGTGTGTGTGTGTGGGGGGGGGTGCAACCCACCATCCCATGCGGGAATCAAAACGGCAACCTTGTTGTTAANAAAAAAAAAGAGAAAAACAGCTAACAGTGGCTTAAACCTTACAAGCATTGTTGTTTACTTAATAAATGGTCCAGAGACAAGCAGTCCTAGGATTTGTTCAGCTCAATAAGGACATGGAGATTTCAAGTTTTTTCCATCCTTCCCTTCTACCATTCCTCAGCATATTGGCTTCTTTGCCCTTGGATTTGCTATCAAATAGTCACAAAATGGTTGCCACAGCTATAAACATCGTATCTGCATGTAACTGCCCCACAAAGGCAGAAAGCAGGGGAAAGTATTTCTCAGAAGAATTGTCCTTGTCTTATTGGACAGAGCTGTGTCACACAGCTACCCACAAGAGCACATAGGTTTTTTGTTTGTTCGTTTTTAGTGGTGGGTTTTTTTTGGTTTTTTTGTTTTAGCTGAGCCATCCTGCCACCTGTTGGCAGCTCAGCTCGGGCGGGACTCGAACCGCTGTTGCTCAGAGCTTGCATTCTTGAGCGAGCTCTTAACCAACTGAGCCACTTGGCCAGCCCTTGGAGCACATAGTTTTTGACTTTGCACTTCTATGGTGTGAGGTAGGCAAAGGAAAAAGAGGAATGGTTATAGGATAACTAGCCAACAGCTTCAGCCACTACATGGCAGGGAGGCTGCACCTTGATGGGATATGCTGGGGCTTAGGGTTTCCAGAGTAAGCATCCCAGACACCAGGCTTGAGTAGCCAGGCCCATTCCAGGTCCTTATTTCCTAGTGAGGATGGGACTTCTAAGACTCTTGTCCAGATAGCTCAGGATCTGTATGAGACTAAACCTTCAGTTGAAGGTCTTTAGCATAGACATGTTTTTGGAACAATCTTCTTAACCTAAAACTGTGGGCGTGAAATGCTCTCTTTATGTGAGCAAATAATGGTGAAGTCCTTCCTTATGCGCTCCCAGGAGCTTGGCTGCTGCTTCAAGTTCACTGTCCATCTTTGCAGCGATGTCAGGAGCTACCAGGCCTGCCCTGGCCCCACTCATGAGAGAGGAGGTATTACCATGCTGGAGCCACCCAAGCCCTCCCCAGTGACAAAGTTTAGTGAAACTGCCCCTTAAGACCCTGGCCTCTTCAGGTACTCCCAAGGGGAGTTCCTGTGATAGGCTTTCTAGGTGTCTTGGCAACTGAGTGTCCCCAAAAACCAGATGGAGCCTCTCCTGACTGATGTAATCCCAAAACACAACAACTATAACCAGAGGCAGTAGTGACAGCTAACACTTATGTAGCATTTACTGTGTGCCAGGAACAACATGTTCTATGCCCTTTATATGCCCAAACTCATTTAACCCTCATAACACCCCTGTAAGTAGGTACTGTTGTCTTCACAACCACTTTATAGATGAAGAAACTTAGGCACAGAGAGGTTAAGGAACTTACTCAAGGTCACACAGCTAGTAAATGGCAGAGCCAGTGTTTGAAGCTGGGTAGCCTGGCCCCAGAATCCATTCTCTTAACAACTAGACTGCCTCTTCTACAAGTAAATTTCGCAATGCTTGCAACCAAATATTGCAAAAATGCAGCCCATGGACACAGTAGGAAGCACCTGGATAATGAAGAAATGCTGGGCACTGTCATTCATTTAGTCATTGGCCCCCCAGGGTCTGGCGCCTTTATTCAGTGCTTTGGTGGTAGCTCATGATTGCACCCATCGGACGGTGAGCACCACTCCATTTGGACAGTGGCAGGCTGTGTTAATATGAACTCTAAGTGAAGAGTGCCTAATCCAAATATTTATGCAAAGAGTAGTCCTCATAGCTGCACTGCTCTGGGCCAGGCAAGATCACACATATGTTAGGATGGAGCTGTCACTTGTGTTATACTTAGCATTCCTACATAATGGAGCCTTTGTGAACTTTTTACAATATGTAAACAAAACATCTTGGTTCTCATGCAGTTACTTCAGAGAGATTTTATGGCTGCCTGCCTAATGCTGACATAAAATAGCTTTTGTCTTAACTGTCAGAGTCATGAAGTGCCAATATTTGAAACACAAAGCTTGCTCCTATCTGTTTTAATTGCTTTGTGCCTTTTTTGTCTGTGAATACCAAAGACAAAATTCATTTTAAGAAGGCTTTTTATACATATACATTTCTTTCAGGACTCCTTTCAAAGGTTACCCACGACTTTATAAAGTGTATAAAATTGGGGTAAAAATATAAGGAATGTTTAATGACGTAGTGTTTTGAAGCTGTAATGGTGAAAGTGAGTCAGTCAGTCATGCTCTGACATTGACAACACCTTGAGGTGACTCGGCCTCTGTCAAGGGGGATGCCAAAATTCTAAAAGCTCAAGAATAATATGTTACCTAAGTTGGGTATTTGGGGTTTGCTTCCAGAAGATGTGTGAATCAAAGGGCAGGTGTACAATATTTTCAGCCCAAGGGTAACTCTAATGACATAATCCCATTCTGAGGCTGCCATTACCTCACTTTAAGCGGATTCACTTCAATGACACACAATGGGTGATATTAATGACATAACCAATCATCTGCGCCTGTTCTTTGGATTTGGAGGAGCTCAGCTCAAGCCTCCCCAAACCTTGTGAGAATATCAGTGCTGTCCCCAAATCTCTGCAAATTCCTAGGAGCTCATGATTTCCTGACCACGTCTTGTGAAGATTTCCATCTCCTGCTGAGTCTCACTCACGTATTTCTTCCTATTCTGTTATCTCGTCTCTGTGCAGATGGGAAATGCAGTCCCTCATCCTTCATCTAGTTGAGGGAAGTCAGCTATCTCAAAAGCAATAGAACTCTATGTCATGTGTGCCAAAAGTTAAAAACCAAACAAAATGGATCCTCAATGCTTCCTTTCCTCAACTTTTTTTTTAATCAGTAATTTTTTTATTAGTTTCAGGTGTACAAAACAATGTACTAGTTATACATGTCACCCCTCACAAAGTGATAAGCCCCCTCTCCCAATCTATTGCCCCTCTGACTTTTTTTTAAAGATTTTATTGGGGAATCGGGGAAGGGGAACAGACAAGTCCTTTTGTTCTTCAGTCTAGTTGTGGAGGATGTCGCTTCACTGGCCCATGTGGGTATTGTGATCACTGTGCTCTTCCCGGGTGAGGCTCACCAGCTGCCAGCCACTCACGGTAGCTTATGGCAGCCCACTGCAGCCCCACTGCAGCCTATGCCGTCGCCGGNAAAAAGAAATGAAACCTTTATTGGCATCTACAAAGATAAAATACCTTTGCTATAAGTGATTGCCTTTTGATGGTTAGTTCTTTTTATAGTTAATCGCATATAGAAGAGTTTGATGGAATTATGTATTATTATATAGTGGACACTTCCATTTTCTGAAAAGATTAAAAAAAACCAGATATTTGTATCATGTTTCCTGCATGAAAACTTTCCTTGGCCACAATTTTTCTGGGCTCTGAAAACATTGTAAAACTTTTACATCATTTGCTTTGGCCTATCAATATGCTGAAGACTAGTATCAGAGATTTTGACCTTTGGCAGTTTTTTAGCTGACTGGATAATAATTCAGCAATTTTTAATTATGTCACTGATAAGATAACTAAATAAGTAAATGAAATTTTTCAAGTGCCAAGTACAGCTGCTTTATAGTTTGCACCCAAACCCATTAATTCCAAATTGATAAAATGTCCACTGTGAATATTATACAGTATATTTTACAGAATTTGTGTAGAAGGTATTAGCTAAATTTTTTAATTTGCCTATCAGAATTATTGTTGACACAATTTATGCTTTGTGTAAAAGTAATAAAAATTGAAATTAAAAAATTAGCTTTCTGCCAATTTTCTTAGTTATCAAAAATATTAGAAAATAAATGTAGAATTTTCTTCTCAGTTATTTTATTTTGACAATCCTTGTTATCATATCTAAGCAGTGTACTCTTATCCCAGATTGAGCCAATCAGAAATACATATTCCATGTACCATGATAAGTGTTTTTATGAGTTATTTCATTTATTCCTTACAAGAATTCCCCGCTCATATTATCCACATTTTATAAATGAGAAATGAATGTGCAAGACTTCACAACTTATAGGTAGTAGTGCTGCGAATTGAACCCAGGCCAACTCAAGCCTGTACATTTAACAACAAAATTTCATGGCTCTTGAATTTAAAACAACTAAAAAACAAAAATACACCAGCAAGAAACCTACTTAAGCAACATTCTAGGATCACAATGTTTAACATCAAGTTTTATTGGCTAAACCCCTCCAAATAGATCCCAAGTCCAACTACCTTTCCCCTCCTTCACACTGCCTCTCACTGGCACACTGCAACAAGCTACCTCAGTAGCTCTCAAGGTACAGGGGCGTCTCAGCAGCAGCAGTATGGCCATCACCTGGGAACTGATTAGAAATACAGATTCTATGTCTCCCAACTCCCAGACCTGCTCACTCAGGAAGTCTTGGTGTGGAACTGGGGAGCTGTGTTTAACAAGCAATCGGGGGTGGGGTTGGGGTGTCTGAAACACACTCGAGTTTAACAACTGGCCTAACAGAAAGATTCATTCATCCAGTCTTCTGACAGCGTTGCCAACTTTATACAGTCTCTACTGAACCATCCGTCTTTTAAGAACCACTCTCATATCTTCACAGAATCAATTTTCACCCTCAAGAACAGTGATCTTCAATTCTCCTCAAATATGTGCTTCCTTCAACAGCTGAACTGGATCTGCATAAATCCAAAACCTCAGGTCTCCTGTGACCCTGATCATTTCCAAGGCTTCATGTACCCAGCCTATGTATAGAATCCTTTATACTGAAGCAGAGTTTAAAAATGAAAATAATTCAAAAGGATTTCTCATCTCCGCTTGTGCCCCTCAAAGAACATTAAAGATGACCAATAGGACTGAAAATATGAAGTGCTTGTTTGTCAATAATATCTAAATAAAGGTAGGAAAAGTTCAAAATTTTTAAAAATATCAAGTCCAGGCAAGGATATAGGGCAACAGGAAGTCTCTTGCATTGTTGATGGAAATGTACATTGGTACATCTGCTTTGGAAAACTATTTGACAGCAATCACTATAGACACAAATATATGCACTTTATAACCCAGTAATTCCACATGGGGACATATACCCAACATAAATGAGTGATTATGTCCACCAGCACATATATACAAGGATGTTCATACATAGCATTGTTATTCATAATAGCCAAACACTGGAAACACCCAAATGTCTGTCAAGTATAAAACAGATAATTTGTGAAATACTACACATTCTTTTAAAAAATCTGCTTTTGCTACCTATGATAATATTGATCAGTCTTACAGATGTAATGTTGAGTGAAAGAAGGCAGACACAAAAGACTACATTCCATACGTTTCTATTTTTATGAAGTTAAGTAAACACATAAAAACTAATCTATGGCAATCAACAGCAGAACAGTAATTACTTCTGGTGTGTGTGTGGGGTGGTGGCGGGGATGAGGAGGACATGTGTGGTGCTGGTATGTTCCATATCTTGATCTGGGTGGTAGTTACACAGGTGTAGACATATGTAAAAAATTAATCAAGCTTCATCCATAAGATTTGTGCACTTGATTGTACACGAGTAACATGTAAATTTTTTTTAACAGTGAAAGCAACAAAGAATATTAAAGGGAATCCCGATCATAATGAAGCAGGATTTTTCATGTGATTGTGTACACCGGGATCGGGGTCTCACAGCACCAAAGAGTGGAGACATGGACCAGAGAGGTAAGGTTTGTAGCAGAAGATAGTTTATTAGTGAGAAAGAGTTACAGCTCTCAAAGTGAGAGGGGGCACCCAAAACTGGAATGCCCCCAACTAAGGCAAAATTTTCTGGGTTTAAACCTTTTTTGTATGCCTGGGGAGAAAAGCTGGCTAGCATCTGTTGGTGCAAGGCCTGTGCTTTGAAGACATGCAGATATGCATTTTACCTGAGGATTCCTGACTGTCTTATGTTATGCTAACTAACCTCCTTGAAGATATACATTCTACCTGGTGATCCCTGACTTTTTGTCACAGGCTTGAAACAGAGCTTTTCCTTCTCCCCCACCTGAGTTTGTCACTCTGGGGGGTCCTGTGACTTAAACCTATCTGTCAACTAATAATATTATTTCCCTGCTCTGTTTTGGGTTCTGCCCTAATTCCCTCTACCATCGCAATTTCCCTGACTGCCTATAATTTTTCCATCTCAATAACTGACAGCAACAGCCTTGAGGTCAGCTTTCCTCTCCTCCCCAATTCCCTTGCACGCATCGCTGCTACAGTACCTGTCACTGACCAAATCCCCAAATCCTCTCTGACATCCAGGAGGTAGTTTTTCCTTTATTTCTCCTTTCTTTCAATCTTCACCCCAGATTTGATGTGGCTTTTTGCTAAACCCTCTCCTTTTGCCCACCACCTCTCAGGTCCACCTCTTTCTAAGTCCATCTCATTCCCTCAGTTCTGTATCCCCAAACATCTCGAATAGGATAACAAAGACAAAATTTTCTTTACTAGATAGTTACAGGGAGAGAAGTAAAGAGTGCTTAACCAATAATGTATTGATCGTGTCCTCTCATACACCCTCAGTGACGAAGTTCATTGAACTTTCCTAGGGAAAAGATACCACTGAGTAGTTATTTCTTTTTAATGACAGTGGTTACCAGTACAAACAACTGACCCCTCACCCAAAATGCAACAAGCTTTTGTCTTGCTCTTCTCAGCATTATCTACTAGCCTATACCAGGAATTCCATGCAGCATTTTTTTCCCCTGAAGATTGTAAAGGTGAAATTGGGAAGCAGCATGGCTTCTAGAGAATGCCAAAAGAGCCAGATTGCAGTTTCTTAAAATATGAATAGTGATAGCACATGTCAACTTTCAAAGGAACTGGTCCTGGGCACAGAGAACAGAGGAAATCAATAGCACTTCCCTGGTGTAAATCCCTAATGTTAAATGTATAGTCTTTGCCCATTGTTTCTCAGTCCGGATCTGAGAATATCTGGGGTTCAGCAGATATATTTTCAAAGATCTGTAGTAACTTATCCCTTTAGAACAGGCCTATAGGAAGTTAACCAGGGCCTGGGAGCAGGGGCGGGGGGAGTGGGGTGGGGGATAGGAAGTTATTATTTGATGGGTTCAGAGTTTCTTTTTGGGGCGATGAAAAAGTTATGTAAATAGATAGTGGTGACAGTTATATACTATTGTGAATGTACTTAATGCCACTGAATTGTGCACTTTAAAATGGTTAAAATGTTAATTTTTAGGCTATGTATATATTTTATCATCTGTTTTTTAAAAAACATCAATATAGACTTCCATTTCCAGCAATATGGCATATTAGCCATCTTGAAAAAACTTCCTAGGACAAAAATACATAAAATATTTGAAAAAGTATTTCATAAATGCATAGTTGAGGTAGTAGAAAGTAAGAGAAATCCTCAGAGGTTTAAAGAAAATGCAGCGTGAGAAAACATAAACCCAGAGAGGTGAGTGAGATCTAAACCTGGTGGCTGCCCTGATGTCCCCTGCTGACCTTAGCTATTTTAATGGGTCTTCCATAGGGACAGAAGACAAAGCCTGAGACTTGGAAACTGGACCCTCCGTGAGTGAACTTAGAACAATCCAACCACCTCCAGAGTGTGACCTTAACAACACTTGCCTTTCTTGACCTTGGCTATATAGATGGCAGAGAAAAAAAAAAGTCTCCCATGAAATTTTCTGATTACGAACTGGCCTCCAGTAGGTTTGAAGCCTGTAAGTCTTAGTAATTCCTATTGCTTCTAGAGCAGGCTTCTTTTTCATCTTCTTTCTTAAAATTTGCAAAACCATCATAGATCAATTTTTCAAGTAGAACACACCCAGTGCATTCACCTGTTCTTCACATGACGTATTTCCCAGACCTCTTACATAGCAGTCTCCCTTTGGGTACTTTCTGGCTTATTCCAGTATCGTTTTAAGGAATGACCACAACGGGAAAGAGTAACACAGATTTGGCTCAACCTACAGAGAGCAGAATGAGACTCCCACCTCTCGTGATTGGTGTATTCATTATCTACCACTGAAGAAGAAATTACCCTAAAACTTAGTGCCTTGAAACAACAACACTTACGATCTCACCATTTCTGTCGGTGGGTCAGGAATCTGGGCACAGCCAAGCTGGGCCCTCTGGCTCTCGTTCTCTCCCAATGTGGCAGTCAACGTATTGGCTGGGATGGTCCTCATTTCAAGGCTCGCCTGGGAAAGGATCTGCTTCCAAGCTCGCTCATGCAGTTGTGAATAGGACACAGTGTCTTCGGGCTGTTGGTCTGAGGGCCTCAGTTCCTCACGCACGGGCTGCTGGCCGGAGGCCACCCTTGGTTCTTTGCCACATGGGCCTCTCTTCAGGGAAGCTCACAACATAGTAGTTTGCTTCATCAGAGTGAGCAAGTGAGGAGAGCCAGAGAGAAAGACAGAAGTTGCAATCCTTTGTAACCTAATCATGGAAGTGACATTCCATCTTTTTTGCCATATTCAATTTGTTAGAAGCATGTCACTAGGTCCAGCTTACACACAAAGGGATGGGATTACCCAAGGCATGATTTCCAAGAGGCAGGGGTCATTGGGAGCCATTTCAGTAGCAGACTACCACAACTGGACACCACACTTCTAATCCAGAACCTAAAATTGTGACCTAAAAAACCCCAACATTCATGACTGAAATTTAAGTAACCCCAGGTTAGTGAGGCCCTTGGGTACTTGGCAAATATAAACGCCAGTCCTCTTTGGAGAAACTTACCTTAAGCCCAGGCATTAAGTACTTCCACCAGATAGAGTTCCAACAAACATGCGTTTTCAATAAAAAAGAAAAAAAACCACAAGTCACCATGAGTGACAATTAGCAGAAATAAAGGATCAGACCTGCCAATACTACAGATACTGGAATTATCAGATACACAGTATATATATAATAAGCATGTTTAAGCTATACACTTAAAAATGTGACTAAGAAACAAGTAAAAAATAATAAATCAGATTTAAAACAAAAATAATTTTTAGGTATGAAAAATAATTGAAATTAGAAAAATCAATAGACTGGTCAAAACACCAGATTGAACACAGCTGAAGTAAGAAATAATGAACAGAAAGATAGATCTCAAGAAATTACCCAGAATGCAGCAAGGTAAAGACATGGAAAATATTGGGCCAGCCGAGTTTCGCATTGGTTAAGAGCTGGCTTGGGACGCCAGAGGGCCCCGGTTCAGATCCCACATATGAGGGCCAGTGACGCTGCCCTCTACAGCTAAGATGCTGAAC
>NW_017731363.1:6528483-6531352 GCF_001890085.2 Hipposideros armiger
TGGGCTGCCATGAGTCGCCGGCGACGGCATAGGCTGCAGCCCCTGCTGCAGTGGGTTGCCATGGGCTACCGTGTGTAGCCAGCAGCCAACCTGAGCAGCCAGCAGCCGCAGTGAGCGGCCGTCCAGAAGCCGGTGACTGATCGGCTTCGCCTGGGAAGAGCGCAATGATGGTGCCAACTTGGGTCAGTGAAGCAACGTCCTCCACAACTAGACTAAAGAACAAAAAAAAAGACAGCAATTTGTCTGTTTCCCTTCCCCAATTCCCCAATAAAAATCTTTTTAAAAAATTTCCTTATAGTTCTATATCTAGGGAAGCTAAAGTTAAAAAAATCTTATTGACAACATTACTATAGACCACAAGTCAGCATGCCTTTTCATTTTAAGGGCCAGGTAGTTAATATTTTAGGCTCTGTGGGCCATTAGGTCTCTGTCACAACTACTCAACTCTGTTGTGGTGCAAAGCTGCCATAGATAATGCAAACAAAGGAGCATGGCTGTGTTCCAGTAAAACTTTAGTTAAAAAACAGGCAGAGGGCTAGATTTGATCCTCAGGCCATAATTTGACAACTCCTGCTATAAACTATGAACTATTTTCAGTAATTGAATATGAAGGAGTTTTCATATTTGCTGAAGCTATAAATCCTAGTTGTTAAGTTCCTTCTAGAAAAATGTGTTATCTAAACACTTCTTGAAATGTATTCTGCTGTATGCAGAAAGGCTATGATATTACTAAATGTGATACTTTATCTTGGATGTCAGATATTTGGATATGCAGAAAAAACTACAAGTTATATTTAAGTCTGACAGCATGATAAATTAATAAATTCAACTCAGCTTCTGTTTAATTGTTGAGAGTTTGCTGAGGTCTCACACAGCTATCAACATAATACAGTCTGATTGAGGAACTATTTTATAGGATGGAAAATCATTTTTAAAATGTGTCAATTATTATCAATAATAGAACAAACATGGTAAAGGCTAAGAGTGATTCAGAAATCATCAGCATACAATGTTTTGTTATATACCCTTCAGTATGGTAATCAGAAAGCAATTATAACTGTCTATAAGCAAAAAAATTGTGGGCCACTTCGCCATACTTCAGTCAAAGACAAAAATACATGATGTCCAAAGATTTTGGAATTGCCTCGTCATATATTAAACAAGATGTTTAAACAAGATGTTTAAACAAGATGGGATAGCAGCCACTACGTTTACAAGTCATCTTGAACAAAACCAAAATAATATGATTTTTATATGACAACAATATACCTTACCTTATTAAAACTGCTTGCAGAGAAAGTACTTTGCTTGCTGGAACCTGAGGAAGAAGTAACCAAACCAATGCTCTCAGAATGCACGTATTTCTTACATATAGCTGCTGAAAATATTCTCTTATCATTCTGCTTCAGGAAGATGCTGATACTGGAGTACGTGACATGAAACTTAAATGCAGATGGAAAAACCAAAACAATTGGTTTCTTGAAAGCTAATTATATTACTTCTTTGTCATATTTTTAAAGTGTTTTTTTTTAAAGANCCAGAAGCCGGCGACTGATCTGCCTCACCCAGGAAGAGAGCAATGATGGTGCCAACTTGGGCCAGTGAAGCAACATCCTCCACAACTAGACTGAAGACCAAAACGACAGCAACTTGTCTGTTCCCCTTCCCCCAATTCCCCAATTAAAAAAATCTTTAAAAAAAAAAGACATGGAAAATATTAAAGAGAGGGAAATAGGTAAGGAGAATAGAGAAGCTGTTACATCTAACTGGACATTTAAAATGAGATGAAAGATTAAGAGAGAAAGTTTGTTTTTCTCCTGTCAATCTGCCTTTTTATTACAGATGTATCTCAACCAAGAACCTAGAAAGGTAGAAGGAAAATTATTTTTCCTCCCCCACATGGCCAAATGCCTACTTCAACATCATTTATGGCATCCCTGAAAATGTATTCAACCAGTAATCATATGATGGAGTTGGGTATCATCATATATAATTAGCGAAACAATTTCAATAGTATAGATAGAACGTGTCACTTGAATGTATTGAAAATGTTTTAATATCCACTCTCAAATATATGTAAGCATTCTTCTTATTTTTTTAAGGAGGGCACAGCTCAAAATGGCCCATGCGGGGATTGAACTGGCAGCCTTGTTGTTCAGAGCACACGCTCTAACCAACTGAGCCATCCGGCCACCCAGTAAGCATTCTAAAATAACGTGGACTGAAATTTGTCTTTACTTGTCCTAAGTATACATCCCTCACTTGAATAACAAATATATACCCATTACTGGAGAGTAAAATGCTACAATAATTAGGATTTTTAAAACTTTTAAGTTTATGTGAAAACCAATTATTAAGAATTGCATTGCTCAGCTTTTGCTAGGTTATGCTGTGGCAACAAACTCTAAAATAAAGAACTATATTTAATTTTTTGTTATTTACTTCCACTTAGGCCATAAGCCTTACAAGAAAATTGTTCACAGCTTGCAAGGGGAAATTAACAGCAGAATGTCAGTTTACCTCCTGACAATTTCATAAGCAGAAAAAATTCCAACATCCTGTTCAACAGCATCCTGGATAAATCATCTTAAATTTAAATATAATAAAGAATGTAAAGTATAAGAAGATTAAAATAAAGCGTTAGAGCAAAACAAGACATCAAAACCACATTTTATTCCCACTTATCAAACTTTAAAATAGTAGAGTTTATGAGAAGGCTTTAAGAAGATAATTCCTGCGCTGGCCGAGTGGCGCGTTGGTTAAGAACTGGCTTGGGACGACAGAGGGCCCCGGTTCGGATCCCACATATGAGGGCCAGTGACACTGCCCTCTACAGCTAAGATGCTGAACAACAGCTCAACCTGGAGCT
>NW_017731363.1:6533162-6556092 GCF_001890085.2 Hipposideros armiger
TTTTTTTTTTTTTTAGCTGAGCCGTCCTGCCACCTATTGGCAGCTTAGCAGTAGCTCAGCTTGGGCCGGGCATCGAACCGCTGTTGCTCAGAGCTGAAACTCTTGAGCGAGCTCTTAACCAACTGAGCCACTCGGCCGGCCCTCTTTGCCATATTTTTAGAGCCAAGGTTTAAGGACAAATTTTATTCATGTAACTATGTAAAACAGCAATTGCAGGCAAAACATAAATATATTAGGAATTAAAAAATGTACGTAAAGAAGCTTGAGATTCAGAAAATATTTTCTTTAACTGGTACTAAAAGCTTCCACATGAGGGACTGGTTCAACCAAACTGCACCATCAGCAGCAGCCACACCAAGACTAGGGTTTATAAATGGAGATGAGTCTTTACTTTTGTTGGTTCTTATTAAAGAGAAAGGAAAGCTTGATAATTTTGTGGCAGCATCAACACTAGCAGTATCCCATAAGGGTAGCACTAACCACACATTATCTGCTACTATGCCCTCTGTAGGTGAAAGTGAGGGGGAGAAAGAACTTTTCCTTTCTCCTTTTAGGTTCTTTCAGCTGGTCTAATATTTACATCTCCAGGAGACAGATTAACAAGAGAAAACAACCAAATTTAATCACATGCATATGTACGTGAACCCTACAAATATGAGAGAATCAGAGACCTCACGTACATGAGAGGTTCAGGGACAGAAAGGTTAAATGAGGTATACATGACATCCTGAGCTGAGGAAGAGATAAGAAGCCTTGGTGTTCAGAGGGGAGGAGGGCCATTCACAGGAAAATAAGAGCAGATTTTCAGTAATTAGATGTTTGCCCTGGCCTATAGATAGGCCATAAAAGGTTATTTCTGGAAATAACTCTGATTATGGGAGCAGCTCCTAATTTAAATTCTTTGAGGGAGAGATAAATTTCCCTTGAGCCCACAGGGTCTTGATTGCCTTCAGCTCAAAATAATCCACAGGCCAAAGTGGCACATCTTGGGGAGGACTGTTCTGAACCCCTTTCAGAAGAAAGCATCTATTTATGTGGTAGATAACACAACTGTTTATTTCCAGGTGTATTTTTCTTGACTCTTAGGTATACAGGGGATTACACTCCTTCTGCCCTTAAAGGCACAGCTATTTGACTCCTTTGGGCTGATGAAAAGTGAGTGAAAGTAACCTTACACATCTGGGCCATTGCATTTCGCTGCCAGTGGTAAATACTCTAGTCCTCCCCTTCTCAGCTGCAGTGAACCCTGAGCTTCATTTTGAGATGTGGAGATGATAAGATGGCGGAGTCCCCATCAGTCTGCCAGCCCATGATGGATGCATATCACAAACAAAAAATAAATCTTTGCTGTTTTAAGCCACTGGGATTTTAGGGTTTGTTTCCCAAGCACAACCTAGCTTATCCTGACTGGTGTAATTTAGTGTCATAAATGTATAGTATAATGACCCCAGAAGCAAACTACCAGCTTACACTTGATGAGAAATAAATATTCCTGAATAGAATGTCAAACTTGAAAAGTCTGAATATTAACATTTTAATAGTAAAATTGTAATAATAGTTTTAAAATTAATAATACCTGACTTTTATATTTCATGTTGATTCTGGTATCTTAGAAGTTTATTATGTGATAGTGATATTCTGCTGCCACCAAATATTGATTTTTAACATGTAGCTATTTTGCATTCAGCCAAATGTACATTTGGTGCCCATCTAAAAAATATATACTAAATAAAAATTATATGACAAAAAGCTTGGCTCTGTGCCCTTCATTTAAAATAGTTACTTGACAGAAACCTGAACCGATTTGTAAATCATCACAAATTATTCAAAGGACTAATACCTTGATCTTCTAAAACTCAGGCATTTTTTGCTGCCCTCTTGCATCCCCTATCTTGTCTCTCCTGCTGCCACCAGCTGGCTTCCACTACTGTTGAATTCCAGAAACCAGCAGGATTCAATTCAGTGTTTTGTTCTGACTGCTGGGTCCCTGATGAGAACACCAGTCAGTTAAATAAGTTAAATTTTAGGTTGAGAATAGAAAAACAATCAACTCATTTCCTACATATTTTGTATAATCAGATAGCCACACAATAGCTGGTACTTGTCCTGCTATGGTGGTCCAGACAAGCCCTCAGGCTAACAAAAGAGAAGACATTTCCATTCTTAAGTTGATATTCTCCTCCCAGGGAAGAACAGTATTAAAAATTACAGAAGTTATATAAGAGCAAAGGTCTGTTCAAATACAATAGCGCACCTTTAGTCTTAGTGTAGTTTTAGGCTTTAATTACTTCAAAAGTACAAATTCTACAAACTTACACAAAACATCATTTGAAAGTCAAGTAATTTAAATCTCTTTCATGCTTATTTGCTCTTGGGAATTTTTGAACAGTAAACATATTTCAATATTTTGTTTCAGTCAATGTTTACCATCCTCAACTAGGGGGACTAAAAAATTTGAAATTTAAAATTATTCAAAATACATAAAATGAGTAAGTATAGAAAAAATTTAAGTAAACATTCAAGTGATGCTTTTTGCAAGTATGTAGCATTTATACTTCTGAAATGATCAAAACCTAAAACTGCATTAAGACTTTTGGGACACCTGTACATGGAAAACAGTGGAGTCACAGGATGCTTGATGATCTTTTATAATTTACACCCAGCTATGTCCAAAATAAATTGACACGTTTTGTAGTAACACATACACACATATATACAAGATAAGTCACAAGGTTTCTTGAACCTAGAGAGGAGATATAGTGCTAAATTATTAAAACTTTAGGAAAAGTATGGAGAGTGAGGCAAACTAGTAGCAATATTTGTAAGATTGGTTTCTGTTATTACACTTTAGTTTTACTTTAGAGGGGGTTGAGAGCGCATTTTTATTCGAGATACTTGTTCTTATGATAGTATTAAGACAGGTTAGTTAGTATAACGTCAGGCAGTCAGGAATTCCCTGGTAGACTGAGCAAAGATAAAACACTCGCCATTTCTTACACTAGCCATTTTTTTCAAAGTTATGAGCTAACTCCCCTTGTTGGAACATCAATCATGCCCCAGAGTAACAAAGCCATTTTGAAGGACATTATACGGAAAGGCCTTCCCAAGGCTTAGCAACAGAACAAACCTGAGAAAACACCTTAATAACAAACACTAATATTCCAGCACTCCCCCTTCCAGGCAGAAAGAAAAGTTTAAAACTCAAGCCTTTTACCCTAGCTAGTGGGCATCCCATTTTCCGAGTACCCCCTCCAGCTCGGGAGCTGTAACCTTTCTCTTGCTTTAATGAAACTCTCCTCTGCTACAAACTCTACCTCTCTCGTCCGTGTCTCCATTCTTCAGCTTCACGAGGCCACGACCCGGCACAAGAAATATCCTACATCAGTATTATGTTCTCAATATTTGGGTATTAGTATTTTTATTGCTAATGATGCTTTTCCAGAAAAGTTAACACAAGTAACTTTTAAGGACTTGAAAATTAATGCAAAAAAAACAATCCATAAATATTAGTTTTCCTTGTATAGTTCAGTGGTTGTCAATCTTGGCTGCACAGAGGAACGATCTATGGAGCTTAAAAAAATACTAATGCTTGGATCCCAAGCTGAGATTGACTTAGTTTAGGCTCCAGAACTTAAAAAAAAAATTTTTTAAATCCCCTAGTGCTCCTAATGTACAGCCAAGGTTGAGAGCCACTGTTCCAAGTCAATATATAATCAGGTATACATCAACATAAAAATATGTGCGTGTTCAGAGCTCCATTTTTTTGGTTTTTACCATAGAACTAATCTCAAATTTTGTAATGAAAGAGGTTGAGAAAATAACCTAATTTAATCAACAACATAAATAAAGCTCTGTCAGGGTGGAAAAATTTCTCTTCCCTTCTAGGTTCTTCTGGCTGGTATAAAAATTAAATTGACATGAGACAGACTAACAGGAGCAAAGCAAGCAAAAGTTTCATAACATGTATACCTCCTGTATACGCAGGAGAGACCCAGGAAAACTGAGTAACTGAAATGGCAGAAGCCATCAACTTAAATACCATCTTCAGCTAAAGACAAACGATGTTGGGGGTGGGGAGGAGGCCAGGTAGGGAGGTGACCAGGCAAAGCACAGGAAACAAGGGTCAGGCTGTTATGCAGAGTTAAGTCCTGCCTCTCCATTGATAAGTTTCTAGCGATTTCCTTATCTTGCTCTTCCTGGTACAGAGAAGGAGGGACCTTACAAATGGAGATTTCCCTTTATAAATGTAAATATCTCTTACAAAAGCGTAACTTCTACTAGGTTTTCAGAGCTTCTCTTATGTTTGTAGTTTTTTTTTAATAACCAGTTTAAAATAATATGCCAAAAAGGGTGGCAAATATTTTGGGGTAGCAAATCCTGCTCCCCTACACAGCTCTAAAATACTATGTTGAGCAAAATATGCCAGACAAAAAACAGTACTTACTGTACGACTCTACTTACATAAAGTTTAAATAAATTAAAAGGGGAGGGGGATTTACTGGGAAATTCCTGAGATGAAAATGTTCTTTCTTTTGATTAGGGTACACAGATATATGGTTATTAAGATTCATCAAAATGGACAGTTGAGATCTGTATTACGATTTCGCTGTATGTAAATTAACTTAAATGAAAAGAATGTAACTAACTTAAATCTAGATAACTATGACAAGGTGTGGGAGGCGGAGACAATTATTACTTCAGATGACCTCAAACCCTCACTAAATTAAAAGGAACAGCGAACACCACGCCAGAGCTGGAGAGAACGGCGAGCTAACAGCAGGGAGGGCCAAAGCCTAAGAAATCGCTAGAGGGCTAGCAGCCGCAGCGAAGCTGATGCCGGGATCACGGCGCCCGAGTGCCCCACAAAAATAAGCCCCCGCGCCCTTTTCCGGTGCGCACACGTCTGTCCGTCCGTGTGACCCCACCGGAAGGGTCCGGGGGAAAAGCAGTGCCATCGCGAGAAGTGAGCCGGTAACAGGTTGGTTCCTGCGCGGATGCTGTGGCTGTAAGAGCCGCGTGGTCGGCTGGTTGCGGTTCGCAGGGAGGAGGACGCCGGGGGCTCGCCTTCCCTCCGCCGCCTCTGCCACTGCCATGATTCCGGTGTCGCTGGTGGTGGTAGTGGTGGGTGGCTGGACTGCCGTCTACCTGACCGACTTGGTGCTGAAGGTGAGAGCTTCGGGCTGATGGCTCAAGCCCACGCGCGGTACCCAGGGCGGGGTGCAGGGCCCGAAGCCTTTCCTGCTCCCCTACCTCGCGCCTCCCGGGCTGGCAGCCGCGCGGCCGTTGCCCACGTTTGGTCTTAAAGCGCGGCGGGCCGCGCGGGAGGGGTGTGGCGGCCTGCCCAGCAGCCGCAGTCTCGTTGCCGGGCGGTGCAGGCCCCGCAGCCTTGGCGTCCTGCTGAGGAAGCTCCGGTAATAGTCTCACGAGGACCGGGGTCCTGCCATACCTCACGGCAGTGCCCCAGGGAGGAAACGAAATTTTCCGCCTAGGAAAGGCATTGTTTCCCCTCATTGTCTTGAACTCCACGACTCTGTAGAGACTGCTGGCACTGGAATGAATCTAAATTAAGTTGTGATTTAGATCAGTTGTCTCAAACTTTAAAAGTGCATACGGTCATGGGAGTTCCGGTTAAAATGCACATTCTGATTCAGCAGGTCTGCGGCAGGGCCTGAGATGGTGCGTTTGTAACCAGTTCCCAATTGCTACCAATGCTGTTTGCTAATCTACAGACCATTCTTCAAAGTAGCATCCTCAGAAGCAGGGATTTAGATAACTAGCCTCTGATTATTCGAATGTTAATTTGCACCCGGCTCCCCCTTCTTTACATTAACTCCCCTCCCACCCACACTCTGGGTGCACGGTCCATTCTCCAGTTATTTGGGAAGGGTAGCAAAAATTACCAACATTTGTCTGACTGCATGGTTCAAGCAACCTTTTGGAATTGAATATTGGGGGTGTGGGGCTTAACTATGTGTGGAATAAAATCATATAAATTCTCAAATGTTTAATAAAAATTCCAGTTATGAATAGTAAAACCATGTTATGAATACCGTTCTAAATAGAATGCTATAGTTTAGTATTGTGTGCTTTAGATTTCACAGTAAAATGAAATGATACTTGTGCTTCTTAGTTGCAGTTAAACTTGCAAAGTGAGGCGGTTATACAGTGGCGTCCTTAGAGCAAGAGCTGGGATCTGCCACTTCTAGCCCTTGTGACCTTGGACAAAATATTATCTTGTGCCTCGGTTTCTTCCTCTTTAAAATAGGGGTAATAATTGGTAAGGATTTCCTGATATTGTAGAGAGCATTACATTAGTTCATACACATAAAGCCTTGCTACTCAACCTGAGGTTCAAAGACCAGCACCACTTGCATCATCTGGGAGCTTGTCAGAACTGCAGAATTCGAATCTCAGTCCTCAACCCTGATCTACAGAATCAGACTCTGCTGCTTCTTGGCATAGTGCTTAGCATGGCATAAGCAGCACAGGCCACTGCTTTAAAACAGATTCTGTTTAGAAGCAAAGGCACACGATTTCTTCGTGTTGCATCTCCCTGGGGATTGGCGACACTTCAGAGCTTTCGAAGCCTGCACCTTCAGTTTGTTTCCAACATGGTCTGCTCTTCCACTATTGGTTCTTCTAGGATTTCCTTAGTAGACATCTGCTGAAAGGGTGCGTCACTCTCATTTTCCAAGTCCTGGAAAATAAGCAGGTTTAAAACACTTCACCTAAAGATTGAGAGCAGAGAACATTACGTATCCGAAGGCAAACGGATACCTGTGTTCAGACTCAGGTCATTTTTGATGACTGGGCTGAAATATCCTTCTAGGAACAGATAAGTTTCTCAAATGGATGGACAATGATATGACAAAATACTTACTGTACTTACAGTAACTGAGGTAATAGGTGTTCAGTGTATATAAAACAGCCTTACATTATCTAAAATCCTTACTCAAGGACTTCAAACTTCTCTAAAGATAAAACTCTTGTTAGGCTGTGTATAAACAGTTATCTCTCCAACCATGAAGAATGTAAGAGAAGTTCCTGAGACCAAGATGGCTTTAGATAAATTTTGTACTTTTACATGATCCAAGTCAGCCTAATTTCTTAGGGTTGTTGCTCAGAAAAGGACAGAAAGCATTGATTCCAAGTAACCTGTACCCTCTGCTGGATTATTTGGGAGTCTCTTCAAATTATATCACAAGCACACTTGCTATGGTAACAAGGCTTCTATTGGGTTGTCGGAAAAGTCATGACGCATTTTTGCAATGAAAAACAAAAAATACTTCATGACTTTGCTGACAACCCAGTAGACCTGCACTGCCCAGTGCGGTAGCCGTTGAGCTACACATGGCTGTTGAGCATTTGAAATGGGGCGAGTCCGAATTGAGATGTACTGTAAGTGGCAAGTTGACACCGGATTTGGAAGACTTAGTGCACAAATGAATGAATAGAATTGTAAATTATTTCAGTGATATTTTATATTGATTTCATGTTAAAATGATAATATCTTGGATATTTTGAGTTAATATATGTAAATTAATTTCTTTCCGTTTACTTTTTAAAATTTGGCTACTAGAAATGTTAACATTATGTATGTGACTGGCATTTGTGGCTCACGTTATATTTCCATTGGGCAACAGTGCTCTAAAGCAGAGGGCAGCAAACTCTGTAAAGGGTCAGACAATATTTTACGTTTTGTGGCCCACACAGTCTGTGTCACATATTCTTATTTTTGTTGTCTTTTTACAATCCCTTAAAAATGTAGAAACCATCCTTAGCTCATAGACATTACAAAAACAGGTTGCAGGCTGGATTTGGCCCATCGGCCATAGCATACTGGGCCCTAATCTCAGCAGACCAGCTAGTCTGAGACTTTTACTTTGATATCCTGAAGAATAAACATAAAGCTTCAAAATTGTAAGCATTTGGGCAGTCAGCATCTTGCTCTCCTGTAGAAAATACTTTTGATTTTCTTAAACATTATAAATTGTTCTTCAAAATTGAGTGATGTGGAACTTTTCTTTCTCTCTTAGTCATCTGTATATTTTAAGCATTCTTATGAAGACTGGCTGGAAAACAACGGATTAAGCATCTCCCCTTTTCACATAAGATGGCAAACTGCTGTTTTCAATCGTGCCTTTTACAGTTGGGGACGGCGGAAAGCGAGGCTGCTTTACCAGTGGTATGCTTCATTTTCTCTTTACGGTTTAAATTAGTCATTGTGATCATGAGAAATGCTTGTTAAATTAGCTGTTTCCATCAATTACCAATCTACTGAGTTTTAAAATGTTGGCAGTATAAAAACTTTATGGTTTTATATAAACTTATGGGATTGCCTCATTGTGCTTTCTCATACGTTAAAAATCCCAAGTTCTAAATCTTGACCTGGGTGGTGGATACATGGGTGCACATATGTAAAAATTCAGTGAGCTGTACACTTCAGACTTGTACACTTCACTGTGTACCTTATACACTAACAGAAAAGCAAAAAACACATGGGGCATTTTCCATCAGGAAAATAATCCGGGAGAATTCTCTTCCCCATCATCACACATAGAAATGAGGGTCCTAGAAGCCATAGACACCCCAGAGTCTGCAGGCTTTCCCCTGTATTTCTTTTGTGATACTCTTCCAGGGGAAGGCTATTTAAAATATTTAACAACCAATAAGCCATATGCACAACCGAAGTGGGAAACTGGCCAACCAGATTGCAGCATCAGGGTCCTGGAGCCCCCTTACCATCCCAGGCATCACCCTTTAGTTTAAAACATAAAAAGAAATCAAAAGCTTATGGCGTTTATGGTAAGGGGGTTTACGATGATCTCTGGGACACCCTAGAGACTGACAAATCAGTTGAGAGAAATTCTAGTATGGCAGTAGGGGGCCTTTGTCTAAATTCCTTTGTGTTAAAAATTGAGCTCCAGGGCCGGCCGAGTGGCGCGATGGTTAAGAACTCGCTTGGGATGCCAGAGGGCCCCGGTTCGGATCCCACATATGAGGGCCAGTGACACTGCCCTCCACAGCTAAGATGCTGAACAACAGCTCAACCTGGAGCTGGGTTGCCATGAGTCGCCGGCGACGGCGTGGGCTGCAGTCCCTGTGGCAGTGGATTGCCATGGGCTACCGTGTGTGTCCAGCAGCCAGCGTGAGCGGCCAGCAGCCGCAGTGAGCGGCCGTCCAGAGGCCGGCGACTGATCTGCCTCGCCAGAGAAGAGCGCAATGATGGTGCCAACTTGGGCCAGTGAAGCAACGTCCTCCACAACTAGACTGAAGAACAAAACAACAGCAACTTGTCTGTTCCCCTTTCCCCAATTCCCCAGCACTGTTCCCATCCCCCCAATTTCCCAATAAAAATCTTTAAAAAAAAAAAAAAAAAAAAAAAAAATTGAGCTCCAAATGGAGTAGACCTAAATGAAAATACTCAGATCATCAAAATGCAGAAAATGCAACAGCAAATCAAAGCAAACAAGAGGAAGTAGGAAATACTAAAGAGCAGAAATCAGTGAAGTAGAAAGTATACAGTACAGCAAATCAGCAAAGCCAAAAGTTGGTTCTTTGAAAAGATTAATAAAATGTATAAACCTGTACCATGACTGATTAAGAAAAGAGAGCCCATAAGTAACTAAAAAGCAGAATTGAAAATTGGAACATTAATATAGATTCTATAAACATTAAAAAAATGAAATTATTATAAACAATTCTGTGCCTATAAATTTGACAATATAGATGAACAAGTTCCTTGAAAAACACAACTTATCAAAATGTATTAGATTATCCCAACTATAGAAGGGTAACTGCTAATTACAAAAACAGTAAAAGAAAGAAACTCATTAAATGTTACCATGTTAGTATTTAAGCTCATCACAAAATACAGCTAACATAAGATACAAATAATAGAACTGGTAGAGGAAAAAGAATGGATATCTGTAATGTCAAAAGAATTTTAATAACAGAACAAGATCAAAACATTGCTATGTAAATGAGCAAAAGACATGCAAGGAAACAAACTTTATTGGGAAGAATATTCAGCCTCTTAAATTATGAGAGAACTGTAAGTTATTAGAACTGTTTAAAGAGACAAGTGCCTGTGCTTCAGTCACAGATCTGAAGTTCAGTAGGAAAAAGAGACAGAGGTATGGGACTTTTTAGACATTTATTTTGAAGCTATGAAATGTGGCTGGTCGATGAATCTTTTTAGTCCCTCAATTGTGAGGACTTGTACATTTATGCAATTTTTTCCTCTTAACAGGTTCAATTTTGGAATGGTGTTTGGCGTAATTGCCATGTTTAGCTCTTTTTTTCTACTGGGGAAAACACTGATGCAGACTTTAGCACAAATGATGGCAGACTCTTCTGCATCTTATTCTTCCTCCTCTTCTTCCTCTTCTTCCTCTTCCTCTTCTTCCTCTTCCTCTTCTTCCTCCTCCTCCTCCTCCTCCTCCTCCTCACTTCACAACGAACAGGTGCTACAAGTTGTGGTAAGTGCCTTCTTTTCACTTTACCTAAGTTTGTTGAAACATAGATACAAGATATTTCTTCTGGATAGCATAACTCCTATCCATAACATAAATATGAAAATAAATGAAAAGTCTCACGATTTCTCAAATTATCTGCTTAAATAAAAATATTAGTAAGACTACAGCAAGGAATTCTTGCAATATGTAATAGTAATAATAGTAGTAGAACAAATAGATTGTCATCAAGACTGTTACCAATACACGGGTATTTCATTTAATACATGTTGTCTTGAGATGTTAAATGATTGTTACTATCAAAGAATAAGTATGTTGATTTAGGATCTCTGTAATGTATAAATAAATTGCATTTTTATCCTATGCAAAGTGTTCCCTTTCCTCTTCGTGGCTTTCATACTTAAACCAATAATATCCTTTTAATTAAAAGTATAAGACCTTTTTGAATGGTCACTGATTTTTTTGATGTGAAGAATAATGTGCTGAGTTGTACTCCTTTGACTGTGAGCTATTTAGAATAATTCTGTCTTTAAAGCACATGTATAGACCTTTACCTTATCAGTTCATGTCTCCGGAGTTTGGAAGGGTGCTTTACCATTGGCTTTTATTTCAAAATTGTTACATGTATAGATTCCATTTCTAGGGGTCATGGATGTTATGGTTTTAATCATATTCTTATTAATGGAATAGACTATTTATGAGTTAGTGACAGTTTGTTGTTGTTGTTTTAAAGATTTTATTGGGGAATTTTGGAAGGAGAACAGTGTTGGGGAATTGGGGAAGGGGAACAGCCAAGTTGTTGTCCTTCAATCTTAATTGTGGAGGGTGCAGTTAGCTCAGCTCCAAGTCCAGTCGCCGTCTGGCTGCCCGTTGGCAGCTCGCAGCCACTCAGCTCAAGGTGCCATGTTCAATCTTAGTTGCAGGGGGGCACAGCCCACCATCCCATGTGGGAGTCGAACCCGCAACCTTGTTGTTAACAGCATGCGCTTTCATCAGCTGAGCCATCCTGCCACCTGTTGGCAGCTCAGTGGCAGCTCAGCTCGGGCGCAGCATCACTGGCCCATGTGGGAATCAAACCGGCGACCCTGTTGCTCAGAGCTCGTGCTCTTAACCAACTGAGCCACTCGGCCGGCCCTGTTCTTCTTCTTTCTTTTTTTTTTTTTTAACTCAGCACTTTGTGGCTTTTTATTAGGCTGGGTAACTATGGGAAGATTTAGAAGTCATTTGTAGAGAATGATACAGACTGTCTCCTATGGTAATAGGTCTTTCTTAGAGGTTAAAAGGATTCTCCAGGTGAGGCCTCAGGAGATGATTTATCACTTTAACAAACGTTAACTGACTGTATTCTGCCTATCGGCCATGTGCTGTTGAGTCCTGCTTATATGGGGAACAAAATCCAATCCTAGCAGTCGTGGAGCTTTTAGTCTAGAGGGAGAGCTGCTATGATTGTGCCACAGTTGGATAAAGTGTAAGTTGCTGTCGGGATAGAGAGTAGGCGTTCTGAGACATGCCTGGCACTGGGGAGAGGGTCAAGGAGAGCTTCAGGGGAAGGGTGAGGAGAGTCTACATGGGAAAGGAAGGTGGCAGTTGAGCATCCTAGTAACAGAAGGAACCATATAATATGGAAAGGTGGAGGGAATAATAACAGTAATAATAAAGTCTAGTTAGTATGCAGTGCTTCCCATGTGAGATTTTGGGGCCCGTTTTATTTTATTCTTGCAATAACCTGGAGGTAAGATTCACAGAGGAGAAAGTCAAGGCACAGAGATGTTAAGTCACTTGCCTGTGGTCACAGCTAGTAAATGGTAGATCCATCCCTCATCCACCACTGACCTCAGAGCCATTATGTTCTACTCCCTTAAGAGAGACCAATCATTTTTCAAGGGACTATAAAGTAACTTTGACCTGTGTCTAGGTGGTATATGGTGCAGGAGATAAGACAGGAGATACATGTAGAGTTTGGGTGATGAAGGGCCATTCTAATAAGTTCCGATTTTCACTGTAGATAACAGGTCTGTGAAAGTGAACCAAAGTCGGGTTCCACCGAAGATGTGGAGACCATTTAAGAGGGCAGTTGGAATAATTCACATTAGAAGTGATAAAGACTTAAACTAAATCAGTGGTAAGAAGAATGAAGGGGGTAGATTCAAGGGGTCTTTTGGAATAGAATTCTCAGGCCTTGGCGACTAATTGAACGTAAGGCTGGAGGGAGAAGGAAGAGTTTAGGATAATTCTTGGGATACATAATTGGTTATTGTTTGCCACGAAGGAGGCTAGTCGAGAAAGAAGCATGCTTGGAGGAAATATGATCATTGTCCTGTCTGCCTGATAGGATTAGATTGGCAAGATGTTCAGAGAAGAAATTATTTCTTCTTTTTGCTTCTCAGTTTATTCATAGAGCTCACAAAAATATTGACTCTGTTAGGAGAGTCATGCTTTGGAATCATTAAGAAGTCAGCCTTCCTCTTAGTCCACTGTGCATATTTATATATACGTGTAAGAACATTACATCTCCCGACATGAGCTCTTGTGCCTTAGAGAACATACTTTCTGTTTACTCTGTAATTCCCTACAGCCTCGTCCAGTATTAATTCCCAAAAACCTGGCACTCTGTGTTGCTGAGAGATCAGTATTCTGGTACATCTAATACCCTGTGTGATCATGGCCTAGACAGACGGGATTTTGTGTACTGTTGCCAGCAAAGAAGACCTACCTTCTGTTGGTATAGTTACATGCTCAAATCCTTCCCTTATCTCATTATTACATCCATTAAATAATAGAGACAACCAATGTCCTATTGGATCAAGCGTACTGATTTCTTTGACATAAAGGTAAAGTAACCAGGATACTTTGTGATTTAGAGGGGATGTACGAGTATGAGAATTAAGGTTAAGGACATACATTTAGAGAGAGGTCAGAGAAAAGGAAACTAGTGATCTGAACAGAAAGACACCTGACAACATGGGAATGGAGCAGGTATGTGCAAGAAACATTGATGTTCCTGAAAAGAATTGCTTAGTAGGGTCTGGATTAAGAGAGTTTTATATAATGAGCATCATAAAAAATGTCCCAAATATAGAGGGGAAAAAAAGGTATTCATCAAGCTCTTTTTCCTAACACTATTTGTTATTATGAAGAATTGGAAACAACCACAATATGTAACTGAGAAATGGTTAAATATTGGAATTGTCACTCAATGAAATATTGTATATACATTAAAAGTGATGATTATGAAAACTAGGGAAAGGACACTTGGAATTATTTAATGAATTTAGAAAGCAATCCAAGCAGCATGGTTTGTATCTCCTCTTCAGTTACTAAAGGAGGCTTAAAAGTGAAATTTTCCTGTTGTGCACAAAAATTCCAATTGAATTAAAATTAAAACATGAAATCATAAAACACCGTGAAAGAAAAAAACAGGTTCCTTTTTATATGAACACAGAATGAGGAAGACATAAGCATAAAATTAATAGCAGAGGGCCGGACACGTGGCTCAGTTGGTTAAGAGTTGGCTTAGAGTGTGGGCTCTGAGCATTGGGGCCACCGGTTCGATTTCCACATGGGCCAGTGACGCTACACCCGAGCTGAGCTGCCAACAGGTGGCAGGATGGCTCAGCTGGTGTAACAACAGGATTGCCTGTTCGATGGTGGGCTATGCCCACCTGCAACTAAGACTGAACTCGGCACCTTGAGCTGAGCTGCCACTTGGATGGCTCAGTGGATTGGGCGTGCACTGTTAACAATAAGGCTGCTGGGTTCGACTCCTGCGTGGAATGGTGGCTATGCCCATCCACAACTAAGATTGAACTTGGCACCTTGTGTTGAGCTGCCGCCCAGATGGCTCAGTGGATAGAGCGTTAGTTCTTAACAACAAGGCTGCCGGGTTCGACTCCCTCATGGGACGGTGGCTACACCCACCCGCAGCTACGATTGAACACAGCACCTTGAGCTTAGAGGCCACGAGCTGCTGACGGGAAGCCAGATGGCGACTGGCGCCCTCCACAGCGAAGATTGAAGAGCAACAACTTGACCGGTCCCCCTCCCCCAATTCCCCAATAAAATCTTAAAACAAACAAACAAACAAAAAAAACTAATGGCAGAAACTATGAATATGGAAGGGTCTGCTTTTAGAGAGCAGTTTGATATATATCAAAGTCCTTTAAATTTTGTGTAATAATGGCATTTGTTACCCTCGCTGTGAGGCATAATAGTAAACATTGGGCACAGATTATCTCGTGTAACCCTCAAAATTACCCTTTTATGTAAATGTGGTTATTTCCATTTTAATGATGAGGAAATTGAAGTGTTAGAATAATCCAAACTTCCTAGTTTAGGGAGGGAGCCAGAGCATCAAACCCAATGAGACTTCTCTGGAGCCTGACTCAACTATGATTGTCTAGGAATTTGTCTCCCCAAAATATTTGGGCATATGTGTCCAAATATGTTTAATTCCCCCAATGTATTTGGGTACATGTTTCCAAATATGTTTATTATAGTATTTATAAGAGCAGAAACTTTGAAAACAACTAAATGCCCAATAGTCTATTCCATAGAATACAATGCAGCTATTAAAAATCATGTTGAACCAGAAAATACTCATGGAAAAATGTTTGTGATACTATTGAGATTTCAAAACCATATTTATAATAAAAGTGTAATTTTAAAAGTGTACATGAAAAGACTAGAAGGACATGCATTACAACATTGAGAATGGTTTTTTGTTTTGTGCTTTGGGAGGATTTTTTTTTTCTTTGAGTTTTCAGGTTTTTCTGCTTTAAACATATTTTATAGTTAAATTAATAAAAGGAAAAAGGAATTTCCTCCAGAGGGATGCCGTTAGGGTCCCAACTCCTGGACTGTGAAAAATAAATGCTCAGTATGTAAAGAGTATTAATGATGCCTGGTGTGCCCCACTTAACCTAATTTATAGAATGTCTCCTTAATGGATGACATAATTTGGGAGCAATTATTTATCTTAACGAGCAGATTCTTGGGTATCTAAAAAAAAATTTAACCATGCAGCACTTACAACAGCAAACTTCCCTTGTGAACGCAGTGATATATATACATGCACGACATCTTAGGAGCATGTGATTGCAAGACAGCTCCTGATCCTTCATAGGTCCTTAACATGTCTGTATGTTCCAAATGCCTTACTTTCTGCATTAAATTTTGATGGAATCAAAGAAATAGAGGGTATGGTATTCACACACCAACAAGGTGCTTTATTACACTATCTTTAATTATCAACTCTCATATAACTTGAGAATACTAAACTGAAATTCATTGATGGGAGGTGGGAATATCCTGTATTACTCAAATAAGTACTTGGCACCTTGGAATAACAATACAGAGGAAGGGCTAGGAATTGTGATGGGAATTGTAATCAGGCTTCCAGCCCTTGAGACTGGATCAGCTGCTTATTCCTCAGTAAATGCCATTCCCTGGCATTTTGCCAGGCTCCCTATTTCTTTCCCATGGTGCAGATCAGGAAGCTAAAATTTCAACTTTTTAACCTGGTGTTTCTTGTTCTTTTTAGATTTGTGTGCTTAGTTAAAAAACTGCCTAGTTCGAAAAACTGGCTAGTATCTTTACAATGAAGAAGTGAACCACTGATACTCATATTACTTTTAGTTTATAGAACTTTCGAGTTGGAAGTTTAAGCTTTAATATAGAGTGAACATTGTCTCTCTTGGTGCCCAAGTGTGTATTTATCATTGTGTCTACGAACAGGTTCCTGGTATAAATTTACCTGTCAACCAACTGACTTATTTCTTCGCTGCAGTCCTCATTAGTGGTGTTGTACATGAAATTGGACATGGGATAGCAGCTATTAGGTAATGATATTTACCTCTTTCTTTGTACTACATGCAAAGAAGCTTTTCATTTACGAGGGTTTATCACTAAAATCTGCTACATTTGCTCTTTTTTCTTTGGCTATTACCCAGTGTATACCCATCATTATCATTTTGAGGTACCTTCTCTTTTGCAGAGATTTATATATTGATGAATATGCTCAATTAACCATGTATATATCTGCAATATGGGTCTTTCTATCCTTTGCCAGCATGGTTATATATCCTCATGGTACTTCAAGATTTTCATCCAGTCCTGAAACCTACCTAATTGTTTCTATTCATCATTGGGTCAGAATGATAACCTCTGCACTCACAGCCCACGCACTTGCCTTCTTAGTACTTTCTTTGGCTTATCAGCTGAAATACTTTCCTGCTTCTACTCATGGCCTCTGCTAGCTAGAACAAAATATCCAAAAGCTCTGGGTTTGTTAACAAATATCATAGCCTATCTAGACACCCAAGTGAAAGATAAGGGAGGATGAGACCTGGAAGGAACTTCAAGTATCATGCCCTCTTTTTGTGACTACCCAAATGTATCATTATAATTATACCTGAGCATTTTAAAGACTACCAAATTTATAAAATCATGGTGGGGACAGGGGAAGTCACACTCCTCTTCACTCCCACTGATAATTATTGTCATAAGGAACACATATACTGATGGGGATGTGTTTTATCCTTTGGGTGTGTGGACCAGATAAAAGGTTTTAGATGAGAAATTTTTATCACTTATTACTTTCCAGTTGCTTATGAATAAGAGAGTATTGAGTGGTAATAAACCCTCATTTTGACAGAGCATATACAGTTACACAGGCGTGCCATATAGTGGTTTAAATGGGTGGCTACTTTTTTTTTAATCTGTTTCACCTTTATTTCCACGTTTTTAGCATTGGAGCCTTTAGGGTTTTACATAGAAAAGTACCGTTATCAGCAGTTTAATAATTCACAGTATGTGAAATAATGCAGGTAATTTTTTTATAAAATCCCAACTGCCAAGAAGAAGGTGAATTTTAGTCATTTTTCTGTATTTAGTACTAAGTAACTGCACAGTATATTTAGGTGATGCTTTTTTTAGAGTAGCTGTGTGGTCTTATGAGGCTATTAAATGTAATACCATTTTTAGAGAATGACTTGACAAAAAAAAGTCCTCCTAAGGACAGTCTGAGTATTATGCATTTAAAAATGTACTTTAACATTAATTCAATAGGAGTACACTTAGATAAACCTCCACCTTCATTTATAATAACTAAGACACATATAAATATTTAGATAATTTATTTGAATTATATTTCCTACTGTGTCCTTCTCTGAAAATAATTCAGAGTAAACCATAAAAATATTTTTCATTTAGTTTCTCACTAAAATACTGGGGGTGCCAAAAAATGTATACACATGACTTGTATTCATCTTTTGTTATTGGTATATATTATTACAATTTTAATAGTTTTTTCCTTTCTTAAAATGTGTATACATTTTTTTGGCACCCTCTGTATTAACCATTTCTTTATGTATGTGACTAATTTCAAGTTATTTGCTCAGCGTATTGGTTTCTGAAAATTTTGAAAAAGTCTATTTCAAAATGCCGTGTTCTACAAAATGTAATTTCACAGTCCACCAAATCTATACACTATTGTAAAACTATGATATATATTGGGTTGTCGGGAAAGTCATGACGCATTTTTGCAACGAAAAACAAAAAATATGTCATGAGTTTTCCGACAACCCTATATATATATGATATGATATCATATATGTAGGTATAACTTTTTGACTATCCAGAGAGACTTGTTTTTTTAAACAAAAATTTGAAGTACAGTAGGACATTTTAAGATTATATACATTATTAATTTGACGAATGAAATACTAGTAGTAAATTCCTTTTTCTTATGTGATTTCTTAGGGAACAAGTTCGATTTAATGGCTTTGGGATTTTTCTCTTCATTATTTATCCTGGAGCATTTGTTGATCTGTTCACCACTCATTTGCAACTTATATCGCCAGTCCAGCAACTAAGGATATTTTGTGCAGGTAACAGACTTAAATTTCTTTATTCATCTATGTGTTGTTAGTGGTTTTATAGAAAGTACTCACATAACAAATGAAAACACCTCTTTTGATTAATAAATTCTGTTTATAAGACTCTCAGTCAAAAGAAGTAGAGCAAAATAATTTACGTTTCCATTTTCTTCATTAAAAATAATTAAAACCAACATAAGTTATTTTAAGAAGATTGAAAGTAAAAGGAGCAGAATATACCATGCAAATGTGAACAGAAATATGACTAAAGCATTACATGAGACATAGGGGGCCACTTAATAATCATATGGAATATAATCCACAATGAAAATATAATCGTTGTGAATCTTACTGTATTAGGTAACAAACCATCAAAACAAAAATGGAAAAAGCCCAAGGAAAACAACAGATGTAATAAAGAAGACTCATATCTTTTAACACCTGGCACATAGGTATTGAAAAAGTCAATCATCGAAGCTCTTAGGTACAATTCAATAAATATGTTAAACTCTATACCACAATTTCTTTTCAAATATCCATGAAACATAAAAATTGTCCAATTTCATTCAAAACCATAATTGCAGTATATTTAAAAATGATGATGAAATGTGTAGTTTTTCTAAAAGGAAAATACACTGCCTTAGGCAGTTATGAAATAAGAAATGAAAGTAAATCAGTTAAGCATTCAACTGAAGAAGTGAGGAAAACAACTGTAAAATAATTAGGAAATTATGTAATTAGTAAGGATATAGGCAGACAATAATAAATTAGAAAAAAGAAACGGAACTATTAAATCCAAGAGTTAGTTCTTTGAAGAAAAAGAATGGAAGAAAGCTTCTATAGACAGAATTAGCAGTCAGAGTGGGGAATGACAACTGATACAGACAAAAGTAAAACAATTACAAAAGTGTTCTTTGTTCATCTCTGCAAAATTTTCAAAAACCTGGATGATTATTTAAAACAGTGTAAATAAACCCCAGAGGATATAGAAAAAAAATCTATGCAATGGTCTAGTTACAATCGGAGAAATTAAGAAAGTTGAAGACTACCCTGACCCCGAATAGCCACAGCAATCTTGAGAAAGAAGAACAAAGCTGGAGGTATCATGCTACCTGATATCAAACTATACTACAAGGCCACAGTAATCAAAATAGCATGATCTTGGCATAAAAACAGACACATAGATCAATGGAACAGAATAGAAAGCCCAGAAATAAATGCATGCCTATATGGTCAATCTATGACAAAGGAAGCAAGAATATACAATGGCATAAAGACAGTATATTCAATAAATGATGCTGGGAAATGGGACAGATACATGCAAAAAAAATGAAAGTGGACCACCTTATTACATATAAAAGACTAAAGTCAGAATGGATTAAAGACTTAAATGTAAGACCTGAAACCATAAAACTCCTAGAAGAAAACATAGTCAACTCTGAGACATTATCCTTAGTAATAATTTTACTGATACTTCTCCATCGACAAGGGAAACAAAAGAAAAAATAAACAAATGGGACTACATCAAACTAAAAAGTTTTTGCACAGTAAAGGAAGCCATCAACAAAATGAAAAGACAGCCTACTGAATGGGAGAAGATACTCTCCAATGATACGTCTGATAAGGGGTTAATATCCAAAATCTATAAAAAAACCCCAAAAAACCAAAAACTCGTACAGCTCAGTACCAAAAAAAACAATCAAATAAAAAAATGGGCACAGGGCCTGAATAGATCTTTTTCCAAAGAGGATATATAGATGGCCAATAGACATGAAAAAAAAATGCTCAAAGTAACTAATCAGAGAAATACAAATTAGAACCACAATGAAATATCACCTCACACCTGTCAGAATGGCCATCATCAATACATCAACAAACAACAAGTGTTGGTGAAGATGTAGAGAAAAGGGAACCCTTGTGCTTTGTTGGTGGGATTGTAAATTGGTACAGTCACTATGGAAAACTGGAGGTTCCTCAAAAAATTAAAAATATAGCTACCTTATGACCCAGCAGTTCCACTCCTGGGTATTTATCTGAAGAAATCCAAAACAATTTGAAAAGATTCATTTTTTTGGCACTCCCGGAATATATAATGGAATATTACTCAACCATAAAAAAGAATGAAATCGTACCATTTGCAACAACATGGATGAACTTAGAGGGTATTATGCTAGGTGAAATCAAGTCACACTGAGAAAAGACATACCATATGATCTCGCTTATTTGTGAAATTTAAAGAACAAAATAAAACAAATAGACTCATAGATACGGAGAACAAACTGATGGTTACTAGATGGGAGGGGGTTGGGGGACTGGGTGAAAAAGGTGAAGGGATTAAAAAGTACAAATTGGTAGTTCCAAAAGTCTTGGGATTGTAAAATACAGTATGGGGAATATAGTCAATAATATTTTTTTTGTAAGCATAGTCAATAATATTGTAAAAACTATGTATAGTGTCAGATGGGTACTAGACTTATTGGGGAATCATTCATAAATTATATAAATATCTAACCACTATGCTATATACCTGAAACTAATATATTGGGTTGTCAGAAAAGCCATGATGCATTTTTGCAACAAAAAACATAGAAAAAATACATCATGGGCTGGCCAAGTGGCACATAGGTTAAGAGTTGGCTTGGGACACCAGCTCTGAGCAGCAGGGCCCCGGTTCGGATCTCACATGAGGGCCAGTGACGCTGCACCCTCTACAGCTAAGATGGTGAACAACAGCTCAACCTGGAGCTGGGCTGCCATGAGTCGCTGGCGACGGCGTACGCTGCAGTGGGCTGCCATGAACTATGGTGAGTGGCTGGCAGCCGCTGTGAGCGGCCGTCCAATGGCTGGCAAGCAACTGCCTCACCCAAGAAGAATGCAATGATCACAATACCAACATGGGCCAGTGAAGCAACGTCCTCCACAACTACACTGAAGAACAAAAGGACAGCAACTTGTCTTCCCCTTCCCCAATTCCCCAGCACTGTTCCCATCCCCCAATTCCCCAATAAAATCTTCAAAAAGGAAAAAAAATACATCACGACTTTTCCGACAACCCAATAATATCGACTATCAACTATACTTTTAAAAAAAGTCACAAGGATGTATATAGTATAGCATAGGAAATGTAGGCAATAATATTCTAATAATTATGTACAGTGTCAGATGGGGTTATCTGGGGTTATTTGGGTTATCACTTTGTGAGTTATATAAATGTCTAATCACTATGTTGTTCTGTACACCTAAAACATATTTTAAAAAGCCCCTAAAAGTTTCATAGGTGGAATTCTTTTAAATCTTGAAGGAAAAGATTTTTCTTTTAAATTCCAATTTAGTATAAATTTTCCAGATCACATAGAGAAGGAAACTAAGATTTTTTTAAAAGTCTTTATAGCAGATACATCTTTGAAAGCACCAAAAAAACTCTATAGACACATGGTGTATCTAAAAGAAAGGATAGTTCAACATTCGAAAATCTATTGAATGTGGTAAACATTATTAACCATTGGGGGTGGTGGGAATCCTCATCTCAGCAGATACTGAAACAGGTATTTAACAAAATTCAACATCCATTAACGGCGAAAAACCAAAAATCCTTAGTAAAAGTAGAAATAGCTGGATACTTCCTAATAACACTTAGAAGCATTCCTATTAAACGACAAGACAAGCAATCCCACTATCAACTATCACTGATACTATTAAATATTTGGTCTGTAAATGCGGTACAATTAAATAAGGGGGGGAAACCAAAAATATTAGAAAGGAGGCCTTTTTTTTCAGCTACTGTTATACACCTGGGAGTAACAATAAAATCAACGGAAACGAAATGTTGGAAAATACAGTAAAAAGCCTGGTTACCGAATTAATTTTCAAAAAGCAACATCTTGCCAGGCAAGTGGAGCAAGAGATGAGGGCTAGCGCATGCGTGAGTGCGCGGGGATGAACGGGCCCGCGCGCGCTGTGTTACTGGCAAGCGCACGCGCATGGTGCCCCGAGACGCAGAAGCCCAGAAGCGCATGCGCCAGGCATGCCCAGGATCCACCGCGGCTTATCTATCTCTCGATCGTCGATCGTGTGCGCGCTCTTTTCTGGAGCTCGTGCTATCCTCACGAACTCGAGCTTTGCTGCCTCAGACTTTCTTTTCTGGGAGTTTTCAGTTACCCAGTAGCCAAAGCCTCTTCAGTTCTCTGAGCCATGGCCTCAAACGACGCTGTCTACATCACCACAGAAAATTCGGAGATTACTTCAGAGACTGTGCAGGTGCACCCTGCAGAGGCCGTCCCGGTGGACACTGTCCCTGTGGACCTTCCGGAGGCCATCCCTGTGGAGATCCTCCCTGTGGAGATCGATCCTGTGGACCTTGCGGAGGCCTTCCCTGTGGAGATCCTCCCTGTGGAGATCATCCCTGTGGAGATTGTGGACCAGGCAGAGGCCATCCCTGCGGAGATTGACCCTGTGGACCTGGCGGAGGCCGTCCCTGCAGAGATCGACCCTGTGGACCTGGCGGAGGCCGTCCCTGTGGAGCTCGACCCTGTGGACCTGGCGGAGGCCGTCCCTGTGGAGCTCGACCCTGTGGACCTGGCG
>NW_017731363.1:6556701-6596211 GCF_001890085.2 Hipposideros armiger
CTGTGGACCTGGCGGAGGCCGTCCCTATAGACACCGTCCCTGCGGACGCCGTCCCTGTGGAGCTCGACCCTGTGGACCTGGCGGAGGCCGTCCCTGCGGAGACCATGGCCTTGGACACCATTCAGTACGAGAATACCGACGGCAGCTGGATCCATGGTGGCCACCACCATTCGCCTCTGCTCGTGCTGCAGCCGCTGGTTATTACCCCCGAAGGGGGCGACGACCAGGAACTTATTATGGTGCAGACACAGGAAGAAGTGGTGGGCTGCTACGAGTCAGACGACCACCTCGAGAGCCAGGTTTTCATCCCGAAAGTAGAAGACACCTTTCATCAGACCCTGGCGTCCTTCGCAGCCTCCGGGTCGTCATCCACCTACAGCCACAGCCACAAGCGCCGTAACCGAAAGTCCAGTGGTAAAAAGAGTTACAGCAGCAGCGAGGCCGAGGCGGGAAGCGGTGGTTCTGAGGAGGGCAGCAGTCAGTGGGTGCAGAAGAAGCACGTGCAGATCCAAAACCTGGGGGGTGAGTTTTCCATCAGAATGTGGTCCCCAGGCAGTAAAAGTGACCGTGAGGCAGGAGGACAGGTTGAGGTCAATGCAGCTCCTGGTTATTCGGGGTACATGACAGGAAAGAAACTTCCTACTGTAGGAACCCCTGGCGTTAACCGCTCAGATCCCGAGCAGCTGGCAGAATTTGCTACACGTAAGCAAGAAAAACCCAAAGATGATAATCCGAGACCAGTAGCTTGCCCTCATAAAGGCTGCTCAAAGGCGTTCAGGGATATCAGTGCTATGAAAAAGCATCTGCATACCCACGGTCCCAGGGTTCATGTATGTGCAGAATGTGGCAAAGCTTTCCTTGAGTCCTCAAAACTAAAACGGCATCAACTGGTGCACACCGGAGAGAAGCCCTATCAGTGCACCTTCGAAGGCTGCGGAAAACGCTTTTCCCTAGATTTCAATTTGCGTACCCATTTGCGAATCCATACCGGGGATAGGCCCTTCATGTGCCCCTTCCATGGTTGTGGTAGGAGATTTACTCAGTCAACTAACCTTAAAACGCATATGTTAACACATAATAAGAACAAAAATAGCCAGTAAAAAGGAGAGAAGACCCTTTTCAAACTAGGGAAGGTTCTTCCAGGAGTGTAATTTGAAGTGAATATGCCCCATTCTTGTATATTGTTTCTAGGAAAGAATTTTTTTGATTTCTACATATCTAAAGGGTCATGTTTTGGTAGAGTAGTAAAAATAAAATTAAAATGTTAAAAGAAAGTTAAAAGGTAGAAAAACATGTATGTTTATATTCTATTACATTGTTAAGGTGCTTTATTTTGTTCTGTAATACTATTTGGAAAACATGGTGTTTTTTGATCCCAACAGGAGGATAATTCATGAATCTTACATAAAAAGACTGTTCTTTATAATATAAACTGTTAAAAATGAGACTTTTCGTATTCAAGTTCACCTATTGCTTATAAATTTTAGAAGTTCTGTATTTTAAAATGTTCATATTTATATTTTTATGAATATATTTAATAATTCTATGTGGTGTTTCTGGATTGATAACTTTGCTTGTTATAGATTTTCTTTAAAAGAGTAAACGTGCACACAAGAAGTATTTTCCTGTTTAAAACAGGTTATATAGGTTTTTTTTGCTATCTTAACTTTGGTTGTATTTTTTGATATTAACACATTTTGCATAATTCTTTTAGCTGCATTTAATTATGTAGTATTGAATGTTAAATGTAATTTAATAGTATTAGTCAATTTAAACCTATTTTAGTCATTTTGTTTTCCCCAAATACTGTCAGGTACTGTTTAGTGTAATTTCTTTGCCTGTTTAGTTAGTCATGCACAGTTGTAGTTGTCTTGTTTATACATTGACTTTTTAAACAATATGTACAACCTGTTTAATAGAAAAGGCAAAAATAAAATACGTGTTCTAAAGAGAAAAAAAACTTGCCTGTATTAATACCATAGCTAAAAAATACAGAAAATAGGGAGGGTGCTACTGGCATCTAGGGAGTGGGGCCAGGGATGCTGCTAAACATCTTACAGTGCACATGACAGTCCCCCACAACAATCTGCCCCAAAATGCCAATATGAAGAATCCTGTTCTAGAGAAAGTAAAAGCTGTAACAAAAATTCCGTTGATGTACTTTTAAACAAATCATTAATGGACAAGAGGTTGTTTAAATAAAGGAAATGTGTATTCTACCTCACTCATTGCCACTTAACCATCATGGGCAACTCTGGACTCTAGAGGGGTGATCTGGTACCAGTTGCATCCCTGACAAGAGATAGGAGGCTGCCCAGAGAGTCAAGGAATCAGTGCTGCTGTGTACCCCTTTAACTACTGTTTGGATAGGAAGAGCCATGGTTGTGTGGTGGTATTCTGAGAAATAGTGAGGGTGCAAGCATTTAGGCAGTCCCAGTGGGCTGTCCCATCCTGAGTTGGGGAGGGGCTGAATTTAGCACATGGTAATGGTGACGAATCTAATCGGTGGGGATGGATTATTTTGTGAAAATTGTGTTGGGACTAGCAACTTGGCAGGGGTGGGAGGGGGTAAGAGGGTTATAGCTGTATTCCTAAATTAGTTTCATTAAATTCTAGTGGGTTAAAAAATTAGTGGTGGTGGTGGTGGGGGGTGTTTTGTTTTAATTTTGTTTGTTTGTTTGTTTAAAGCTATAAGAGTTTATTTGAGCCAAACTAATGACAATTGCCGGGAAGCAAAATCTCAATGGATTGAGAAAGTGCTCCTAATTTTGTTTTTTAAATGAAGCTATGAAAGCAATACAAGAAAGCACGGGTATCTTCTGTAATCTTGAACTGGGAATGGTTTAATGCAAATGAACCATTTGACCACACCAAAATTTAAAAAATCTGCATAGGCAAAACTATAAACAAAGCCAAACAATACACTGGAGGAAAAAATTATAATACCTCTTACAAAAGACCAAGTTCCTCAATGTGTATATTGCAAATAATAATATATACAAATTAGTAAAATAAAACAAAAAACAACCCAGTCAAAAAATGTAAACAGGGAATGATGGAAATAGTTTTCAGACAAAGGAAATAGAAAAAGCCTTTTAATAAACATGAAAGATGTACAGGCTCACTCACAATTAAAGATATAGAAATTAAGACATTTTACTTTTCACCTAGCAGATGGCAAAGTCTAAAACTACGATAGCATCCAGCGTTGTTTAGAAGGTGAGGAAACATGCCAGTTATGAGAACATAAATTAATGCAGGCGCATTGGAAGTCAATTTCAATGCACATATTTTTTGATCCAACAATTCCATTTCTATGTAATTAGATGCATAGCAATATGAGCAAAGCTGTTTGTCGCAGCAGTATATGAAAAAGTTAAAACAGCCTAAGTGATCAGTAGTAGGAAACCTTACAAATAAGTCAGTATATATTTTTTTAAATGGGTTACTCTGTAGTGGACATAAGAAATGGGATAGATATGAAATGTACAGATAAGGTACAAATCCAAAATACAGAAATGAAAAAGCAAAATACAGTTCCTGATAAATAATTTGATACCATTGGTGTTTTTAAAAGATATGTGTATAGAACAGAAAAGATTGTTTACCAATATGTCATAGACTAGACTTGCTCTGGATATTTCTGGAATTTAACTTACAGCACTGGGGGGGGGGCATCTTCACAATGCAAATATAGTACGTGGAACGTGTATTATTAGCAGGTATCTGGCTGCTGTAATAGCTAAAAATAACAGGCTTAAATGCTCATAAAACATTCCAAATGTAAGTAGTTCAGCACTGATATAATTCTGTGATTTGAAGGACTCAGGCCTTTTCTGCCTTGCTAGCTGTACAATTTCCAACATGCTGCTTCTATGTTATAGACTCAGGTTTAGTTCCATCACATAGCTACATGCCAGCCAGCAGGACAGAGATATCTTCATTACTTCCACTCGTATCCTGTTGGCCAAAACAGTCATATGCCCATACTCTGCTCCCTGAGAGTCTGGGTAATGTGTTTAGCTTACATTTCAGTCATTATAGAACATTGGTTCTCGATCACTGATGCTATCATCCTGGGAATGTTTGGAATGTGTGGGGTGGGGGGCATTCTTTGGTCCTCTCAGTGACTGGAGAGCGCTAATGGCATTTAGTGGATGGGGCCAGGAATGCTAAATATCCTGTTATATAAGGGACAGACTTGCACAACTGAGAATCAGCACTGCTCAGAGTGCTAGTAGTGCTCCCACCCTGCCTGGTGAGAAAAACTAGTAGAAGAAAGGAAGGATAGGGATGGGGGAGGGGTTATGTAGTGTGCTAATGTATGTTTAACACCTGCCTCTGGAGGCGATGTAGCATTTGCTGGTTTCTGGCTTGTAAATATGTACTCCTACCATGGCCAATTTCAAGGTGCCAACCTGAAGTCCCTGAGGGAGGAATAGGTAAGGCTGTGGCAAGCAGTAGGAGCACACTCCAGCACACTACTCGGTTCACCTAACCATCTCTGTTTATATGGTAGAGATGGTTATAGTTTGACATGATGTAAGATACATAATCTATTTGGTCCCAATAGTACTCTCCTTAATACTTTAATTCTTCAAAGAACCTCTTTTTCCAAATACCTTTTGGATTTCCATACCCCAGTTCAGCAAGAATGCTTTTTATTTCATCTTAGGTTTATTTGAATAGCTCGGAAGTTCCTTTCAAAGATCACAAGTATATTTATATTAATAATTATACATTTTCTGGGAAGAGGGTATAGTAAATAAAATATCCTATTTGTGTTATATACAGGGGTGCAAAAAATGTATACACATGACTTGTATTCATCTTTTGTTATCAGTATATAGTATTACAATTTATGTTAATATATAGTCTTTCCTTTCTTAAAATGTGTATACATTTTTTGGCACCCTCTGTGTGTGTCAGCGGTATATAAATAGGATACCGATTTTATTCATGTTAAATCATTAGCATGTGGTCTTCCTAATGTATTAACATGCTTATTTTATATTTTAATATCTGAAATGGAAGAGGCCTCTAACTAAACATCTGTCTGCTATACTAACAAGTACGTTTATCTGCCTCACAGCTTTTTCTGGTTACTTGACTGATTTATCAGAATGCCCAGGCAGTATGAAGTCCAAATACCTATATCATCCCTGCCCCTGGTTGAACTTATTCCTTTTTTTCTCCTTTCAGGTATCTGGCATAATTTTGTCCTTGCACTCCTGGGTATTTTAGCTCTTGTTCTCCTCCCTGTAATTCTCTTGCCCTTTTACTACACTGGAGTCGGGGTGCTTATCACTGAAGTTGCTGAGGTAAATAATGGATTACTTGGACATTTTTATCACCAGATTTTGTGATGTTACACTTAGCATTTTGTGTCAGGAACTTTTATTCAAGTTTTCCTCACATACAGAAAGCTCAGTTTCCCCTGAAGAAATTATTGGTAATCCTTTCAAATTGAACAAAGTTCTGTGAACACATTGGCTTTTTAAAAATACTGAAAATTGTTTCTGTTCTGAGTTACAAAAATAGTGTCAAGATTTTCTACCTGTAGTTTGCTGATTAAATGAATCATTTACCTTGACTTTATTTTTATAACTCTGTTTTTAATCAAATGTCTACTCTTAAGAAGTAAGGAATATGAAACCTAAGCTAGCCAGCTGGAACATTTGGTGGGAGCTTGTTTCCAACTTTATTTCACTCCCTTCGACAAAAAAAAAAAAAAAAGGAAAAACAACTGTAATGGTATCAAATCTTCTATTCAGACTTGGGGAAGAGGAACATTACCTTTGTGAGCATCTGGCTCACATATTCATTGTGCTAACAGTATCGGCTGTTCGTATTTGGCACTGTTTTAAACTAAGGACTTGTCTTACAACGTTACCCACTGAGGATATAGGAAAAGGAAGGAATTCTGATGACTTTCACAAAAAAAAAATTTAGCAGTTTGTGAAAAACTGTCATTTTAATCTTAACAGTTGGCAAGTAGGTTTTGGGGTTGTTTTTTTTCCAGTTGCAAAAAAAATCAATCTGGTGGTCACTTCGTGAGGGGTGAAAATTATAACTATTGCATTGTTTTGTACACCTGAAACTAATAAAAATAAATAACATGAATAATAAATAAAATTCAAAATCTTGGAGAAGCAGGAAAAGTAACTGTAATTGTTGGGCTTTGTTTTGTTAATTTTCTAGGACTACATATCTTGAATGCAAAGCTGGATTATTTTCTGTGTTATTCAAAATATCCTATTTAATCAATTCAGTGTCTTTAACTATTTTTGCTCAGATTAATCATGGATTGTCTTCACACATTATCTGATTTGATTTTGCCCTCTTCCCAAGGACTCACCTGCCATTGGACCCAGAGGCCTTTTTGTGGGCGACCTTGTCACCCATCTGCAGGATTGTCCCGTGACTAATGTACAAGATTGGAATGAATGTCTAGATACCATCGCCTATGAACCTCAAATTGGTTACTGCATAAGTGCGTCAACTTTACAGCAGCTGAGCTTCCCCGTGAGAGGTGTGTGTATTTCCTCAGTATAATATGCTTCAAGCAGCAGTCCTTGCTATTCACCAATTCTTAAATTATGTCTATAGATTTATTTTGTTCTAATTTCTTTAAAGCAAATCAGTCAAGTAATAATAGGCTCAAACTAGTAAACTTTCTTGGTAAGTTGGATACTAATATCTACGTTTCCTTTATTACGTATTATTGTTTTACTTCTAATTTCATAATGTCATATTTGACTTTCAGGACTCTAGTATCTAATTCTTTCTGCGTTAAAAAAAAAAGTTGTGTTATATCAGCACAACCATAACCAGCTAACTAAATTCCAGTCATTTAAATACTCCTGTGCTGTATGGATAGTGGCGTGTCCAGTGCTATTTGGGGTAGAGTTATTTTACGTGGCAGTCAGCCAGAGGAAGTCATCTTGGCTTCTGAAAATACCCCCTGAAGTCAGATCTGTTGTTCCCTGTAGCAAGAGGCAGGGTGAAGCAAGTTTATTCTCAGAAGCTACCAAATTTGTCTTGAGTTCTTTCAGCTCTGAAAAATCAGCCTCCTGGCTCTTTATACAAAATTATGGGGGCACAAATTAGTGAAAGTGTTGGAAAATACAAATTATGCTCACAGACTATATATCTTTAAGTTAAGAATTGCCCTGGATACTTGTCCACTTCTACTGGTTAGGAAACATGATTAGTAATCACGAATAACTTTACGAAAGTACTGTGTACAACAATGGCAGAGTAGTAAGAACTGAATTAAAAATTTTTTTTCAAATGTAATTTTGCATGTATAACCCATTTTTAAGAGCTTTTATTGTAAAAATTTTTCAGACATACATAAAAGTCAGTAGAGTAGTATGCAAGAAACCTCATGCATCCTTCTCCTAGCTTCAGCAATTATTAACATTTTGCCAATTTTTTTCATCAGTCAGCTCACTTTTGCGGGGAGTATTTTAAAGCACTTCCCAGGCATCCTGTCATTTCATCCATAAACTTCAGCCTGTCTTTAATAGATGGTGACTTTTTAAACATGACCACAGTACTGTTATCACACCTAACAAAATCAACGATAATTCCTAATATCTACTTGGTTTTCCCTGTTTTTTTTCCCGTTTGGTTTTTTCCCTAACCCTTTTTTTGTTGCTGGCTGCTTGTTTATTTGGTGCAAGGCACACTGTTATGGGATGTCAGGAAGGCTCACGTGTGGCTTGGAGAGTAAAGAGTGAGGCTCTCTCAAGTTTTTGTTGTTGTCGTTTTTGGTGTTTTGCTGTTTTGATATAAAAGAACCCAACTGCTTCTGCTTGTTGCAGCCTGCCTAGTGTGTGGGGTGGGGGCGGGGCTCAAAAGAGCCTAGCTCTTCTGAAAGTCTGGTGGCTGATGCCCCTCCCCCACCCTCACCCCCAGCATTGGTTTTGCTGGGTTGGCCACCAGGCTGCTGCTTTGTGGCTTCCCCAGCCAGGTCACAGGTGATCATGCTGCTGGAGGCCTGGGGAGACGGCGAGTGCTCTGGGGACACCAACACTGTGGCCATGAATGGGACAGTGGTCTTCCCGAAAAAGAAGCTCGCCCATGAGTGACCCGGGTCAGCCTTGGAGAGACCCGGGTAGTGGGGGATGGCTTCCCCAGGGCACTCAGCATGTCTACAGGCAGGAGCTGTTACTGGAAGTGGAACCCAGGCAGCGCCAATAGTACTTGTGGGTGGCCATGAACGGGCCGCTGGAGCGGGTGGCTGCTATGCTCTTGTTCGTGGGCTGGTGGAAACCTCGGCAGCGACCCCTTGCGGGCCTCAGAGCACCATCACAGGGGGCAGGGGGCTGGAGGAGGGGGGATGCTAGGCCACCAAGATGACCAGGTTTCCCTAACCCTTTTTTTTTTTTAAGATTTTTATTGGGGAATTGGGAGATGGGAACAGTGCTGGGGAATTGGGGGAAGGGGAACAGACAAGTTGCTGTCGTTTTGGTCTTCCGTCTAGTTGTGGAGGACGTTGTTTCACTGGCCCAAGTTGGCACCATCATTGCGCTCTTCCCGGGCGAGGCACATCAGTCGCGGGCTTCTGGACGGCTGCTCACAGCAGCTGCTGGCTACACACGGTAGCCCCTGGCAACCCACTGCCACAGGGGCTGCAGCCTATGCAGTCGCTGGCGACTCACGGCAGCCCAGCTCCAGCTTGAGCCGTTGTTCAGCATCTTAGCTGCAGAGGGCAGTGTCACTGGCCCTCGGGATGCGAACCGGGGCCCTCTGGCATCCCAAGCCAGTTCTTAACCAATGCGCCACTCGGCCGGCCCGCTAACCATTTTTTTTAATAGTTGGTTTGTTTCAGTTGTCTTCGAAGTCTCTTAACTTATAATAATTCCCCCCTGACTTTTTTTTTTTTTTTTTTGCTGAGCCATCCTGCCACCTGTTGGCAGCTCAGCTCGGGCCAGCCTCGAACCACTGTTGCTCAGAGCTCAAACTCTTGAGCGAGCTCTTAACCAACTGAGCCACTCGGCCGGCCCTCAGACTTTTTTTTTTAATATCATTTGTTGAAGAAACTGAGTCATTTGTTTTGTCAGATTTCCCATATCCTGGATTTGACCAATTATATCTTATCCTCATGGTGTCAGTAACATGTTCAGATGCCCCCCGAATTTCCTATAAATGGTAATTAGGTCTAGTGGCTTGAGTAGACTCAGGATCCATTTGGGGAAGGGGGAAGCAAAAATACTTCCAGGTAGCACTCAGTACTTCCTATCGCATCATGTCAGGAGGCACACAGTGTCTGTTTATTTCCCTTGTGATGATGTTAAGATTGTTCAGTGGGGGGCCGGCCGAGTGGCGCGATGGTTAAGAACTCGCTTGGGATGCCAGAGGGCCCCGGTTCGGATCCCACATATGAGGGCCAGTGACACTGCCCTCCACAGCTAACATGCTGAACAACAGTTTAACCTGGAGCTGAGCTGCCCTGAGTCACCGGCGACGGCGTAGGCTGCAGTCCCTGTGGCAGTGGGTTGCCATGGGCTACCGTGTGTAGCCAGCAGCCAGCATGAGCCGCAGTGAGCGGCCGTCCAGAAGCCGGCGACTGATCTGCCTCGCCAGGGAAGAGCGCAATGATGGTGCCAACTTGGGCCAGTGAAGCAACGTCCTCCACAACTAGACTGAAGAACAAAACGACAGCAACTTGTCTGTTCCCCTTCCCCCAATTCCCCAGCACTGTTCCCATCCCCCCAATTACCCAATAAAAATCTTTAAAAAAAATTGTTCAGTGGGCTAACCTGATTCTTTGAGGTTGAAATATTTGTAAAGTTTTCATACTCTCAAGAGCCACTTACCATCTTACTTATCAAACTTTTCAGATGAGAGAAGGTTGATATGTAACCCACACTGTGTTCTTCTCTAAGAGAAATAATCTATTATTGTATATTTCTTAGGTCCTTTATGATTTTCCTCCAGTTTCTCTAAATTTAGTGTCATCTGTATTGAATTACAAAAGCCAAAATGACACAATAATCAAATAAAGTTCTCTCTAATAGGATTGTTTTATTTCGGGTATCTGTATTTTACATGTTTAAGGTTTTTTCTCCTGTCGAAATGGAAATGAAAATTTTCCCTGAAATACTCTGAAACTCTTTCCTTATTAACTTTTTGAGTATTTCACTCTTACAGATCATACACTATATTTTAGAAGTATTTGTTTAAAAACCTAAAGCAGATATTACTCTTCCATACTTTTAACAAATTAATCCCAAAACAATTCTTCAATATCTATTTAACCTCCTTAGAAGCAACATGTATTACGATTTATGTTCATTTTACATGACTATATGATAAAATTGTACCTCTATTTAACCATTTATAAATTGAGTGCATGTACTTAGCCAGTTTACAGGAATGTTAATGACTGTAAATGTAATTGAAAATATATACTAGATTAATTTTAATGCCACACGTGACCACTGGGGCTGTTGACATTTTAAAAAGCTACGGCTTAGGTGTAGAGGTAGACAATGGACCCGGAGGTGTGGGCCTTGCGTGCGGCCGGCGGCTTCGGCCGAGCCCGGCGCCTGCTGGCCGCTGCCTCGTGGCTGCTATGCGTGGTGCTGGGCCTGGCGCTGAGCTCGGAGCCGCAGCTCGCCGCACTGCCGGCGCACCACTGCCTGCCGGACCCCCGCGCTGCTGCCCCCAGCGCTGCGCGCTCTCCGAGCCCCTGCCTGCGCCTGCGCCACCCCGCGCCCGCCCCAACGGCCCGCACTGGGCCGCGGCACGCGCGGCTGGCGCTGCGTTTTGCTTGCTGCCGGCCTGCTGCGCAGCCCGCTCACCCAGGTGCGGGAGGACTGCCTGGGGTCTTCATTACACTGCCGCGCGCGACCCCCACTTCCCTGCCTCTGTTCCCCTCCTTCATCCCCCCTTGCTGTGTTTTCCTTCTCCGTCCTCCCTCCTTCATACCCCATCCCCCTCTCCCTCCCCACCCCGTTCCTGTCCCTCTGTCCCCAATTCTCTGTTCCCCTCTCTGTCTCCTGCACCCCTCACTCTTGCCCCTCTCCTTTGCCCCCCATCCTCTGTCCCCATTCCTGTGTAACCCCGCCCTTCCCCCTTCATCTCCTCTCCTCTGTCCACCCTTTTCTGTCTCCCCTCCTGTTCCCTTTTTTCTCTCCCCTTCCTCCAGCCCCCCTTCCTCTGTTCTCCTTTCTCTGTCTCTCCACCCACTTGCCCTTCTGCCCTCGGTCTCCTGGGGCTCTCATTTGGGGGGCCAGCCCCTCCTGTCTGATGGTACAGCTGATGCCCAATTCGGCGGGTTGCCAGGCCTGATGGCAGAGTCTGAAGCCCAAGGGCTGCCAAGGTGGGTGGGCAACCTGGGGGGGGGGAGTTAAGCTGAAGGTATGAGCAGGTAGGTGCCCGGTGGTCAGCAGGGCCTGGAGTTCAGTTTAGTGCCACGAGCATTTTGAGCAACCTGTGGCTTTGGGCTGTGTCAAAACTGGGTTCCCAAGACAGTAGGCTTTGAATCAAGGGAATAATACAGTCAGTTCAGTTCGTGAAAGGCAGACCTCCCACCTGCGAGGTGTGTGCAGGTTGGACTAGAGGCAGGGGCTCCTGAGGGGGCAGCTGGGGTCTTGGTGGGAAAAAATGGAGAGGGGACAGCTAGGACACCCTGTCGCACCATGGGGCTAGGGCCTGCCTATCCCTGCCTCCCTCTTAGCAGCCTCAGGCCTGAAGCCGCACCCCCACCCCTGGAAGGCTTGGCCCCAGTGTGCAAACTGGGGCAGGGTTGCCACATCCCTCCCGGGCCTGCCTGGGGCCCTCAAACCTGCTGGGCTTCTCTCCTCCCACTCGTTCTGTGGTTGGATTTTAAAATAAAAACTGACATAGTGTCACCCCAAAAAAATAAATAAATAAAGCTATGGCTTAATAGTATTTTATGTGTATGTAGGTACTTTTTTTTCTTCATTATGAATAGAGAGGAAAGATAGAGCCAAATATGGTAATACAAAAGGGTCAATAATCCAAAGGTGATTTGTATTCAATTTAGAGAGGAATTCAGTATACGTAATTAAAATTCTAGGAATAAATACCACTTCAAAACAATAAAGCCACCTTGGAAAGATCTGACTCTGGGAACGCTCATAAGCTGTCCAACCAATCATTTCTGCCTCCTATTTCAATACCCTGACTCCCCAAGATGTGGTATTAAATTTTTAAAGATAGTCCCTAATATATTAATTAAGGTATTAAGCAGATTAGATGTTCTTATAATATTAACAGATTTTTGGCAAATTAGAAAAATGTGGATAATCTAGATGAAATGACTGCACATTTTATGAAATTGTTGGGACCTGCTTTTTTTCTTCTCTTAATCTTTTCCTTTTTGATTTTTAAACGTTAACCTGCTAAACTAGGAATATCACCAAGAAAGCCAAAGCTGATTTAAGTCCACGTCTGCTCTTGGTGCATGGGACAAACCTAAATAGCTTGTCCCATACAGTCCTTGGAGACTGAATGGCCTTTCCAGGAAGCCCCAAAAAGGACACTGGGTAAGGGCCTGGAGCCCTTTACACCTAGAAGAGATCCCTGGTCTCATTCCTGGTCAGAACAGAAAGCAAAAACTTTACCCCATTCATTTTCAAGCTTCCGCTTTTAGGATTGCTGGGTGTCCATATGCCACTTAGTTATTTGAATGGAACCAAAAGTTTCACACAAGAACTAGTCTGACTCTTTTGGGGGGATTATTTTCCTAACAAGTAGCTAGCATCCTCTTTATTTAGTTTGAGAGGACGTTCTTCATTTCATACCATTTCATATATGCATAGAGCAAAATTTCTTTTTTTTCTGAAAGCATCATCTTGAGTAATGAAGACTGTACTCAGCAAGTCTAGCATTTGAACTACATTTTAAGGAGCATGAGATTGAATACTGAAGGCAACTGCTCCCATAATGAAGCTATGAGCTCAGACTCAGGCATTCCCCTTTGACAGCCTATGTTCCTAATCCAAAGAGGTGAGGGTATATGCCTCTAACTGCCTGGCAACAGGAATATTGTCCTGCCTTACATAGCTTTAGTGAAAGTGAGAAAATACCTTTCCTAACCTATTTGAAGATAATAAAAGGGAATCTTTTCCACATATTTTGAACGCCCTGATTGTTTTTATGCCTACATTTTTTGGTAACGTTTGGGAAAAAGGTGTCTGTTTTTCCATTGTGAACATCAAGTTGTAATCCACAGTTTGTTTCTTTGCTATCCTAAATTGAAGAGAGAGTTTATCATTTTTACTTGTAATCTGCTGTTTACTAGGCAATGCTGGTAGAAAGTCTCCTGTAGAACTAAAAATAAATAGGCTTGCCTCCCTGTGTAGGAGCTCTAACTACATTTATATATTTAATAAGCTAGGGTAAGGAAATTGTTCAGTTCATTTTAGTGATATAAAAAGTAGTGGGGACTATGAACTATAGATTGAAAAAGTCTCTTCTTTCCAGCCTTATTCCAAAATCACCTCTGGTATAGACCACCCTTTGAAGACTAGACTATTTCTATGACTATCGTAAGTCCCATCTTGGGCACCTTCAGACTCTGCAGGTTCTCCCTGTAGTGGAATCATGGAACTGATCTGGTCTTAAATTTAATTGTCTCCCATACCAGGGAGATTTAAGGGACAATTTTTTTTAAAGATTTTTATTGGGGAATTGGGGGGATGGGAACAGTGCTGGGGAATTGGGGGAAAGGGAACAGACAAGTTGCTGTCATTTTGTTCTTCAGTCTAGTTGTGGAGGATGTTGCTTCACTGGCCCAAGTTGGCACCATCATTGCGCTCTTCCCGGGCGAGGCAGATCAGTCGCCGGCTTCTGGACGGCCGCTCACTGCCGCTGCTGGCCGCTCACGCTGGCTGCTGGCTACACACGGTAGCCCATGGCAATCCACTGCCACAGGGGCTACAGCCTACACCATCGCTGGCGACTCACGGCAGCCCAGCTCCAGGTTGAGCTGTTGTTCAGCATCTTAGCTGTGGAGGGCAGTGTCACTGGCCCTCATATGTGGGATCCGAACCGGGGCCCTCTGATGTCCCAAGCCAGTTCTTAACCATCGCGCCACTCGGCTGGCCCCCCTTAAGGGACAATTTTAACCTTCAGTTTAACTCGAGTGAAATTGAACCCATGAATGCCTCTGGGACCTCCCATTGCAGTCTGGAATTCTTCCCTAGTAGAATTGGATTGGCCTCTCATGCTTGATAGAAGTACACAAATGTGAAAATTGTCTATGGCATCCTCATCTTATAGGTTAAGAATTGAGTCACAGAAATTGGTTCAGCAACTTGTTCTTGAATGTGACCCAGTAGAAAAGATCCTAAAATAAAATATTTTTAAACCTACAACTTTTTAAAAATTGATAAACAGAAATATCACGTTTACTTCTCACATGGTAACAGAATATTTAACTTTGTATTGGAAAATTCTGTGTGTCAGGAGGCACTTAATCTTGTCAGGACGGCCACAGCCATGGATTTGTGTTTTGGTTGGAATTCTCATCATAGAAAGAAGCCATTACCCAGAGGTTGAAAATTGGTGGTCGCCTAAGGTCAAATCCAGCCTTAGCAGATGTATTTGGTTTGGCTTGTACTGTAAAACTTTTAACATTTTAATTAGCTGCCAATATTTAAAATTCAAGAGATTTCACATGAAGGTCCAGATTTCTGATTTCTCTTGGAACAAAACGGGCGATGTGTCAAATCTGGACCCCAAGTTGAGTGGCCTGGCTGCTAACCCCTTAGAACAGGAGATATATTTTCTAATTCATCACAGTCCCCAACACTTCCTAGTTTTTCCAAACACACTATCCACTTCATTTATTTGGTACTGCTTGGCCTCTTTAAGCATTTGTGTCACCAGACATGCAGTGATAAACAAATTCTTGACTTTCTTTCTGTATTGTATGCAATCCTCCAAGAAAAGTTAGTGATCAAGCATCAGATGTAGATTTTAAAACTAATTATGAATACAAAGGCAAGTGGTACAGACCCTCATTTAAGCCTTCCGTGTATATTAAGTCCTCCACCTTGTATAAGATACTGAGAAACCTTTCCTTCAAGGAGCTCACAGTCTAGTCATAGAAACAGACCATGCCCACATTACAGACTAAGGTTAAATATAAGTAATGACCAGAAACATTGGGAGTTGTAGGAGTTGATGGCAGTCAGTCTTGTCTGAAAAGATGAGGCAGGTTTCATAGCAGCAGCCCTTGAGTTGGTCTTCAACAGTGAGTTTAATTTCAGGAGGCCAAGATAGGAATGAGCCTCGGCACCATAGATTAGAAGGTGCTCAAGGAGCTGCTAGTTTAGAAGGTGCTCAAGGAGCTGCTAGTAATTTGGCTCAGCAGGAGGACGGTATATGATAAGGTGGTAAAAAGTGATAAGCCTTTAAGTTTTAGGCTATGAAATTTAGACTTTATTTGGGAGCAGTGCAGATCTTTGGAAATGTTGGATTAGCAGAGTTATATTCTCATAGTTGTACATTGGCAGGTTACTCTGAAGCATTTGGTATGTGGGACAGGTTTGCTGTGCCAGCTAGGTGGTGAGCAAACAAACCCATTAGGACTTTGTCCAGATGGGCCATGTGAGAAGGAATTAGAGTCTGTACTCAAGTGGGAATAGGTAAGGAGAAAAACTACGAGGAGGTAAATATTGCTGGGACATAGCAAGTGATCAAAGAGAACACTGAGGGTTTTAGCCCGGGTGGATTTTTTTTTTAATTCTCAACTTTTTACCGTATACTTTATCATTAGAGTGGGCGAGTGATTATACTCACAGGTTTGTCAGTGCCATTAGATATTCACAGTTTGCTTTCATATTTTCAATATGACTTGTTACTCAAAATTTAAATACCTGTTGTTTTGATAAGAAAACTACACATATAGCCCACCAATGCACAGGGGAAATTGATGCATTGGTTAGTTTGCTTCACGTCTGTTTTGTTCTTCACTTTGTGTTAGCCAAGGAGAGAGCAACAGTGGCTAGGTGAGATCCCTTGTGGCCAATACAAGATGTCTTCCTCAAATAACCTAGTTAAAAAAAAAAACTTTAAAAACAAACACCTCTGGCTGAAATAAAATCACATTGCATAGCAACTTAAAAAAATCCTTATAAAATCTCATTGCATATCAACTAACATTTTCATGCTAGTGCTTCTAAAGACACTCTAGTAATAGAAAAGCTTTTTGTAGTACTGGAAAACATACTCTCTTTTTTTTGTAGTACTGCAATAAATTTGCTCTTGAATGTGTCTTTCTCAGCACATCTGAGTATGGTAGTATGAATATAAGATTCTAAGTTTAATTGGTCCTTGCCATACATCAATTTATGCTGTACAAGTTTGATGTGCTGAATGCAGGAAACCTTCCAAAATAAATACATGGAAATCATTTTTTGTCCCACCTGTATCAGTGATTTAGCTTCTTTATTCTGCCCCAGATATTAGTGAAGCAGTCTACCGAAGAACTTTGCAAAATAAATGAATAGTGGGAATAAGCAGTTGTCCTGTTTCAAAAATGGTAACTGGATTATTGCTCTGCAGGCAAATGTGTGCACACCTGTGGGGTCAAATTGGGCTGCTCTGGTTGTGTGAGGAAAGTCCCGAGGTAAGCCTGAAGTGAAATAGGTATTTGATATAATAGGGATTTCCTTAGGCATCCTCTGGCTCATTGTTTGCTAACACAGCGCAGGAGCTCAATAGCAATACTGGATCAGTGGCATTAGGACAGCTAATAGTGGCTCATTGAATATTTGTGCTTGACCAGCTGGAGTTATTGCAAAACCTACTGAGACTCTGGAGCTCCAGCTTTATGAGTGGGTAAGTTTATATGAAGACAGCTAACCTAGGGTAAGTGCTGCTTCTTGATTTCAAATTGGACATAATATCTTGATAATGTAAAATCAAACTGCAGTGAGCAGCCATCAAGCTGAACTTGGAATTATACAGTTGTTTCTGAATTCATATGCATTTTACTTACCATTTTTGTCTTGAAAGCAAAATTTTTATTACAAATGTACTTCTATATAACAGAGTCTAATAAACTATTTCTCTTTAGCATACAAACGGCTAGATGGTTCAACTGAATGCTGTAACAATCAAAGCCTCACAGATGTGTGCTTTTCCTACAGAAATAATTTTAATAAACGTTTGGTAAGTTGTCCCTACAAGCAGTCTTGCTTGTCTGATTTATAAATCATTATAAAATAAGCAGTAGAACTAAAATGGAATCTATGAAAACTTCCCATTTGCTTTGTATCATTTTATTAAAATCGCTGCATTTCACATGTCACATTTCATCTAAGAATCCTTAAAAATTTATAGTGGTAATATCTTATTTGACCAAAGTGGAATGAATACTTGAATCTCACTTATAATAGGTGCACATAAATGGCCTTTCTTTTATGTGAACTTTCCTAATATGCTAGGTGACATGAAAGGTAATGAAGGACTCTAACTTGGTGTTTTCTTGTTAATAAATCATTTTTAGTGTTGACTAATTAATATTTTATTCATAGCATACATGTCTACCTGCCCGGAAAGCAGTTGAAGCCACCCAAGTTTGTAGAACCAATAAAGATTGTAAAAAGAGCTCAAGTTCAAGTTTCTGCATAATACCTTCTTTGGAAACTCATACTCGCTTAATAAAAGTGAAACACCCACCTCAAATCGATATGTTGTACGTAGGACATCCACTGCACCTTCACTACACAGGTGGGTATTATTGTGGTAGACCCTCGGAAAAATCAGTAGGATGGCATATATTCTCAGTGGTAGGAGCTCAGTACAAATCCTTGTATTCATTTTATTTATTATAAATTTGATCACTTTTCAGTCCTCTTGAGTTGTTCTTAAGCGTTAGATAAAATTTAGGCAGTAGGAAAAGAATCTGAACTTATAAAGCAAGGTCTAAATCCCATGTCGGCCTTTGGAGAGTAATATACAGTTTTCCTTGTCCACTATTTATTCCCTAGTCACAGAGATGAATCCTCAGATATTCCGTCAGAGTTTATTAAATTTATCCAAGCTCCCAAAACAGTGGCAAGAGCAGCATGCCTTAGAGAATGCCAGGAATCATAGGGATTATAACTGAAATTATTTGTGCATGACACATGAATTTTACATGAATATCATTTCAAAACCGAGGCAGCATGATTATTTTAGCAGCAACATGATTGGGCTAAATATATAGTTTCTCCATATGGCTGAAGATCATATCATGTAACTCATTTTGTTATGTGAGATTTTTTTATGTTCCTTTTTTTAATAACTTATTGAAATACAATTCATATACTGTACAATTCACCCTTCAAAGTATACAATTCAATCGGTTTTAATATATTCAGAGTTGTGCAACCATCGCTACAGTCTAGTTCCAGAATATTTTCACCCCCAAAAGAAGCCCCATATCCATTAAGCAGTCACTCCTCGTTTCTCCCCAACACCCCCCTAGCCTTTGGCAACCACTAAACAACTTTGTTTCTATAAATTTGCCTGTTCTTCACATTTCATATGAATGGAATATTTTGTGTCTGGCTTCTTTCACTTAGCATGTTTTCAAGGTTCATCCATGTGACATGTTCCAGTACATTGTTTTTATGGCTGAATATTCCATTGTATGGATGTAGCACATTTTTTTTATTCATTCATCAGTTGTTGAACATGTGGGTTTTATGTCACTCTTTAAAAGGGTCCCATTGCTTCATAGTCATATCCCGAGATACAGCCTGGGTTATTCTTAATTTTGAGTTTGACAAGCTAAGTGACTCTATAGAGTACAAATATTAAACATACCAACAAATGAAGAAATGTCCCCTTTTAGGGTAATTCAGAAATGAGTACTGTGGGTTCTACCTAAATACAGGAAAGTTTTTAAATGTTTTGAATAAAAATAGGAGTATGGAATCCACAGAGAGGGGTTAAGTGGCCTAATTGGAATGAATGTGATGTTAAGATTATACCTTGAAAGGGTAAGGGCTCTTTTGATGTAAATTCTTTATTTTTAAGTCAGTCTCTGTATTTGGTATTCATACTTGGTATATAGTTCGTTGTATCTTATTCTCACCTCAAAACCTAAGTACACCGGAACATGAATTTCTGTATTCCACTGTTATAGATGTTCTAGAATAATCAATTGTTTTTATATGTGGGGCATATCCTGCCCACATATGTTTGGGAAAGGCTTTCTCAACCAACTTAATAGGCTAGCCAAATTTTTTACCATATGCTAAAATTCATAATGCTGTTATTTATCTGTATGAATAATATTCATTATTCCTTATTTTTCTTTTTTAGTGAGCATCACGAGTTTTATCCCACGTTTTAACTTCCTAAGCATAGATCTGCCTGTGATTGTGGAAACATTTGTCAAGTATCCTTTCTGGTGTGAAAAATGTTTTAAAAGTGTGTTATTTGGAACTTGATCAGTCTTACCTTGAATAGAGCATGCATAGACCTTACATCTATCAAGTAATTGCTAACAACTGAAAAAAAGAGACTTTAAAGTTGAAAAAGATCAGATTGTACCTAGGAAGGACGAAGGTAAAGGAGAGAAATTGATCAGGGAGGGGAAAGGTTAAGATACAGAAGGGAAGGAACCCAAAATACAAATTGAGAATTGCATTTACAGGTCTAAAACCTTTTAATAAGTTTATAAAGGATGAAAACTTTAATTACTAGTGAGGTGATGAATTCTGCCCCTTCTGAGCCTGTTAGCTCTGAGCAAATGGAGGAATGCATGAGGGGGATCAAACTGGTTTCCACTCCTAAAATAGCAATTCAGAGGACAGTATCTTGTGTTCTTTAACATATGTTTGCATATACAAGATGACATTTTTTTTAAAAAAGATTATGTAGAATTTGAATAAACTGAACAGTTTAGTTTGGATGGGCTCTTTATTTTTGTCACTTTTAAATCTTTAATTTCTTTCCTCAATGATTTGCAAAAAAATGAAATGGAAAACAAGCGAGCAATTACTAAAAGTGGATACAATCAGGACTATGTTGTAGATTGCAGCTTTGTCTCAGAGATTTACACTATAATCTTAAGATGATGGTAAAAGAGAGTTCAAGGGGCCCAAATCATTCTGTTTCCTAATATAAGGTAACACTTTGTAAGGACCAAAAAATAATTTTCTCTTATTTCTTATTCCTTCCACATTCCTTTCCTTGTTGTAGCATTAAATAATTAGAAAGACTTATTGGGTTGTCGGAAAAGTCATGATGTATTTTTTTCTGTTTTTGGTTGCAAAAATGTGTCATGACTTTTCCAACAACCCAATAGTATTCCTAGGAGTTCATTGTAGACTGCCTTACTTTACAAATGGTTGGCCTTTATTTTTCAGTCCAGGTTTTTGAACTTTGAAATAATGTAAATAATTTGTTTTAAGTATTAGCGATCTAAGAAGGAATGGCCTGTACTGGTGGGCAGAGATTCCAAGAAAGAAGGGAAGTCAACTGTAATCTCAAATCCAGTCCTAGTAAAATATCTTCTGACTCCTGGAAATGTGGTTTCCACTCAGACCTCACAGTTGGTTCCTTAACTGAGTTTAACCAGGTACCTGATTTCCCTCTCAGGAGCTCTGGCTATTGTTAATGCAGTGCCCTGCTTTGCTCTGGATGGACAGTGGATTTTAAACTCTTTCCTGGATGCTACCCTTACCTCGGTGATTGGAGACAATGATGTCAAAGATCTGATAGGATTTTTCATCTTGCTTGGTGGCAGTGTACTTTTGGCTGCCAACGTGACCCTGGGACTCTGGATGGTTACAGCACGGTAATACTTGCACTCATCTGACAGAATCTCTGAATTACAGTATACAATACTGAGAACCATCACTTGGTATGACATATAAAGTGTTTCCTTAAGATTACATTTTAGCCAACAATTTTCAGCTCCTCCTATATCCAGAGTATCCAAACTCGGATGGGAGACAAACAGAAGAAATGCAAGGTATGGTTCCTAACTACATTCTAGTTTTAAAGACTGAACTTACAAACTTCAGATGCTTGTGGAACAGTTTCTAAACAAGTGCAGATTCATGTTAAACCATTTTGTATGACTACATATGTTGCAATAATTTAAAGGAGAACAGAATTGGGGGGAATTAATTGGGGAAAACTTCTTGAAAAAGCTTCATTAATCCAGATTTGAAGGCAACCAGACTTTGGGCAAGTGGAAGGGTGTGCATTTCCTTGGCCTCTATCTCTTCCCCTTTGTGTTGTTTGGAAAGGATTTTAAAATTTAATGGTGTATTATTTTGTACTCTGACAACTGAGGTCTGATTATAATTAATAAAATTCTATAAAAGAATCTGCCAACACGAAAGGGAAAAATCTTTGTCAAACGATGCCAAATAAGTGAACAAAGTAGGAAGTAGGCCTCCAATATCTTGAGACATGTATCGCCCACAAGAGTTACCTCTTTGTTAATGTGTCCCCATATCCTCATAAAGTAGCACCTATAGCCTTGACATTTAGAGTGAGCTGCAGGAAGTGTCCCACATGCAGCATGTGAGCTCAGGCAGATAGGGATAAACCTCAAAACTGAGCTGGGTCTTCCAACACGTCACAAGACATACCCCAGGACCTCTGCAGTCCTGGTGACCATTCTCTACAGACCTTTGAAGCTTGGAACCCTTCCAGGGTAGACATTTTCTCCTGTGCTGCTGGGGCGATCCGGGCCCTAGCTCCTGGGTTCCTGTCTTCAAGAAGCAACTACCTTAAACCCTGAACCATACACGGTCCTCACCAGTGGCTCCCATGTTTCTCTGTTGAGTAATAAAGCATCAAGTCCTTGCTTTCCATCTTTCCCCTAAGCTACCTCGGTGAGTCCACAGAAGACTTGGTAGTACAGTGAGAATGGCTGCATATGAGTACACATGTGGATTTGCCAGAGCCTGGGAACTGACTCCTGTGCCCAAAAAGGCCCTGCCTAGTTTGAGGTCTTTTGGACTGGAGATGCAGCCCTGGGAGATCTGGGAAGTCAGCAGGCCACTGTGAAGCTATTGGTCTTAGAAGCTTATGAGCGTGCTTTTCTTTGATGACAAATACGTGCTTCTCTCATACACTCAAGAACATTACCAGTCATCTATCCACCTTCTTCGCTAAATGAGGTATTCCATGGGGTTCACCTTTTTCAGATCATTGAGTTGCTGCTCAGGCACTAAAACTTTTTAATCATTTTTAACAGACTTTAGATTGTGTTACAAATTTGCCTGCCTTCTTAAACAGAAATTGAATACAATTTTAATATTTCATTAAAGACTCGAGGTAATTAATTATTACCACTACTAAAGCCATACAAACGATTGGTTTATCCCAGGAAAAAGGCGTTTGTTCTATTTGTAGGCAGGCAGTCATTCAGGATCAAAGTGTATTAGAGTGAGGTTCAGATCTGTTCAGGTAGAACTTGGGGAATGCCGTGAAATACATAATTAATTTGATTACATGAATAGTTTACATAACCAGTTTACTAATGACAATGTTGTATATGTACAGGTCAGTTTTTTTAAAAGTGAGGGGAAAATTAATAGAGGAAATCCTAGCCATTAACTTCTTTTTTTGGGTGGGAAAAATAAAAGCCCAACACATAATTTTCTTGTAGCTTTTAAACACCTTGGTCTGTTTCTCCATAGGGTCAGGATTTGGGGACCACTTTATTAGAGTATTGAGCCGATCAGTGCCGTATATAGAAATGGCCTCATAGTGTGAGAAAGGAAAGAAATAGCACATGTGGTCCCATCAGCTTGATTGTGGGCACTTCTAGAGTGAGGGCCAGGTCATACTCATCTTTGCATCCCTGACCCAGTGCATGAGACATCATAAATACTTAATAAATGTGGTTGACTGGGTGATTAGTGTATTTATGGATTAGAAAAGCATGTTTCTATTTAAGTAAGCTATAAAAAATGTATTGAATATTTACTGTAAATATATGTTAACAAAAAAAAATAGCTTAGAAGGTCTGTATGTCCCTGGTATATTATCATCTTTATGAAAATAATCCATTTTGGTTTCTGTAGAACCATTAGAAAAATGAATTATTTTTGAGGATTTGAAGAAAGGATTCATTCTGTGTTGTCACTTTGTTCAGCCATAAAACTTTATTTTCAGTGTTCCTACTCTGCATTGTTTACATTTTCGAGGATTTTTTTTTAAGTCACCTACAATCTGTAAAGAATGTATATATTCTTTTCAGCATCTCAGTTGGAAAAGACATGCAGTTAAACTTGACCCTTTGATAATCACTCTTATAGGTCATTGTGCTAATCGTAAATTGTAAATGTGCTTCATGGATATGTGGCTCTCAGTCATCATTTTGTCCTATGGTATTTATTGAATGTCCATATACTAATGGTGCACAGAATTTTTTTTTTTATAAATCTTTTGACTGTGCTGTAATTCATTCTTAGGATTTAACTTGAAGATACCATAGTTGCTGGCATTGGTGTTTAGCAATAAAAGAATAAATGTGTACCAGCATCATTCTATGTTTTATCATCATCTATGTGTTGTCTTTTTAACAACGTTTGTTCCCTTTACGTACAGTACGATCTTAGTTGTTTTTAAATAATTCATTCTAAAAGCAGCCTTCAGTTTTCACTCAAGCAACCTGTATGTGAAAGTTGTTGCAGGCCACAGAAAGAAATCTTTTTTAAATGAGATTCCTGTTCTTGCTACTGTTTTGGAAATGGCCTGTTTATGGATGAAGAAAAAGGAGTATCATGTTTCCTTTCCTTAGTGTCTGACAGAAGTCTTCTTTAAGTTGGTCTATGTTTTTAGGAATTTGTGAAAGAAGTTTCAACTATAACATTTGGTTCTTTTTGACCTTTCATTCTAGTGCTTCCTCCCTTGTCCACAGAGTTACCCTCCCCACCCCCCTGTAGTTTACTAAGGACCAGATAAAATAGGCTGGAAATGTGCCCAACTCCTGACTGACTAGCTGCATTCCACTCCTCGCCTCCAGTCCTGTTGTATTAGACTTAAGAGCCACAAGACTAGTTGACTGATTATCTAAAACACCTCTTTTTAGCAGCTTTATTGAGATACAATTAAATGCCGTAAAATTCCCCTGTTTAAAATGTGCAATTCAATGTCAACTATTTTTCTTCTAATGATCAATCAAACAATTTTATACATATACTTTAGTACAATCTAACCTTTTAAGTAAATGTACATGTAATGAAAGACTGGGGAGGAAAATGTTTCAGTTATTTCACTGCTATTTGAACTCTGAAGTGGTTTTAAGCACTGGAATAGAGTTGGATAACAAATTTATTTTTAAGGTAAATCGTGATATACTTTCTTTGAGACAAGCCTTTTTAATCAGTGCATTTACAAAGTAGTCTTAACTGTTTAGGCCATACTAATTTCAATAATCCATTGTATATTTTATCAGACCTTGGCAAATGAATTCAATGAAAGGAAAGGCTCTTTTTCAGAACCTAATGATACAATAGATTATACTCAGGGTGGAGGTAGAAAAAATTGGCTAAAGGAAGTTGCAATTCTTAATTACCAGGCAGGTATATTGTGTAATATAATTTGGCATTAAAGAGAGAGAAAAACACCTCTATATCTTAGTTTTATTTAGCTTAAGATTGCTGGATATTCAATAATTGTCCCTTATTAACTATTGCTCAACTTTTCCTACTGAAGTGCTCCTGACATTGTTTAGCCATTTAGACTTTTGTAGTCTGTCTATGGTTTATTGATATCCTTTGTCTGGTTTTCCATTGAGTGTCCTAAATTTTTCTTATTGGTGCATAGGGATTTCTTGTATGTTCTAGATGAGGGGTTGACAAACAACAGCTTACAGCCCAAATCCTGCTCACCACCTATTTCTGTAAATAAGGTTTTATTGGAACAGTCACATTCACTCATGTATGTGTCGTCTCTGTCTGCTTTTGTGCTACAACAGCAGAATGGAACAGTTGGAACATGGGACCCACCAAACCTAAAATATTGACTAATTAACTGTTCGTGGAAAACCCATGTTTTAGGTATCTATCTCTTGTGTATTTTAGATGCTGCAAATAATTTTTCCCAGCCCATCACCCATCTATACATTTTACTTGTGAGATCCTTTGTTGAACAAGGATCTCTAGTGTTATGCTGTCAAATCCATTAGTTTCATGATTCATTGTTTGTGTTTTGGATCTTAACTGGAAAAGTCCTGTCCTGCCCCAAAGTCACAGTAATAGTCTACACTTTCTTATATTTTCTTCAAAGTTGTACTTGCACAATGAGATGTTTAATTTGTAGAATTTATGGTGTGAGGTAGGAAATCCAGGTTTACTTTTCTGTATAGAGTGAACTGTCTTTAAAATAGCCATAACAGTATTTTCCTTTATAAAACTATTAAATAAAAGTTTATATAAAGTTGTGGGGGGGGTTTTGTTTGTTTGTTTGTTTGTTTGTTTGTTTGTTTGTTTTTAGCTGAGCCATCCTGCCACACCTGTTGGCAGCTCAACTCGGGCCGGGACTCGAACCGCTGTTGCTCAGAGCTCTCAGTCTTGCGCGAGCTCTTAACCAACTGAGCCACTCGGCCGGCCCTATATCAAGTTTTTAATATGGTGCCTGGCACGCTCCAGTTATGTACTTCGATTACTTATTTTCAGAATGCAGGATTATGACATAAATTTGCCCTGATAGCTCAGTTGACACTGGCATTAACTCTTGCCTCCTTTTGGTACGCCTTCTTGGCTTCCAGTGCCATCAGGCTAGCTCTGGTTGTCCAGTGTATCTCCAAGGCCTTGACCCTTTTAAATATTTCTTCCCCCAATCAGAATGCACCTAAAATTGTAATATTTAAGTTGTTGGCTAAGGATTTTGCTCAAAACAACCCGTGTTCATGAGTGTGTTCATTGATAGTAACGTAGGCATTTACATGTGATCTTACCCCAAAAGTGTATGAATTCAGAAGAAGGCACTGTGACAAACCAGCATAGGCGAGAATTTAGGGTAGGATGGACTTGGAGGACTAAATCAGACAATAGAAAGCTACCTACTCTGTGGACAGTCTGGGATATTGTATTTCAAAATAAGTTCTTTTTGACATGTTTATTTGAGCTTGTATTTTTTTAGTTAGAAAAGAAGCTAAACTCTTTTTTTTAATGTGTATTCTTTTGTAGATTTGTAAATCTGCATCCTTTGCCCATACTTCCCTGCAGTGACAATCACCGTCTTACTACTTTTCCTCTTCAGGACTCCCATTTTTACAAAGGGTTCACAAACATATCTGACCATACCTTAGCTTTGTTTACACCTGACTTACATACTTTATTCCTATCATTTTTTTCTTTCCTTTCAACTATTTTGTTTCCATCTTTTAATGTCTTCTAATTTTCTTTCTAGGCTTTATATAGTATATCACTAGAAATCTATAATGAGAGGTTGCACTTTGCAATTTACAGCATGTTAACTTTTCCAGTTTAGGGCACTCCTTTTCTGTCATGGAAATATCTAGGAAAAAGCGATTCATAACCAGGAGTTTGGTTGGGGAGTATAGAATTAGGAAAAAAGGAGATAGGTAATGTAATTTTTGTGGTTTTTATAGAAAAACATTTTAGTTCTTACTAGAAAAGAAATACACTTTCATTATGGAAAACACGTCAAATGAAAGTGAACTGTAATTTATTGAAAAAAATAAAATTATAGATAAACTGGTAAGCTGCTTTTAAAACTTGACAATGTATTACAGGCATTTTTCAGTGTTATTAATTTTCTAGTGTTATTTTAATGGCTATAAAATATTGCAGTATTAAATCTGTTATAATTTAACCAACTCCTATTATTTCCAATTTTGCAATATTATAAACAAAGCTGTGAGGAAAACGAAATCTTTTTGCATATCTATGATTTTTTTTAATAATTCTAGAAACTCAAGATAATCCTAAAAGAAATATTGCTGTATTGAAATGTGAACAAAGTTTTATATATATATTGCCCTGTTGCATCTCTTTTTTTCCTGGTAATTGGATATGCAAAAATGGTCTTATTTTAATTTGCATTTTTTATTAGAAAAAAGGTTGAAATTTTTAAATGTATTTATTAGCCCTTCTTTTTATTTATCCTCATTCTTTGTCCATTTTTCATGGGAGTGATTATTGTCTTCTTACTGCTTATCATCCTAAGCTCAGCTCTACCATTTGATTTGTTACATGTGAATATATGAAAATTAAGTAGAATGCTTATTTTTTATGTTCTATATCATGGTCTGTCACTCTTTGCCTTGTGTCGTTCACCTTTGGTTTTGAAATTCTTCTCAAGATTTTATAAATATTCATAAACGTTTTCTTAGGATAATTTTATGATTTCATTTTTCAAACATTCAAATCGTGAATCTACACGCAACGTATTTTGATGTTGGTGCACACTAGGGATATAACCTTGTGTTTCGTTATCCCCAAGTGATTAACCAGCCATGTCAAAGGAGATAGTCTTAAGAGATATTCCATACCAGCCAGGAAGAGGTATAAATTTATAGCATTTGGAGAAAATAGATATAATAAGTGAAATTACCTCTCATTTGATGAATCCTTATTTATATAGGAGGCAACTGTTATTTTACTTTTTCAATTGGTAATACTGTGAATTGAGAATATATCTCAAGTGCTTTAATGGAATAGAGTGCTTAAGTTATTTTGTTCCTTAAAGTATTTTTATTTATATTGAAATAGCATTTCTCATTACTAAACAATATTTATTTGCAATCTGGAGATTATCCTTAACTTATATCATTATCTAAAGGTACTGTATTCAGCAACTCGTTAATTAAAATATGTTTTTGCCTCTTAGATTTTCAAGCTTTAATTCTTCTCTTTGTGGATTGTTTAATATTAGTCTTTAAAGGTTAAAAAAGATGTCTTTGGAATAGATGTCCTGATTTTAAAGTAAGTATCTTCATCTGGTTTAGTTATATAATGATTAAGTATGGAACACTGCATTCCTTGATTACTTGTTCAAATATATGCATTAATTTTTAGTTATAATTTAAAATCTTGAAAATAAGAGGTACTGAGGATATCATGAATTTGTATTTTATTTCTTTTAAAAATTTAACAAGTTTTTCTACTCGTAATAAATGATCAGTTTCAAAGAAGTTGGTTAAGTGTGCTTTTTAAATGGGGGAACCATTTAAAATGCTTTTCTTCTGAGATCATTATAGTTGGTTTTTAAACTTGCCAAATTTTAGAGTATGACTCTTGTAAACATGCTCCCCTAAGAGATGCCTATTGGATGAAAAAGTTTCCATTTTTCTTACTTATCCCCATTCTACAGGCACTAGAAGTGATACGTATATTCTTTCATTTCATTCAATAAGAACTATTTATTGTGCACCTACTATGTTCCGGGCACTGTTCTGGACTCTGATGATACAGCAGCAGGACAGTTTTTCTCTTTTGTATTTTGTAAGGAAAAAAAATACTATTTGTTTTTAAAGCAGTTAATATTTGCTGAGCACGACTAAGTGTTGCAGGCGTGGGTGGCAAGAGATGAAACTAAGAAGGTTCGCAGAGACCACGTCTTAGAAATACGTTAGAGAAAAATTTAGACTTCAGCCTAATCACAAAAAGGAAGTCATTGAACGTTTCAAGCACGAGAGGGCCATAATCAGATTTGTATTTTGGATGTATCACCTTGGCTGAGGGGAGAGCATGGATTAGAGGGAGCAAGCCTAAAGGCAATGAAATCAGTTAGACTATTTCCGTCATCTCAGCAAGAGAACAGGATTGTGGCACTAGAAACCGAAAGAGGAGAGAACAAACTCAAAAGTAGAATCCACTGTACTTGATGGTTACACATAATTTAAGTTCAGGAAGGAGTCAAGAAGACCTGGATAGTTAAATGATGGCAGTGCCACTAACAGAGCTAGGGGACAACACAAAAGAAACAGTACAATTTGGAACTCTTGCGTTTGAATGCCTGGGAGGACTTCAAGTGGGCCATTGTATGTACAGGTCTGGAACTTAGGAGAAATTAGTTGGCAATACCATGTATGAGCTAATGCACCCCAAATATGTAGTGGAACCCACAGGAGTGGGTAGATAGTCCAGGAAGAATGTAGAAGAATGACCGGGAAAGAGAAGGTGTCCTAGGCTACAGCTCTCAGGAACATGAGCATTTAGGTATAAAGGGTACCAGAGGAAACGGAAGGAAGCTTCAGAAAATTAAGAAGAGAACATAAGTGAGAGTATATCTCCCACCAATTCTCCTAAGGGCCCAATTATCTTTCCAAAGAGTCATTTGTTTTTACATAAGTGCCCTGTCTTCCCCACCTTCTAAGAAGTCATTTGTTCTCTCAGAAAAGCCCCTCTGTCTCTCCCCATCCCCTATTAAGATGGTAGATAAGTCCCAAATTCAGCCTCCTTGAGTGACATTTCTTTGTGAATTTCTGTGATATGTATGTGATTAAATCTTTTTTTCTCTTGCTAATTTTTGTTAGTTTAATTTGCATGCCCCAGGTGCTTAACCCAAAAGTGTAGAGGAAAAGTTCTTTTCTCTGTGACATAGTAAATGGGCATGCTGTTTGAAACTTACTCTTAGGTGGTTGAGAGAAAGAAATAATAAAGCAAACATGGCAAAAAACAATTGTTGAATCTGGATGAAGGGTGTGAGGGAATTCTTTGTATGCTTCTTGAAACTTTTGTTTGAAATTATTTCAAAATAAAATGATTTTTTAAAAGAACCAGCTTCTGCATTTATTGGTGATCTCCACTTTTTAAAAGATTTTAATTAAAATATAGCTAACATACAATATATTAGTTTCAGGTGTACACCATATTCAACATTTATATACCTAAAGAAGTGATCACCATTATAAGTCCAGCAACCATATGACACCATACCATGCTATCACAATCTTACTGACTATATTCCCTATGCTGTACATTACATCCCCATGACGTATTTGTTTTATACCTGGAAATTTGGACTTCTTATTCCCCTTCACCTTCCCCCCACCTTTTAAAAATTTTCAATTACAGTTGACATTCAATATTATTTTATGTTAATTTCAATTGTATAGCATAGTGGTTAGTGATCCCCCTGACTAGTACCTGTTGGGAGCTGCTGGATGTCTGGGGCACTCTGTCTTAGAGCTTTAAAAGAATTGAGATTGGAAGTGACCAGCTTAATCTTTTTTTTTTTTTTAGCTGAGCCATCCTGCCACCTGTTGGCAGCTCAGCAGCTGCTCAGCTNCTCAGCAGCTGCTCAGCTCGGGCAGGGACTCGAACCGCTGTTGCTCAGAGCTCAAACTCTTGAGCGAGCTCTTAACCAACTGAGCCACACGGCCGGCCCCATTTTGTACTTCTTAATCCCTTAACTTTTTTCACCCTGTCCCCCAACCCCCTCCCATCTATCACCCCAACAAATCTAGTACCTATGTGACACCATGCATAGTTATTACAATATTATTGACTGTATTCCTTGTGCTATACCCCACATCACATGATTACTGTGTAAGAACCAATTTGTACTTCTTAATCCCTTCCCCTGTTTCACTCACTTACAGCCCCCCTCCCATCTAGCAACTATCAATGTAGTCTCTGTATCTATGAGTTTGTTTCTGGATTGTTTGTTTGTTTGTTTGTTTGTTTTGTTATGTTCTTTAGATTCCTCATACAAGCAAAATCACATTGCATCTGTCGCTCTCTGTCTGACATACACCACTCAGCACAACACCCTCCAGGTCCATCCATGCTCCCACAGATGGCAAGAGCCCATTCCCTTCCATGACCGAACAATATTCCATTGTATATATGTACGTTCTCCTCTTTATCCATTCTCCCATCAACGGACACCCAGGCTGCCTGCACATGTTGGCCACTGTAAACAATGCTGCAGTGAACATATGGATGCACACATCCCCTCAAAGTAATGTTTTGGGTTTGTTAGGGTAATTACCCAGAAGCGGATTACTGGGTGCTTCTTTGTCACTTGTTATAGCCTTTGTTTTAAAGTTCGCCTGGTATAAGTATTGCTACTACAGCTTTTTGTTTGTTTCCATTTTCATGAAATATCTTTTTCCTTCCCTTTACTTTCTGTCTGTGTGTGTCTTTCAATCTGTAATGAGTCTCTTGTAGGCAGCAAATGTAAGGGACTTGCTTTATTATCCATTCAGCCCTCCTATGTCTTTTGAGTGGAGCATTTAATTTATTTACATTGAAAATAATTGTTGATAGATATGTAGCTATTGCCATTTTATTATTCATAATTTTGATTTTTTTCCACCTTAAGGAAGGCCCTCTAATTTTCCTTGTAATACTGGTTTGGTGGTGATGAACTCCTTTAGCTTTTGTTTTGTCTGGAAAGCTCTTTATCTGTCCTTCGATTCTAAATGATAGATAGCTTTGCTGGGTAGAGTAACCTTGGTTGTAGGTCCTAGCTTTTCATCACGTTGAATATTTTGTGCCAATTCTTTCTGGCCTCCAAAGTTTCTGTTGAGAAATTAACTGACAAGATTATGGGGGCTCCCTTACAAGTTACTAGTTGCCTTTCTCTTTCTGCTTTCAGGATTCTCTCTTTATCTCTAACCTTTGGCATTTTAATTATGATGTGTCTTGGTGTTGGTCTCCTTGGTTTTATGTTGTTTGGGACTCTTTGCTTCTTGGGCTTGCGTGTCCATTTCCTTCACCAGGTTAGGGAAGTTTTCTGTCATTATTTCTTCAAATAGGCTCTCAATCCCTTGCTTTCTCTCTTCTTCTGGTACCCCTATGATGTGAATGGTGTTACACTTGATGTTGTCCCAGAGGTCTTGTAAACCTAATTTTTTTGGATTTTTTGTCTTTGCTGTTCTGATTGGGCATTTTCTGCTACCTTGTATCCCAAATCGATTATTCAATCCTCTGCTTTATCTTATCTGCTGGTGATTTTTTCTGATGCATTCTTCATTTCACTTATTGTATTCTTCACTTCTGACTGGTTCTTTTTTATGGTTTCTGTGTCCTTTTTTATGCTTGCTGTCTCTTTGTTGAAGTTCTCACTAAGTTCCTTGAGCATCCTTATAACCATTGTTTTGAACTCTATACCTGGTAGGTTGCTTGCCTCCATTTTTAGTTCTTTTTCTGGAGTTTTCTCCTGTTCTTTCATTTGGGACATACTTCCTTGTCTCCTCATTTTGGCTGCCTCTCTGTTTGTTTCTATGTGTTAGCTAGATCTGCTATGTCTCACAGTTTTAGCCAGGTAGCCATATGTAGTAGGTGCCCTGTGGGGCCCTGGCACAGACTCCTGGGTGACTTGTTCCAGGTGGCTTTGGGAGTGTCCCTTGTGTGAGTTGTGTGTGCCCCCTCTGTTATACTTGAGCCTTGATTGCTGTTGGCATGTCAGTGACTGGGATTTACACTCAGGCTGATTGGCTGTGGGATTTGGCCATATCCACAGTATACAGGCTGTTGTGCTGGGGGCTTATCACATGGAGCGGGATATTCCCCAGTGGGCTCTGGTGCCTGTTGAGACCGCCCTTTGTGTGTACTGCTTGTGGAGCTAATTGGGTGGTGCTCTGCTGTGGTCTGAAGCCGACCTCCAAATAGATTGGTTCTGGGGCCTCTTAGGAGGGGCTCCAGTGCAGGCCCAGGTCAGCCACTGCCTGTGACTGTCCAGAGATTATCTGGCAGGATCTACAAACAATCTGGTTGTTTGCTGCCTGTGCTAACCCTGGAGGCATGTGGGAGAGGCCATACTCTAAACTGAGGCCTTCTGCCACCAATACCGGTCCTGAGGTAGCTCCGCAAAAAACCAGGACACCCCGAGGCCTGCTGCCACCTGCCAGCTTCCTTAAGTTTCAGCCCCTAATGGAGCCTCATGCAGTATATAAGTTGAGTGAGGCAGGGTCTCAGAGTCACTAGAGTGGGAAGAGTTGTGGTGACCAGGTTAATGTAGACTCTGGTTTGGTGCCAGTGCTGAGCCTGGAGCTACTCAGCAAAAAGACAGAGCACACCAAAGCCAGCTGCTGCCCGCCTGGGTCTTGCGGTCTCCAAAGGTTTGTTAAGAGACAGTGCAATATGGGCGGGGCTGGCTGCTCTCAGAGAAAGTGCCTCTGGTGTTGGGCGAGTTGGGTGGATCAGGTCTCGGAGTCAGCAGGTTGGAGCGGTGAAGCTCACCAGGCCAATCAGATTCAGATTTGGCTGTGGTGGAGGCAGGCTCTACACAGGAAAGATGGCTCTCCCCACCTGCTGGCTGCATGGGAGAAGGGTCCCTCACAGGGAAAAGAATTACTGTCCTCCAACCCTCCCACTGCAGCCACACACCTCAGTCTGCCACCTGTGTGTTTCTGAGGCTCCCCGAGTCATCATCCCTCCACTGGAGCCCAAGATGAGTGCCTACCAGTGAGAGAGTCTGTGCGCAGACCGTGTAAGAGGACGCCTGGGTTTTCCGCAGCCTTCTGTCCCACCCCAATGGTCGGAATCCCCACTGCTTTTCCCAGCCAGGTCTTGTGGGGACTTCTCTTCCTGGCACCAGGACTCTGGGCTGTGGAGGCTGGTGTGGGGCTGGGGTCTCTTGCTTCTCCAGCGGGAAACTCCATGGCTGACATATCCCTCCCCGTTCTCAACCACCACACGGAGGTTTGGGGTCTGCCCGTTTTGCGTTTCCACCCCAACTACCAGTCTCGACGTGGATTCTCCTTTATATCCTTAGTTATAAAACTTGTGTTCAGCTAGACTTCAGATGGTTCTCCAGGTTGGTTGTTGTATAATTTAGTTGTAATTTTAATGTGTTCATGGAAGGAAACAGGCACAGTGTTTATCTACTCTGCCATCTTGGATCTCCTGATCTCCACTTTTTTTATTTTCTATTTTATTCTAATTCCAATTTTAGCAGCCTTTTATTTCACAACTTCCTATGGGTGTAAAGAATGAGCAATTTGAAAGAGCTACTTTTTGAGTTTGGGCAAATTAATATCTTCATATCTTAATTTCATATTTTTAAGGATAATACCTTTAAACCTTTGCTATGTAAACTGAAATAGGCACACAGTAGGCATTCAATAAATGTTATTCCCTACCCTTCCAGGACTAGTTCAAATCACATTACCCTTTTAAAACCTTCCCTCATCATCCCCACGATAACAACTTATTTTGTATTGCACCATGCATCTAGCTAAGTGGCTTTTTCATACATTACCTCTTCGAATTCTCCTAATAACCTTACAATCATTTTCACTGCCTTATAGGCTAGGGCATTTAATGAATTTAAATGGCTTGGCTAAGATCACACAGTCAGTAGAAATGCAAAGATGAGAGCTCAGGTTCTTTTAGTCCAAGACTTGTATTCTTTATGTTACAGCATAAGTTGATATTTCTCTTTCTCAAGTATTTTTAAATTGTGGTAAAATACACATAACATAAAATTTACCATTTTAAGTGTACAGTTTAGTGGCATTAAGTACATTCATATTGTTGTTCAACCATCACCAGCATCCATCTCCAGAATGCTTCATCTTGCAAAACTGAAACTCTGTACCCACTAAACAATAACTCCCCATTACCCCATACCCTAGCCCCTGACCACCATTTTACTTTCTCTATGAATTTAACTGTTGCGGGGAACCAAGACAAAGAGACAGGACACCAAAGCATGGGAAGCAACTTATATTAATGCCGACACTGGTTCAGCGGATTCACATCTAGAGGCTGAGCCCCGACCCGGATGGGATTCGGGGTTATATACCCTGAAGTTTCTGGGTTGGCAGCTAAGATTTATTATTAGAACATGTCATTGTGCCAATTCCTGACTGGCTCCTGGGTGAGGTAGGAATTTGGAAATATTAAACGCAGAAGTCTTGATAACCGTACAGTCCAGGAATGTCTTTGTCTGAAGCCCGCGAGAAATCCTTAGTGACCACATGGTCTGGGAGGGCCTTTGTCTAGGGCCGACTGCCACATAACTACTTTAGGTACCTTATATAAGTGGAAGCATAGTTTTTCTTCTCTTGTGACTGTTTTGTTTAACTTAGCATAATGTCTTCAAGGTATATCCATGTTGTAGCATGTGTCCTCAAGTTTTATTAACATTTGTGCCCATGATATTCATCTATGACTTCATGTGTCCTATTTTGTTTCCTGGCTTATAAACTCCTTGAGGGCCATGACCCTGTATGGTGTGGCCACCCTCATAATGCCTAGTTCATGATAGTACTCAATGAGCTCTCCAGGCCACTCTAAAGTAGAAAATGATCCCTTCTTCTATTGGTACATTCCAATTTCATTCCTTTTCCCAGCTATTAGAAACCAGGAGATAGATGAGCATAATTGTGCTTTCTACTATTGCAACGGGAGCCAAACATAAGAAGTTTCCCCAGGTTGGAAGTATGGCAGGCATGTGAATTTTAGGCATGTAGAGTTAGCTCCCTGCTCCTGTAAAAAACATATGCAGTATTCTTTAAAGAGAGGAAAAGCGCTTGTCTTTTAGTAATATGTGGTGAGTACGAGTTTGGTAATATTTTTCCTCCTCTGAGAAAAATAAAAGTGACTCATCACATGGTAAGAATGAACTTTTCAGATGATTGGTCGTCAATCTCTGGTGTCATCTGAGTGCACTGGAAATGCATTTGCCTTGTCATGCATTTTATTACATAATTAATGTGAATATTAAAGGATTAAAGGAGGAAAAATGGAACCAAAAACAATTTGGGTCCAGGTTTTAGCTCTGCCACCCACTAGTGACTTTCAAAAGGTGAAGACTTTCAAGTCCCTTCTCACTAGCATGCCCAGCCCTCTACCTGTATGAAGCAGCAGAGCTTCAAAGGCAAACCTGGCTTTGGAGCCCAGCAGGGAATGTGGCCAATAGAGAAGAGCCCCAGAAAACTTCAAGGTCTTCCTCTCCTTGTCTGGCAAGAGCTGCTGCAGGACCACATGCCACTGGCCCCACTCCTGAAGCAGAACATTCAAGGAGTGTGCCCGAAAAGCAGAGGCCACCTGCTCCCAGGAAAAAAGGCTACTCTTCAACAGGCCTAAGTCTACTTCAAGCAAGGGAACCCAGAAGAGATGCAACCGAAAGGATTCACCCAAGTGTTTCTGAGCAAGGGCCCCTAGCACACTTTGGAGAGTGATGGTATGTAATAACTGGATGTGACCTGAAAAGTAAAGTTGTTAAATGTAGTAAATGTTTTCCCTTAATGTGTCTGCAAGAACACCATTAGAACATCTTTTTGAATGTTGCAAAGCTCTGTGGAGATGAAGCAACACACAGGATTATAGAAAACAATCTCCCTTACCGAAGGGAAATCAAGCAGGCCTTGATTTTAGCAACCTACTTACAACCTTAACCTACTTGTGGCTGTTTTATGTAGTATACCATATTTCTCATACTGAATTGGATTTCTTAAAGCTTATTTAAAATCTGGAAATCAAAACAGGAAATATAGAGAAGAGGCAGCTACTTAGAATGCTCTTAGAACTTTGGTAATATCACAGGTTTTAAGTTGAGAAACATTCTCCCAAAATATGAGTTGGCACATACTTTTGGTGACCTACCCAAAAGCCATCCCTCTTTCTCTTTTCCCTTCTGGCAGGGCCTGCTCCCCATACAGAAGCTAAAATGCCAGATACTGTCTCCCACCCCGCTTGCAGGTAGGGTTGGCCATGTGCCCAGGTCTGATCAAGGAGCCTTTCAGCAGCACTCCCTCTAGAGCAGCGGTTCTCAACCTTTCACAGGAGTCACCTAAGACCATCGGAAAACACATATTTTCGATTGTCTTAGGAACCGAGACACCGCTCCTCTATCTGTCTCCAGGCCCACATACGAGTGCCCAGCGACCCCTGTGAAAGGGTCGTTCGACCCCCAAAGGGGTCACGACCCACAGGTTGAGAATCGCTGCTCTAGAGGTTTCTTCTACAAAGATTTTCCATCCTGATGAAAGCAAGATATTCGTTCTTTCCCATTTCTTCCTTCCTGTCATTTCGTAGGCTCTGGAAGCTGTGGAGGCGATATTGCAGATATTAAGTAGTAGACAAAAGTGAACATGCTGAGGATGGCAACATATAGGGAGGGAAAGAGTCTGACTCACTAATGACACTGTTTAGCCTGAGATGACCGCTCAAATTCTTGTTAGGCAAGACAGTATAACTCCCTGTTTTTAGTTGGATATTGTTATTCACAGCTGAAAGCACCTTAACCGATCTAAGGAAAATTTAAATACAGTCCAGGAGGAAATGACTTTATGCCAAACATTTACTAAATTTTCCTCAGATATTGGGAGTGCATATTCCAGAGCATACACATATGAGAAAATCATTATAACTGGGGTAAGTGGATGCGCCCTGGATAGAGCTCCAAGGGTTGCGCTAGCGACCTCTCAGGTATTGCAGTATCAGAAGGAGTTATTCATCATGTACAAAGAAAAACATGCTACAACGGTAAAAATATATACTAGAAAAAATTCATGGCAAAATTTACTGATGCAATTATTAGAATACAATCCAAACGCAATTGGTTTAAATTTTAACAGCAAAGATTAGACTGCCAATCTTAATTAGGCATGGTTTTTCTTAAGGATTCTAATTGAAATATGTCGTTTATTCTGAGTATAATGAGTTTTAATTTGTCCTATTTGAAATGCCATGTGAATCTTCCAGTTTGAAAGTAGAATTCTCAAACAAAGCAGCTTTGAAATTGTTTCTGTAATACCCTAGAAAACCCAGATATCTGACCTTGTATTTTACTTAAGAAAATGAAAATTCATGTGCAGATAAAATATAGTTATTCACAGTAATTATATAATGAACAAATCCGTTTTGCTAGAGAACTATCTTGATTAAAATTATAGATTTACTGTAATTTACATGGAACCCACACATTCAGTTTACAGATTTGGAACACTATACTTAGCAATTGATGTCCATTTTACTTTTCTGTTTATTTGCTGATAAGACATACATTTTTCTGCAAATGTTTCAATTCCATTGAAAAATGAAATTAATATGAAAATGTCTGTTAAAGGATATTAGTGCCCAAGCGCTCTATCTTTTCCATCTGTCATTCATCTGGACATAACTAGAGCATATTAAATAGAATTAAATATACCATATGTACCACATCAGTGGTTCTCAACTGGGATGATTGTGTCCCCCAGGGGACATTTGGCAATGTCTGGAGACACTTTTGATTGTCACAACAGGATAGGAAATGGGGTGCCACTGGCATCTAGTAGGTAGAGGCCAGGAATGCTGCCAGTTATCCCACAATGCACAGGACAGCCCTCAAAACAAAGAATGACCTGGCCCAAAATGTCAACAATGTCAAGGTTGAGAAACTGTTCTACACCAAACAGCTTGATGTTTAAAATACAACACAAGCTGATTCTTTGTTCGTTAGAATTCCTACAGAGGAAAGAATAGATTAGTATCATTTTAAAGTCATCTCAACAGTTTCTCAGGGGAGGTGTCAATTCTTATAAACTGCAAAATATTAGGTTGAAGTCTAGCTCATATTTATTTTGTATGAGAAATTCCTTCTTTTCATGTTATAATATTTTATTTCATCAAAGATCGAACTTAGATGGGGGTCTTCTTTCCTGGAATTCCTCTTTAAAAAATTGTTGTTTATCTAGTCTGTTTGGAGGGTAGGGGTTCAGAACAGACCTCCCCACTATGTTCAACTTTAGCCTGTGGATTATTTTGAGCTGGAGGGAATAAAGACCCTGCGGGCTCATGACAAACGTTTTACTTCTCCCTTAAAGAATGTAAATGTGGGGCCTTGCCAATAATGAGTTATCACCAGAAATAACTTTTTATGGCCTATCTATAGGGCAAGGAAAATTTCTAATTACTGAACAGCTGCTCTTTTATCATCCTACAAATGACCTTCCTCTCCTCTGAATCTCTAAGGTGTCTTCCTTACCTCATCCTTAGCTCAGAATGCCATACACGAGGTGTGATTAAACAATATGGTGAATGTTTAAATTTTTAAAATGTATTACAGTAAAAGACACATTGCCATTAACCCCCCTCAAAATTCTCCCCCTTGCTTCGAACACACTTATCCCGTCATTCTTGCCACTTTCTGAAGCAGTTCTGGAAGTCCTCTTTCATGAGTGTCTTTTGTTGTCCTGTCTTGGCTGCCTTGATGTCCTGAACTGATTCAAAACATTTACCTTTCATGGTCATTTTGATTTTGGGGAAGAGCCAGAAGTCTCATGGTGCCACGTACGGTAAATAAGGTAAATGAGGACACACCGTGATATTTTTATTTGACAGAAATTGCCCTACCAGAAACAATGTGTGACACGGAGCCTTTCCCCATTGTGATCACAAAATACAGTGAATGCTGCTGCCAAGTGCCATCCAACGGAAAGGCAGGGATCTTCAATATGGGAAGCAGCATGTCAAACCTTAGTAACAGCGTGTGACAAGTTTCAACTTGTTTGGTGCATTCAGTCTGATGTGAGTTATGGTTGAGAGAAGGTGGGGTTTTTTTTTAATTATTTTTTATTGTGAAATACACATTTTTTAGAATTAGTTTCAGCTGTACAACACAGTGCAATAGTTATACTTTTTACCCCTC
>NW_017731363.1:6596314-6608229 GCF_001890085.2 Hipposideros armiger
TATATATATATATATATATATATATATATATATATATATATATATATATATATAGTTGACATACAATATTATACAACATCAGCTTCAGGTGTGCAGTGCAGTGATCAAGCCTCTACCCCATCCATGATGCAGTCTCCCTAGCAAGACATGTGACCACCTGACACCCTACAAAATACTGACAACATTATTAATTATATTCCTCGGAGAAGGTGTGTTTTAAAGTGTGCTGTAAATCATTCCCCATCATGACAATGCTCCACGTTACACATTGCTTCTGGTATGTGGCAATTTCTGTCAAGTAAAAACATTGCAGTGTGTCCTCATCCACTTTATTCACCATATATGGCACCGTGTGACTTCTGGCTCTTCCCCAAAGTCCAAATTATTCAGAACTTTGAGGCAGCCATGACAGCACAACTAAAGACACTCACGAAAGAGGACTTCCAGAACTGCTTCAGAAAGTGGCAAGAACGATGGGATAAGTGTGTTTGAAGGGAGGGGGAGTATTTTGAGGGGGATTAATGGTAATGTGTCTTTTACTGTAATAATTTTTTTAAATTTAAACATTTCGTATATTTTTTATCACACCTCATATACCACATTTTCCCTTTCTGTTTCGGAACCTCTCACATATGGAGGGTTCCCTTACATGTGTATATAATTTAATCTGGTAAATTTCTCTTGTTAATCTGTCTCATGTCGATTTGATTATTAGACCAGCTGGAAGAACCTAGGAAGGTAGAGGAAAATTTGTTCCTACCCCATAGTGGTGAATCTGAACTTGACTAACACTGCAAAGAGTTCTCCCCAAGGTGTGAACTGCAGATGTAAGTTTGGTATAAATTATATGGCTAGAAGAAAGTCACTTAAAAAAACTTCCTCTGTGCCTCAATATTTCCCTGTCCATAGAACAGACACCGGCCTTGCGTGTAGAGATAATGTCAAAATATTTCACTTGGAAAGAAAGTCACCAATCAAATCTAAGATAGAAGGTAAAGAACACCATGTTCATGTTGAACATCCTGTTGTTTATAAGTAAATGCCTTTTCTTTTTAATTGAGACTTGGCAAACCTTTCTTAAGTCTTTAAAAGCCTGACCTGGAACACAGAGGAGGAAATTTGTTTTCTTTTTAAAGATCTCTAAGGAAGATTGTTCTGTAGTCCATCAAGCTGTTCTAATATCTAGCCTATAATTTGTCATGATAAGACATTAGACATTACATTGTAGATTGATATAACTAGTTTGGAAAGCAATTAAGCAATATTTATTAACTAACCTCAAAAATGTCCATGGCCTTTGAGGCAGTAATTTCTTTTCTGGGAATTTATCCTGAAGTAATCATCCTAAATATACACTAGACTTACTACAAAGAGATGTTCCTAAAAGTGTTTTTACTCCCAGTGAATAACTGGAAACTACCTAACTGTCCAACAAACAAATAGTGGAATGGATAGATAAAATTTACTAACTTGACTCAGCTTTATATCCATTTAAAGATATTAAAAATAGTTTTTATAGAACACGTGATAACATGGGAAAATAGTTTTGTTAAAAAATAAAACAGAATATGGAATTTTGTTCATTGCATGACTATAATAGCTAAGAAAAGAAATCAAGCAAAGTCTTATAAACTGGTATAATCAAAGCTGTTTATCCAGAAATTCTACTTCTAAGAGGTGATCCTAGGGAAACAATTGACTAGAAGGAAATTAATCACCATGAAGAAAAGTACAAACAACCTTAATGGTTTTTAGTAAAAAGTGGAAAAAACTCAAATGTCCAACAACTCAAATATAAGGGATTAGTAAAATTAATTATGGTACAGCTATACAACAGAAAAAAAACAGCCAATAAAATGATGCTGAAACATGTTCATTGACTTGACAACATGTTCACAATATACATATTAAGTGGAAAAATGCAGGTTAAAAAGAGTGCATACATTTTTTTAATCCATTAAAAGAATAGGAAGAGGTAAGAATGTTTACATACATAAATATTAGTCTGAAAGGATAGTCTCCCCAAAGGTTATCTTTGATTGGTGGGATTATAGGGTGGGGTTTTTTTCCATTTTGTTTATATATTTTTTTCATATTCCTATAGTAAGTATGAATTACCTGCATTTTAAAAAAGGAGAAAGGCAATATATCAAAATGTTAGTAGAATAGGACTATGGATCTTTTTTAATTTTTTTGTATTTTGCTTCCTGATTTTTCCAATGTAAAAAATAACATAAATGGAGCCACTTCAAAGTGGAGTTGGAAAGGAACTGCCTTGCACATATTAATCCTCACACCTTTGGAATGTTAAAACAGTAGGACAAGATAACCTTTGAACTAGGCCTAAAGCAGCGCTGTATTCCAAACAATTGTCTGCAAAGATACTGTATTTCCCCATGTATAAGACGCTCCCATGTATAAGATGCACCTTAATTTTGGGGCCTGAAATTTGAAAAAAAAAATGTATTACATAAAGTTATTGAACTCAAGTTTTATTCATCATAAAATTCATACAACTCCTCATCACTGTCAAAGCTCCCAACCAGTAGCTTGTCCTCATCTGTGTCTGATGACGAATCACTGTCTTCATAGATTGCCTCATCCTCAGTTCCATGTATGGCATTTGAAATCTACAACCACTGTATAAGATGCACCCAGTTTTTAGATGACAAATTTTTTGAAAAAGGGTGCATCTTATACTGGGGAAATATGGTAATAGGAAAGCAGACATTATGACTACGGGACTGAAAATTAAAGACATTGTTTAGAATTAGCATCACTATGTTAGTGAGGGGAAGCAGAGATTGCCACCCCAAAACATACCTTTTTAAATATATTGTTCATTTTAAGTTGATTATTTTCAAAAAACAAAAGACTCAGGAAGAAACTTTGACCTTCCGCCTAACTGCCTAAAAGAATTTAGATGCAGGACCTGCTCCAAGTAGGGAGCTATCTTCATAAGTAACTAGAGTTTAATATGAACAAAGTGTGATAGGGAGGAGCCTAAGGAGGCCCATTTGTTCAAACTCCTCTCTGTGTCCCATTGTTAAAGATGAACCAGCAAACATTTATTTATCAAACATTTGCTCTTCTATCTCCATGTGAATTGCCTTTCTGTGCTTTGAAGTCCCAAACTTTACACCTCACTGCTGCTCCTTAGCTCAAAATGGCATATAAACCTCAACTTTCCAATGTGTCCTCAGGACTCAGTCTTATGGAATCCCCGTATATACATAGGGAATAAATTTGGTCCTTTTCTCCTGTTAATCTGTCTGGTATTAATTTGATTATTAGTACAGCCAGAATAAGTTAGAAGGTAAGATGAAGGAAAATTATTTTTCCTTCCCAACATTAGCTTATCTGCACCTATAGAAATTCCTTCCTTAACTTATTAATACCCATGGGAATTCCTTCCTTCTAGTCATGTAATGGTTCCCCCTCTTTTTCTCATAAACATCCCTCACCTTCACCTCCAAATCAGAACACTATTTGGGTTTCTGCCTGAATCAGTGCTTCTACAATAGCTATTCTTTTGGATCTCAAATAAACACTTGTTGCCTCTTACCTTGACTTTTTAAAAATTTTTAGATTAATACCTAATTGTCTTTACTTCTTTCATTATGAAATAAAGACATCCACATATAAAGAGATGAGACATTAGAATAAAACACCATGCACTGTCCTTTTTAGAGGACATATCTTGGGTGAGTCACTTCCCTTCGTTAAAACACCTGTCTCGGATAGGACAGGCTAAGTTCTGTAGTGGTAACAAACAAGTCCAAACAACACAATGTACTTCCCATCCACACTACTTGTCCATCACAGGTCATCTGAGAGCTCTGCTCACCATAGTGACTCAGAAACCCCAGCTGATAGATCAGCCACCATCTCGAACTTTGCCAGTCACCATACCCAAGGGAAAAAAGAGCTCCGGAAAGTCGCACATTTGGCAGCAAAATGCTCCACAGTTAGTCATATGGCCCCATCCAACCTGACAGGGATCATGTGACTACTAAGGAAGTAGGGAGAACAGATTCTATTTGGTGAATGGCACCTAATAACATAGCCTCAAAATATAGTAAGCAAATATTGAAAGAACTTTAGGGAGGCATCAATAAATCTATAATCCCAGTGGTTGTACTTCTGGTACCTGCTCCTGGTGTCTGTAGCCAGTTTGATCTTGTTAGATGAAGCATTGTAGAAAGTGCAGAGATGTGTCAGGTGGAGACCAGAAATCACTAGAAAATAGGACATGCTTTCTGTGAAATCAAAAAGTAGCAATGTGGGGGTGACCAGTTAGCTCAGTTGGTTAGAGCATGGTGCTGCTAACACCAAGGTTGCTGGTTCGATCCCCTCATGGGCCACTGTGAGCTGCGCCCTCCTTAAAAGAGTCAACTATGCCATTGTAGCATGAAAGCAATGTGTAACCCATGACCATGGCTGTTCCCCAATAAAATACAATGAAAAAAACGTAACAATGCATTCATTGATTGTGTATGGCAAAAAGAGGATAGAAGAACACGCAATACATACATAGCTGGCAACCTTTCAAATGTACTCCGCAATATACTCAGCTGGACTAAAAATGTAGCTTTCTTATTTCTCTGATTTACCTTACAAGCTCCCATCTTCTAGATAGAAGCAGGAGGAGGGCACAAGACTGAGTCCAATTTAGCAACCTCGATTTAACCCCATAATTTAAAATGTTTTTGTAGGTAATTCAGTCTCTACTTGGATGCCTCAGGTAAGTGTGACCCAAATAAGCATCAGGGTGTTTAAGGGAGGGGCATTGTTTCGTGACCCCGTGGTGGCCGAGGATAGATGTTAATCCTACCAAAGAAAAGCAGGATCCAGAGCTGCCCCCTCCTGTCTTCTGCTTTCCCAGCAACATAGCTAACATAGTTCCGGCTCTTGCACTTCGACCTGGTAGGAGGAGATCAGGACAATTATGTCTTGTGACCTCACTCCCAGAATCCACGCCCCCTTTCTTTTCCCTACAACTGAGTCCAAAAGTGGGGGTGGGGGGAGAATTTTCTCCTCTTCTTTACAACCTGGAGGGGGTCTCCCTTCTATTTTGCACGCAGGATCTATGTATTAAAGAGGAAGCTTTGTTATTTAGAAATCCCTTTCTCTAAAAAGCCTGGGTTTTATGTCCATTGTCTTAACTAAAAAGAGGCCAAGGAAATCAGCTTTGAGTAATGAATAGCCTCTCTGCTCTGGGCAGCACCTGTCTGTCCTTTCTTTCCTGAGACTAGAAGCTTAATGACTCTGTCAGAAGGGTACCAGGAAATAGGATTTAAAGGGGGGAATCAAAATCCATTGGCTTAATTCTTATAAAGTGTGTTCCCCGGAGAAGTGAAATTGGATGAGCTCAAGTGATGAGGTTCATTTTCGTGAGTGTCTTGTGAGACCCATGTCTTTTCTTCATAGAGACAAAGTGTAATTTTCAAAACACGACCCCAATGAAAATATAGAATGAATAATACATCACAAGTTTTATGCATTAATGAGGGAACCATCAGGATGGTAAATCTGGTACAAAAGAGAACTCAAAAGACAGATTTATATGTTTAAAAAGGAAAAACATGCTGAAATAAGTTTGCTAAATTAGAAGCAAAAAGGTAAAAAATCCATACCTTTGGGGTTATCACTTCCCCTGCACAGAAATCTTTTGCATCTCTACTGGACAAAAATCTACAAGGTAACATGTCTGGGCCTAAATTAAGCAAGAAGGCATTCCACTGGACAACTGAATAATCCTTGGTGGGCCTGTTAGACAAAGGCCTTTAAATAAAGCTTCAGTCCAACACTGAAAGGACAAGCAGTCACCTTTTTGCCTTATTTTCAAGTGTTAGATAATTTGTCTTAACATAGTCAAACATTGCATACATTCCACCTGCCTTAAGAAGCACAAAGTCAGGCTGGTGAGAGCTGATGGAATAAAGAACCATGAATGAATTTATAGAATATGGAAATAAAAGATGGGGGTTCAAAGCAAGTCCAGGTTTCTGCCTTAGAATAGGTATCTTTAAAAATCTAAAATTGTGATGTTGCTCCAAACCTACAGATTTTAGAGGTGTTTTATTACTCAAAAATTTCCCTTTCCTTAGAATCATAATCTAGATAGATTTAATGAGGCCTAAATGATTCCATTGCCAAAGCAAATAATCTGATTTTTAAAAAAGCATAAGGCACATGATAATTATTTTTCAATAGTCATAGGTTACTTAGGTTACCAGAGCCCACGAAAATGTATACTAACCTATTAGGTTACTGAAGTGACAAATATTAATACATCGATAAGGTATATTCAGAATTGGCTTTACTTTAAGGAATGTGGCACAGTTCACATATAAACCACTCTCCAGCTGATAGTAGTTTCCAAAACAGATCTGATTTTTAAAAAATCTCTTAATAGCTCATTTGTAATACCATCCTCCTTATTCATATGGGTTTTCAAGAATCCTCTTGGTTAGAGAGGAAATAAAAGAAAACGAGTATTATAAAAGAACAAAGCCTGCTCTGATGAGCAGTTTTGCCATGGAATTTCATTTTCTGAGTAAAGAGCAAGATCATCTGATTAAAAAGCTCAAATTTTCTGAACCTTTCTACTGAAGTCTATGGTGTGTAACATGAGCACATTTCTATATTAAGGTTATTCAGCTGTGGAAAACACAAGAACTCACAAAAGCTTTTGTTTTAAAAGTTGAAGAAATCTAAGACACTGCATGTTGGTGCAGAAATGAAAACTCTAAAGGTGTTTCTCACGGAATGCGTGGCTATGTTTTTATTTTTCCCACAGGAAAACAAAAACAAATATTTGGGGAAGCATTGTAACTCAAAAGCATGACCAAAGCTAAGAAATTTAAGCAACCATGTCACAGAAACCTGGGAACATAGATTCTGTTGGCTAATCCAAATAGATAATTAATCATGTTCCTGACACTGTGGAATGCAGATTCTCCTGTTATTTGCAGAGACTTTAGCAGGCAGGCGGAGAGCTTTCTTGAATACTGGAATCTGGAGTGGCTTGAGGAGCTGTGAGCCAGTGATTCTGAGATCTACAGATTTCTTAGACTAGTAAAATATCAAAATAATGTTGAAGACTAACATGGTGTTCATATCTTTATTTTGCCAAATAATATTGGGGGGGAACCTTACTATTTATAATGGCCAACATTTCATAAAAGATACAACTTCACAGATTCTTTTCTTGAGACTAGTTCATAATTGGATTCACCAGTAGATTTGGGGGCCAGATATCTTTAGGTAACTGAATCTCTTTATCAAACTTTTCATCAGTGACTAATGGGCACACTGAGGTACCTGCCATCCATGGATGATCAAAATGAATGCTACTCCTGAGACAGGTGAACATGACAAGGATAGATTTTGGCTTTAGATAGGGATTTAGTTCTTGCGAGTATTTCGTTAGGATCATCTTGTTTTAAGGAGGATTTTTTCTTTTTTTAAAGATTTTTATTAAAATATCACTAATATACAATATTATATTAGTTTCAGATATACACAATAATTATTCAACATTTATATACCTAATGAAGTGACCACCATAAATCCAGCAACCATCTGACACTGTACCACGCTATCACAATATTATTGACTATATTCCTATGCTTTACTTTATATCCCCATGACTATTTTGTAACTACCAATTTGTACTTCTTAATCCCTTCACCTTTTTCACTCTGACCCCCAGCCCACTCCCATCTATCACCTTAACAAACCTAGGACCCATCTGACACCATACATAGTCATTACAATATTATTGACAATGTTCCTTATGCTATACCCTACATCCCCATGACTAATGTGTAACAACCAATTTGTACTTCTTAATCCGATCTCCTTTTTCACCCATTCCCAATGACCCTACCATCTGGCAACCATCAAAATGTCCTCTGTATGTATGAGTTTGTGTCTGTTTTGTTTGTTTGTTATGTTCTTTAGATTCCACACATAAGCAAAATCACATTGCATCTGTCTTTCTCTGACACACACCACTCAGCACAACACCCTCCAGGTCCATCCATGCCGCCACAGATGGCAAGAATCCATTCCCTTCCATGGCCGAGCAATATTCCATTGTATATATGTACCACCTCCTCTTTATCCATTCTTCCATCAACGAACACCCCAGCTGCCTCCACATCTTGGCCACTATAAACAATGCTGCAGTGAACATATGGATGCACATGTCCTCTCAAAGTAGCGTTTTGAGTTTCTTCAGATAAATACCCAGAAATGGGATTACTGGGTCCTTCTTTGTCATTTGTTATAACCTTTGTTTTAAAGTCTATTTTGTCTGGTATAAATATCGCTACCACAGCTTTTTGTTTGTTTGTTTCCATTTTCATGAAATATCTTTTTCCCATCCCTTTGCTTTTAGTCTGTGTGTGTCTTTTGATCTGAAGTGAGTATCTCATAGGCAGCATATGTGAGGGTCTTGTTTTCTTATCCATTCAGCCACCCTATATTTTAATTGCAACATTTAATCCATTTACATTTAAATTGTTGATAGATACGTAGTTAATGCCATTTTATTTTTCATATCTTTGATGTTTCTTTTTCTTTTCTCTTAAAGAAGTCCCTCTAAGATTCCTTATAATGCTGGTTTGGTGCTGATGAACTCCTTTAGTTTTTTTCTTGTCTGGGAAGCTCTTTATCTGTCCTTTGATTCTAAATGATAGCCTTGCTGGGGGGAGTAATCTTGGTTGTAGGTCCTTACTTGTCATCACTTTGAATATTTCCTTTCAATTCCTTTTGGCCTGCAAAATTTCCATTGAGAATCAGCTGACAGTCTTATGGGAGTGCCCTTGTAGGTAACTAACTGCTTTTCTCTTGCTGCTTTTAAGATTCTTTCTTTGTCTTTAAACTTTGGCATTTTAATTATAATGTGTCTTGGTGTGGCCTTTTTGGGTTCATCTTGTTTGGGACTCTGTGCTTCCTGAGCTTGTATATCTATTTCCTTCACCAAGTTAGGGAAGTTTTCAGTCATTATTTATTCAAATAGGTTTTCAATTCCTTGCTCTCTTTCTTCTCTTTCTGGTACCACTATGATGCAAATGTCAGTACTGTTGATGTTGTCCCAGAGGCCCCTTAAACTGTCCTCCTTTGTTTTGGATTCGCTTTCCTTTTTGTTCTTTGGATTGGATGTTTTCTGCTACCTTATCTTCTAAGTTGCTGATTCAGTTCTCTGCTTCATCTAATCTACTGTTGATCCCCTCTAATGCATTTTTCATTTCTGTTATTGTAGTCTTTATTTCTGACTGGTTCTTTTTCATGTTTTCTATCTCCATTTTTATGTTTCCTATCTCTTTGCTGAAGTTCTCCCTGAGATCACTGAGCATCCTTATAACCAGTGTTTGGAACTCTGTGTCTGGTTGAATACTTATCTTCACTGTAATGTAAAATCCAGCCTTAGCTTGTGGTACATACAAAAACAGGCATTATGCTGAATATGGCCTGAGAGCCATCGTTTGCTTAGCCGACAAAGATAATTCAATAAGGGTAAATTGTTCGTTAAGTTGCCTCAATTAGTGGCACAGGGCCTAGTACACAGTAATGTCAAACTGAACCATGCTGAACAGCGTGGAGGTTGTGGAGTGTGTGTGTGTGTGTGTGTGTGTGTGTGTGTGCAAATGTGCGCACATATTTATGTGTGACTTAGCTACTTTTTGTTTGTTTTTGTTTTGTTCTTTGCTATTACTAACATATACAGGAGGTGCCAAAAAATGTATACAAGTGGACACTTTGGTCATCATTGCTCAAGCAGTAGTTCGCCGTAATCAGAAGTGTCTGGACACTCGCTGATGGTGACCACTTTGAGCACCTCTTGTAATTGCAGAAGTCAAATGTGACTTGTATTCATCTTTTGCTATCAGTATATATTGAATATTACAATTGTAATAGAGTTTTCCTTTCTTAAAATGTGTATATATTTTTTAACACCCTTAAAATTTTTTTAAATAATTGTGTATGCTTGCATAAGAAAATTTCTTATTTTAAGGAAACACAAATATTTAAGGGTAAAGGAGTATCATACTATGACTTATGCTTAAACAGTTCAGAAAAAGACTAGAAAGAGAGATATAGATAGAGATTGATGATAGACACAGATTGAGAGAGAAATAAACCAAATATAGTAAGGTATTAACATTTGGGGACTCTGGATATCTTTTACCTACTGGTTTTTGCACACATTGATGATTTTTTTCTGAATTAATTATTATTATGATAGCAACAAAATGGTGATTTTTATATTTCAATCATTCCTTCTACAGTTATTATTTGGATTTTTACTGTAAGGGAGACCTTTCTCTTACTTGTTTTTTAAAGATTTTATTGGGAAATTGGGGGAGAGAACAGTGTTGGGGAATCGGGGGAGGGGAACAGACAAGTTGCTGTCCTTTTGTTCTTCAGTCTAGTTGTGGAGGACGTCGCTTCACTGGCCCTTGTTGGTATTATTATTGTGCTCTTCCCGGGTGAGGCAGTCGCTTGCCAGCCATTGGATGGCCCTTCATGGTGGCTCACAACAGCTCATGAAAGCTCATGCCCACTGCCAGCCAGCCCCACTGCAGCCTATGCCGTCTCCATAGCAACTAACGGCAGCCCAGCTCCAGGACAAGCTGTTGTTCACCATCTTAGCTGTAGAGGGTGCAGCATCACTGGCCCACATGTGGGATCTGAACCGGGGCCCTGCTGCTCAGAGCTGGCGTCCCAAGCCAACTCTTAATCAACGCACCACTCGGCTGGCCCTCTCTTACTTCTTTACTTGTTTGTTCATTCATTTAAGTGTGAGCTCATGGATTCTTTATTCAATAAATTATAACCTTAATATTATTATTTTCTTCATGCTCAAATTATTTCAGAGTTGGCCAGTGGAAGTTCTTCAAATTGGCTCCTGTGACCTTTTAACATGTCCCCATCATTCTTTGAGCACTCCCTTACTTTCTTTTTTTTTTAATTTTTAAATTTTTTATTGTGAAAAACACATTTTTTAGAATTAGTTTCAGCTCTACAACACAGTGAAATAGTTATACTGTTTACCCTCGAGGTGACAACCCCCCTCCATCAATCCGCTGCCCCACTTCCCCCACAATATCATACATATCTATTACAATTCCCTTGACTCCACTCCCACACTATACTCCACTTTCCATGACTATATATATTTACTTATAGTTGACATACAATATTATACAACATCAGCTTCAGGTGTACAGTGCAGTGATCAAGCCTCTACACCATCCATGATGCAGTCTCCCTAGCAAGACATGTGACCACCTGACACCCTACAAAATATTTACAACATTATTAATTATATTTCTCCAACTGTCTTTCATGTCCCTGTGGCAATATTGTAGTTATGTATTTATGCTGTCTAATCCCTTCCCCATCTCCCTCATCCCCACCCCCTCCCAAATAGCAGCCATCAGTTGTTCCTCTATATCTCTGAGACCACTTCTGTTTACTTACCTCATTCATTCAGTTTTCTAGATTCCACATATAAGTGAAATCATATGGTATTTGTCTTTCTCTGACTGACTTATTTCACTTAACATAATAGTCTCTAGGTCCATCCGTATCGTCCCAAATGGTACGATTTCATTCTTCTTTATAGCAGAGTAATACTCCATTGTATACATGTACCACAGTTTCTTAACCCAGTCATCTACAGATGGGCATTTCGGTTACTTGCAATTTTGGCTATTGTGAATAGCACTGCAATAAACATAGGGGTACATATATTTTTTTGAATTAGCGTCTTGGGTTTCTCTGGATAGATACCCAAGAGTGGAATTGCTGGGTCATACAGTAGTTCCATTTCCAGTTTTTTGAGATACCTCCGTAATGATTTCCATAATGGCTGCACCAATCTGCAGTCCCACCAACAG
>NW_017731363.1:6610059-6610950 GCF_001890085.2 Hipposideros armiger
CTGGTCCAGGACTTTTGTTTGTTGGAAGCTTGTTGATTACTGACTCAATTTCTTTGGTAGTAATCAGTCTGTTCAGAGTTTCTGTTTCCTCTTGGTTCATACTTCGTAGATTGTATGCTTCTAGAAATTTTTCCATTTCTTCCAGATTGTCAAGTTTCTTGGCATATAGTTGCTTGTAGTACTTTCTTACAATTTCCTGTATTTCTGTGGCATCTGTTGTCACTTCCCCTCTTTCATTTCTGATTTCATTAATTTGGGTAGTCTATCTCTCTTTTTCTTGGTGAGTCTGGCTAAGGGTTTGTCGATTTTGTTTATCTTTTCGAAAAACCAGCTCTTGGTTTCATTGATCTTTTGTATTGTTTTTTTGGTCTCTATTTCATTGATTTCTGCTCTGGTCTTTATTATTTTCCTTCCTTGTACTCTCTTTGGGCTTGTTTTGCTGTTCTTTCTCCAGTGCCCTTAGGTGTAAAGATAGTCTGTTGATATGAGATTGTTCTTGTTTCTTCAGATAGGCCTGCATTGCTATGAATTTTCCTCTTAGGACTGCTTTTGCTGCATCCCATAGATTTTGAGTTGTTGTGTTTTCATTTTTGTTTGTCTTTTACTATGATGTGTCTTGGTGTGGACCTGTTTGGGTTCAGCTTATTTGGAACTCTCTGCACTTCCGGGGCTTGTATGTCGATTTCCTTCACCAGGGTAGGGAAGTTCTCAGTCATTATTTCTTCAAATACTTTCTTGATCCCTTGCTTCTTCTCTTCTCCTTCTGGTATTTCTATGATGTGAATGTTGTTGTGCTTGATGTTGTCCCACAGGTCTCTTAAACTATGTTCATTGTTTTTTGTTCTTTTTCCTTTTTGTTGTTCCAACTGGGTGATTTCTGCTATTTTGTCT
>NW_017731363.1:6612750-6649637 GCF_001890085.2 Hipposideros armiger
TGTTTCTTCATTCTGGCTATATTCTGATTGCTTCAATGTATTAGATCACCAGGCTCGACGTGGCCTCCTCTTTAAGTCCTTCGTTTAGAGGTTCTGTTCATCTAGTGTCCAGGGAACTTCCGAGGTTGAATGTCTTATAAATTATTTGTAATTTTGGTGTGATCCTGGGAGGCAGTCGGCACAGCATCTATGTATTCCGCAATCTTACCAGAAGTCTCTCCTTACTTTCTAACATAAGATGATTCAGGCTCATCTTGCATTTTCTTTGTTCCAGTCCTAAAATCAGCCATTTCCTCCAAAATCCTGGTTACTTTAGTGGAGAACGTTATTTAGAAACCGTGATCTGGGTTCTGCGTATGTTCATCGTTCTTGGGGTGTCATTACTTCTAGACTCCCTCATCAGATAGATCTGGAAAATAGATGTCTAAATATACACATACATATGTACATATACATGCACACACAAGTGTATTGAATACATATACACACTCACACATATCTATATCCATTTCTCTATCTATCTATCTATCTATCTATCTATCTATCTATCTATCTATCTAAACACATGCCTCCAGTTCCCATCAAACACAGCAGTGTTCAATCTATCCCTCCCCCTTTCCATAATTGTAAGTACCTTCTGCAGCAATGAAAAACTTGGTTCCATTATTCATAATATGTTTACTTATTTGTTTAATCCTAGAATGCATAGAAAGTAGTTTCAGAATTGTAAGCTCATGCCTATGTAAAATAAGATTTCTTACTAGAGTTCAGTATTTGTTTAGAGTTCTTTTTCTTTTTATCCTAACTAAGGGCATGTGGTCCAAATTCTGGGTATCAAAGTTACTTGGATTAATGTTGACTCCCCAATGTGATTATGTTATTTACTCGAAAAACATTTCAGTTTGTTTGTATTCAATTTTAAGATCCCCTCAATTGCTATTTTAAGACACTAAATTCTGGGGTGGTTTATCATGCAGCAATGAATAACCCAGATATCATGGCATCACATCTCGAGGCACATGATGTCTTTTTGTCTCATTGTCAGTGATGAAAAGCTGGATCATTTGGTTATGGTCTTGTCTACCAGATATAATGAATAAGTAATCTGTGCGGCGTTTCATCTTCCTTTAGTAACTCTTGCTACATGAACTTAAGCCCACCATAGCAATAACGATGGAAGAAACCTGAGTTGCATTTTCTCTGTGGAAATACCTGCCTTAATGTCACAGGAATACAGAGAGAAGGTGAGCACCTATTGACTGATTTATCCAGCAGGTGGGCTCCACAGCTGACAGAGAAGTTGGAAATCCAGCTGTGATGAAAATACTTGATTCTATTTGTAGTTAACAGAGTCTGTGCTTAAAACAGAATGCTACAAATTCTGTGTAGGTTTGCCAACTTGTGATTCTGATCCCAAATCATGAGATTTGGAGAAAGAAAAAAGCAAAGAGCAGTCTTTTTATTTTAAGCTTTTCATATGGGGTTAGGATCGTGTGCCTACTGAGAAGGAAGTCTATTAAGAACACTGCTTCTCACTTTCACAGTAGTGTAATTGTTTCTTTTCTTTTTTTAAGATTTTATTGGGGAATTGGGGGAGGGGAACAGACAAGTTGCTGTCCTTTTGTTCTTCAGTCTAGTTGTGGAGGACGTTGCTTCACTGGCCCATGTTGGTATCATCACTGCGCTCTTCCCGGGTGAGGCAGTTGCTCGCCGGCCATTGGACGGCCACTCACCGCAGCTCACGGCAGCTCATGAAAGCACACACCAGCTGCTGGCCAGCCCCCTGCAACCTACACCATCGGCGGCAACTCACTGGCAGCCCAGCTCCAGGTTGAGCTGTTGTTCAACATCTTAGCTGTAGAGGGCATAGCGTCACTGGCCCTCATGTAGGATCCGAACCAGAGCCCTGCTGCTTAGAGTTGGCGCCCCAAGCCAACTCTTAACCAAGGCGCCACTCCGCCGGCTCTGCAATTATTTCTTAGTTAGGATGAATGTCCCATTATCTAAATCTAGTCGGGTCTATGTTGCCTTCTTGGTTCCATGTCTTTTAATTTCTACTTTTAAATATATTATTTCATTATATTCAAACAATTAAATCATTGTTCTTTTATATCCCAAACTTATAAATATTCGTGACTCTCTCCCTAGTGCATAGGATGCACATAGTAGGGGCTGAGTGTGTACATTCATGAAAAAATTTACACTTGCAGATTCTCACTCTTTTATTCATTCCCCACAGATTTATAACATGCCCACTCCCCTGTCATATGCCAGGACTTCTCCTAGGCATTGAGCCACAGCGGTTAATAAAACACAGGCCCTGCTTCAAGGACTCACAGGCCAGAGGGAAAGAGAGAAGGATAAACAATGAATTCTAAAACTCAGGGTGGGGGGCAGGCAGTGATAAAAATATGCACTGGGTTTGTTGTGGCTGTCATTACATTTACAAGGCATTGTCAGTTTATTCACAATTTAGGCACATTGAAATATTATTGATAGGAAAGTGAAAAAAAAAGCACAGCATCTCAGTCAGCAGCTGATAAAACACAGCATAGTTATAGAAAAGACATGATTATTTCAGGTTATAGGAAAGACATCATTATTTCAGGTGGAGGACTCCACGGTCTTATATACGTATTTATCAATGTCATCAACATCATAATTTTTTTAAAGTAGTATGTGAATTAGGTGACAAGTACCTGGGATTACCAGTGTTACTAAATTTTTCAGAGCAGTGCACTGGGTTTTATAGGAACAGAGAAGAGGGAGGTGAGAAAAGGCCTCACAAAGTTAACACGCATTAAAATTACAAAATACTTTTATGAGAGTTCTCTTAGTACAGACTGTAGTTTTAAAAATAAAGACAATCAAAACAGAGAAAATTATTTTAAAATCATGCATAAGTCCAGCTATAGGTAATGGTAAACATCTTTGTTTATGTCCTTCGTATTTTTCTATAGCATATATACTTAAAAATATGTGAAAATAGGACTAATCTGTATGGTTTTTTTGTGTGACCTGCTCTCTCAGATAATGTGAATAGCTCTCTACATCATAAAATATTCTCTTATGATATCAACTTTAAGGGTAGCACTATATGGAAAGAAAGAATGTTGGAATACAATTTCTGACTAAACTACAAAGTGAGATACAAATGTAACTATTAGTGTTTTCATTTTTCAGGCGAAATGATTTGCATTTCTTATGGACACCAAAAAATCACTCAGTCTTATCAATCTTTTCTAAAAATTAACATGTAATTATGTAATTTTATAGAGTCTCAGCCCTAATCAATAGTAATTAGTAAGTCAAAGTTAAATTTCTTTAGACCTGTACCATCGAAAACGGCAGCCACTAGCCACAAGGAGCTACTGAGCACTTGAAAGGCTAGTGTGACTAAGTAACTGAGGTTTTACTTTTATTTAATTTCATTCAATTTTAATTTAAAACTGAAGCAGTGTAAAATGTTTTTTCCATTAAATTCAACTTTATTGTTTAGGTAGGGCTACATTTCACTGTATTCCTAGATCAGTGATATTGCATTTCATACATGTTGTTGTACTGTAATGCACTGCGTGTGTCAAGTGTGTGAGTCGTGTCCAGTATTACACTGAAAATCATTATCTCTCTAGTTAGTGTCAATGGATTGAGTCAATTCAGTTGTTTTTCTATGCACTGATTTAACATTGAAAGGTATTTATTTGAACATTTTATACAGACAGCTCCATCACAGTGATATCTATGTAAATCATAATTGATAACTAAATTGAAATACTTCTTATATTTTAAATTATAACATAAACTATTTTTAAAATAAAAAATAAGTATTGACTAATTTTTTAATTTAAATAGAAGACATACTACTGAAGCAGAATTGAGCAGAGATGTGGATTCTAGTACTAAACCAGAAGAGAAAAAAAACATAGACTGGAAGAAAGTATGTTATAAATTTCATATAATTTGTCGCAGATGACTAAAACAAAAATCTGTTGTGTAAAAATTGTTTAAAGATAATGAAGTGGACAACGTTAAGGAACATTTTCAGCAAATACAGAGTGAATTTGATGAGAACAGTAAATGAAGAATTAATAAAATTATTTGCCTGCATTCAAAATTGAATGTCCAATGAAAATTGTTTAAAAAATAATAACAGACTCTGAACTTGTAACTTTGGCCAACCTTATAATGGCTTGGATTCCTGCATGTGAAAGAAAACCAGTTTTAGATGGCAATAGTAAAATAAATTATTATTTAAGTTATGGAAGTTTTTAAAATTATAAGGAAGTGACTAAAAACTATATTTTATTTAAAAAATGAAAGATCTTCAATTAAACCACAAAATAATTGCCTGTAGAATACAAGAAATTTCTAACAGTATCCAAGATTAGTTGATTCAAAGTTGGAAAAATTACAAGTACTTTTCTTTAGCTTTAGATAATTCGTGTGATATAGGACACTGTCTAATTAGTATTTGGGGTATATTTTGTCTCAAACTGCCATACTTGCAAAAAATGCCAACTCATAGCCTAAAAAACTGTCATAGATATTTTTGAGAATTTTACATCTGTCAAAGAACTTCAGTTAGATATGAAAAAAATATATCATGATGGATGGTGCTCCAGCTGTTAGGTCAAGGTTCTGGATTTGTTGGAATTTGAACACAAGAGTCTGATGTTTTTCTGGTGACTTGGTATGTCTTATGATACACACTGAAAATATGTGTGCTCAGTTCTCTGAAACAACCTCTATGAAAAGCGTCATGGATGGTTGTTAAAACTGTTCAGCATATATGTGAAAATGCTGTGACTCATCACCACTTTATGGGCCTGTTGAAAGAAGTAGACAATGAATTTAGTTATCTGGTGTTCATTGCCAGTTGTCATTGGTTGAGCCACAAAGAGTTTTACAAAGTTTTACTGTGCTGTTAACTTCAACTTAAGATTTTCTTGAAACAAAAAGAATGCTTGCCAAATATTCATTAATCAAAAAAAAGGCAATGTGATTTACATATTTTCTCATGGATATCACACTGCATGTGAACAAGATAAATTTGAAATTCCAAGGAAAGGAAAATCTTATTTGTGATTTAGCAAGACAGGTGTAAGAGTTTATGTTGAAATTGAAACTTTTCATGATTTAAATGAATAATAATGGTTTTATATATTTTTCTAACATGAAACAATATGTAGAAAATTTTAGTTGTAATAGACGCCATTATGTAAATTGGCTGTAAATATTATAAGAAAAATTTGAAGAATGCTTCATTTATATTGATAAATCTAGAACTGCTTTTCAAATAGCACAATACCCCTTTGAATTTAATGTTAAGAATACCGAGTTGACACAAATTAGTGAATTCACTTAACTTGGACAGATGTGATTTTGAGACCAACATGCTTTTGATTCAGAGTCAAATAAATTCTTGGGAAATAATAAACTAGTTTTGTCAATGTGGATGCAAATATTAAAGGAAAATGATTTTTCATACTGAATTCAGTTACTAGAAAATTTTTAGGTATGTTAAAACAAGTTGAGTATGTAAACTTACTTTTTTTCAACTGTAAGTTTTATGAAATCTAAATACAGATTAAATACTTTTCATGAAAATGTAGAATCCAAAGATGTACTGTAAGGGTAAGATACATACTGGATTTCAAAGACTTAGGATAAAAAGAGAACTTAAAATACCTCATTAATAATTTTGAAAGGATATTTTGGATATATTGGGTAAAATAATATTCATTATTAACATCAATTCCTCCAGTTTTTTTTTACTTTTTTAAAAATGTGGCTGCTAGAAAATTTAAAATTGTATATATGGCTCCATTGGACAGCACTGTTCTACCTCAGGTAACATAGGAGTATTTATTTGAGAATACTCCAGTAAGACATTGAACGAGCATGGAATAATCTTTTTATTATTTGATAAGTAATCTTGTCCCGAAATTTTGGATAATTTTCTTAACATTATTGGGTTGTGAAAGACTATGATGTGTCTGAGATTTGCAGTAACTTAGCCGGTTTAGAACCTGTGTCTTTGGAAAAATCATAAGAGTTGAGTGAGGAAAAGGAAGATTAAGGTCAGATTATGAAAACTCTTTGAGCCATACATAGCATTTGTTCTTTATTCTGTAGGTAATTGGTAGCCGTTGAAGAGTGTTAGCTGGGGAGTTATTATATCATTAAAATTGTGTTCTGGAAAGATGACTATTGAAGTCTGTGGGGCATGAATTGCAAGGAGCCAGTTATCACTGTGCAGGATAGAAAGAATAAAGGCCCAAATTTAGGCAATGGAAGACAGGGGGTCGGGAAAATGATGGATGGATTTAAGAAAGATTTGGTGATTGGCGGCATGTGTGGAGTGAAGGGAAAGAGTCAAGAATGAGTCCGAAGCTTCTGATGTGGTCAGCTCAGTGGATGGTGGTACAGAGTCTGTTTTTATTCACTAGTTGCTAATGTGTGAGTATCTCAAGTTTGAGATTGCATGAGAAAGATCAAGTTGGAGAGGAAAGTAAAGAGTTCAGTTTAGTCATTTGACTTTGACTGTGTAGGGGGTGACTATAACCAGGAGACCAGTCCAAAGCTCAAGAGAAGAGGTGGGAGCCAGGGATGGAAATTTAGGAATCTTCTGCATATGGGGGGCAAGAATTGTAGGAGTCGATGAGATCACCTGGAAAAGGAAGTTCTCCAGCCTGGCTGCACCTTACAATTGCTTGGAGGGACCGAAAACCCCCAATGCCCAGGCCATAGCACCACTGAATCAAATCAAGAATGGGAACCAGGCATGATGATTTTGGAAAGCTCCCATGATTCTAATATGCAGCTAGGTTTGAGAACCTTTGGTACAGGGTAAGGAGAGAAGACATGCCAAGGATGGAACCGTGCAGAAGTTCAACATATAGAGAGAAAACAGAGAGAAGAATCTGTGAAGAAATTTGTAAAGGAGCTGTCAAGTCAGAGAAGTAATGGGAATTGTTGCCTTACAGCCTCATCCTCGACTGCCCCCCCACACACACACCTCCCCTGAGCTAACAAGGTCATGAGGAGGTGTCTCCGAGCGCTGAGACCCACTGGAATGATATCGGTATAGCTTCCTCAAGGGAGTGTCCCGGAATGCTGGGACCCGGCAGAATGATGTCGGTTATCTCCCTTACTTCATGGCTGCAGCAACAGCGGCACCATCCTGGGGATTGTGTGTGCAGGAGTACGAAGGCACAGCATGTGTGGGAATACAATGGGGCTGGTTGATGGAAACTAGCTTTAAGGCACTTATCACACAGACCTTAGAAAAAACAAATTTCACTCCTTTGAAGTTTCTTAATAAAAGCTATGCATTGGCTCGATTTGGGGCTCAGTTCCAGAGAGAGAACTACAGTCCCCTGGCCTCGCCTTAACTCTATCCTTGTCTCTTGTGTTTCTTTAACCCTTCGCCACCCCTCTGACTCCCCACTGCCCGTGCTGTGCAGGACGAGGCAATCAGAAGATGGTGAGGTCATGGAAGCCACAGGAAACGGTTTCAACAATGTAAAATAACAAAGAAGACCAAGTAATAAAAGAACCAAGAAAAGGTAAACCAAGATTGCCAAATGGAGTGAAAGCCCAGTCACATTGGGGGGGAAATATATGTGTTTGTATGAGAAGGTAAAAAGTGGAATTGATCCAGGGTTGGGAGTTTGCAGGGACAAAGGACTAGGGCTTGGGGGTTTAAGGATGTGATGAATAGCCAGGGGGAATGAACGGAAATGGGGTGAGTGATAAAGTGAGGAGGAAATAGGGTGATCCCTGGACTGAAAGGCTTGATATAATCAAAGAAAGGACACAGCACACATATTCTGAGTAGCCCATGGCCTTTACAGGAAGCTGCCTCTTCCCATCGCCCCACCCCAAGTATCCACAATTGCTGGAGCTGAGACACACCCTAGGCCCAATCTCCCACAGAGAAGCCACAACACCTAGGATGAGCAGGTGTCAACGTTGTTAGTGAAGATGAGCTGTAACCTAGGGGCCTGGTAGAGAATGACAGGGGTTGGATGACGTTTTAATCTCCTGGGGTTTTTAATTAAGTCTGTGAACAATGGGCTGAAACTATCAAAAAAGGCCACCTCCTGTTTTCCTCAAACCTGCAGTTTACAAGGCAGGCTGTTTCCCTTAAGTCAAGCTCGCCTGTTACCATGACATTGAAACTTGTCTTAGACGCTGCTGTGTTATATACACTTCAGGAGCATTGCTTTTTTTCCCCTTCTTTTTAACATTCATATATTTTCTATACATCCATTGTTCTTGATAACTTTTCGTTTTGATATAATTTTAAATGCACACAGAGAAAAGTTGCAAAAAGTGTACAAGGAACTCTTGTACACCCTTTACCCAGACTCCACCATTGTTGCCATTTTGCCATTTTTATTCATGTATGCATATATATTTTTCCCAAACCATGAGTTAGTTGGAGACATTATGTCCCTTTACCCAAAATATTTCAGGGTGTAATTCCTAAGAACAAGGACATTCTTTTATTGTCATCACAGTACCTTAATCAAAGTCAGAAAATTTAACATTGCTACAAAGCTATTGTTTAATCCACAGCCCTTGTTCTACTGTAGTCAATGGTCCCAATAATATCTTCTACGGCAATTTTTCTTTCCTGGTCCAGGATCCAATCCAGAATCACATATTGTGATTTAGTTGTGATGTCTCCTTAGTTTCTTTTCATCTAGAACAGTCTTCAGCTTTTCTGTGTATTTCTTGACCTTGACACTTTGGGGAGAATATAGGCCCTTCATTGTGTGGAAGACCCCTTAGTTTGAGTTTTGTCTGATGCTTCTTCATCATTAGATTTAGGTTGTGCATTTTTGGCAAGAAGACCACAGAAGGGATGTTGGGTCCTTCTCAGTACATCACAGCAGGAGGCACATGATGTCGGTTGGGCTCAATTGAAGATCTTACCAATTGTACAGTAACAGAACACCCTTTAGCTTTAGCTTTCCCATTTGGCAGGCATCTTGCTTTGCAGTACAATTTTCTTTTTTTGCACAAGCATGATAATGCAAAATTTCTAAATTATTTTTGATTAATTGCAAATAGCCAAAGTGCAATAACCTGGTGTTTTTTAAGGAAGCAAGTTTACAATAATATACGCTCATTTTCACTTATGGAGTTTTAATGTCAATAGGTATACTTAGATTGAAACAAAATCCATTTCAGACAAAAATGAGAAAACTATGTATTCGTACATCATTTTGAAAAGCTGCAATTTAAGAGTACTAAAGGACAAACTTCCTGATGCAATGAACATATTTTTATTTTTTAATTAATTTTTTAAAGATCTAATTGGCTTTCAGTGACTCATGAATTGGTCAGCATCCCATCTATCAACCAGAAAGGTGCTCCCCAATGAACATATTTTAAAATATTAATATCAATATATCCTTAAAATGTAAGACCCTTATGATTAACATTGTGATATGCCAGGCAATACACTATAAACCAGGAGAAACCTGTAGCTTAGTGGAGGGGGGCGCATTATCATTTGTGGTATGGATCTTAGCAGTAACTGCTGCATAATGATTTTAGGCAGATTCTCGGAGTCTGACAGAGGGGAGGCATGGGACTGGCTGTGCCAAGGGGAAGAAGCTGAAAACCGAGCCAAATACGATTTTGAAATCAGAGCTGTGTCAACATGCACAAATTCACTTGCTTTGAAGGAGCTGCAACGGGATCCAGGAACAGGAAAAGAAATATTTATTGTTTTGCCTTTGCATGCCAAAATGTAAGCTCTCTTTTGCATCTATCCTTTCCTTAAAGCAACAATTGTCTGCATGTAGAATGAGCGTGTTTTAAATGAACCATTCAGTGCTTTTTCCTGCTCTCATTTCCAGTACTGAGCGGCAACATTGTAGACCCAAAATCCTCCTCACTTTGGAGTCAGACAGACCCACACTCTGCCCAAGGCTGGCGTGTGGCCTTGTGCAGGTAGGTCACTTGGCCTCAGTATCTATGCCTTTAAACAGGGACAAAACTTTGCTGAGTCGTAAAGATTAGAAGTGAGAAATGTAAAGAACTCACAGTACTTGACAATGTAGTTTAAGGAAAAGAGCCCTGGCCTGAGAACTGGGGCATCAGGGTCCTGGTCCCTGAGCCTTCATTTCACTAATAAGCACCTGACCTTGGGACGGTCCCTCAGACTTTCTGGATTTTAGTCCCATTAAGGAAGGAGTGTTGGCTGGAGAGACATATAGGTCAAGTTCGAGGGGCACTCGCATGGTGCCATTAATGCAAGGTGGGAAGTTCTTCACTGGAGAGCTGACCGCTGTACTGTGGGAATAGAGGTGAGCAAGCGAATGAGCAATCAGCTCTGCCTGGGCTGGGGGTGGCACTTGAGCTGGGCCTTGAATGCGCACGTGTGGGCTTTTCCACTGGAGAAAGGAGGCGTTTCAGGTAAGGACCAAGACCTAAGGGTCTGGCAGGTGAAAGGACATGGTGCTGCCATGCCAGGAAACGGCGGCTCACTTCCAATCCCACTGCAATCAGCTTCTGGGACTCCCTCTGACTGCTGAGTTATATCAGATATATTTTAAGATAAGGGACCTTCTGTGAGCTTTAGAAATCTGTTAGCTCTACTGTAGGGAAGTGGTAACTGAAATGGGAGTCACCCTATAAGCTCCCAGGTACCCACCATTCGGACCAGGGCAAAGGAAACTACCAGTTAAGCAGCAGTCTTAACTCATTAACAACAATAATTAATCTTTCCATGGAACTTTCTACATGCCAGGCACTGTGCTATACTTCTACTAATTTGTTTAAGCCTCAGAACAATTTTGTGAAAGAGGTGCTGTTATGATACCTCCTGCACAGACGAGGAAGCTTCAAAAGATTAGAGGGATCATTTGCCAAAGGTTATCTGCAAGCAAATGGAAGAATCAAGATTAGGATCCCAGCTGGCCCACAGAAGGCCCTGATCCTAACCGTTCTGTAAACTGCCACTCTAGAGACTACGAAAGAAAAGAATCAATCTTACAGGAAAAAAAAGTATAACTGGCACTAACAATTGAGAATTTAGTCACGTCTTTGAGTATAGCTATAGTAAATGCTACATTCAGACAAGAAGCCAGGGCAGTATTTTTTGGACCCAAACACGCTTTATTATTTCCTTTGGTAACAATTTTGATTGTGTCATTATTTGGGGCACTTAGGTCATGCATTGTAACAATTAAGTCTCCCTTCCCTGTAATGCACCATTCTTTGTTGGAAATGAGAGTTAAGGAGGAAGTGGGGTAGGCTGGACAGCATCTCACGCGGCGATATCAGGGCTTTGTGAAGAGTGGAGGTTCTCTTAAGAAACGCTGGCCTGGTGTGTCTTCTCAGGGTTGAGTGACAGAGCCTCAGGCTGCCAATCTTCCCTCTAAGTCAGGGTTTCTCAAACTGGAGGAACTGTGTGTGGGGGGTGCAGTCATGTCTCAGGGCACTGAGTCTGCAGGGGTGAGGAAAGTGGCTGCAGGGTAATATTATAGCAGGAACTGACTTCTCATCCTTTTGTGTACTACATGCTATCAGGTTGGTGCCAAAGTAATTGCAGCTTTTGCCATTATTCGTAATGGTGAAAACTGCAATTCCCTGTGCACCAACCTAATAGTTCTAACAGGGTCAGTGGGGACAGAAATGGCTGGCACTAGGGGAGCTGGCTTGAAATTGTCTTGAGGAAAACCTTTTTTGTCATTTACTTTTTATAAATAATCATCCAGAAAATTCTACCAATGAACTGTTAAAGAGCTTCTGAATGGGCTGTGGACTGCCCGGCACCCTGGTGGTCAGGAAGATGCATTGAATGGTGGGGAACAGAGTGGGGAGGTCACATGGGTAGGCTGTCACCCTCATCTTCCTTCCCCAACATCTGACTCCAGAGAAGTTAGTCTCTGCTTAGGGTCCTCTGGGGTGCTGAGCATGATGTCCTATTCCTCAATTCATTTCAAAAGACACAAATACTGAGGGCCTACTGTGTGCCAAGCACAATGGCGCCCAGCACTGGGAGCCTGAGGGTGGAAAAGTCAAGGGTTCTGAAGAAGCTTGGTGCCTAGAGTAGGGTATGCCTTAATAATAATATCAACATTCTCATCATCATAGCTACCTCCCATTTTATCAAGTACATGTCATGTGTCAGATGCTGCCCTCTGTGTTTATCATATATGTATTCACTTAATCCTCACAACAGCTCTATGAGATGGGTACTGTTATTAGCTTCATTTTACAGAGGTGGGAAGGAGGCACAGAGAGGTTGATGAACCAGTCCACTGTCACACAGCTAGTAAGAGGTGGGGTAGAAATGGATCCCAGAAATTGTTTGGTGGAGATAGGCAATAGCTCCAGAGAGGACAGAAGCAGGACACCCTCTCTAGTGACACACTCCCTGATGGGGGTGGGGGGTAAGCAGGCAGACTCACACACCTCGTCTTTGGGGAGCTGTAAGAAAAGTGGGGACAATTTTTTTTAAAGATTTTTTATTGGGGAATTGGGGGGATGGGAACAGTGCTGGGGAATTGGGGGAAGGGGAACAGAGAAGTTGCTGTTGTTTTGTTCTTCCGTCTAGATGCGGAGGACGTTGCTTCACTGGCCCAAGTTGGCACCATCATTGCACTCTTCCCGGGCGAGGCAGATCAGTCGCCGGCTTCTGGACGGCCGCTCACTGGCCCTCATATGTGGGATCCGAACCGGGGCCCTCTGGTGTCCCAAGCCAGTTCTTAACCATCGCGCCACTCGGCCGGCCCAAAAGTGCGGACACTTTGAGACACCAGGCAGGGCAATCAGCGGCAGCACCATGAAGGAGTGAAGAGCCCACTGACTCTGGAGCCACCTGCCTGGGTTCGAGTCCTGACCCTACCACTTTCTAGCTACGTAAACTCCTTGTGCCTTAGTTAACTCATTTGTAAAATGGGGATAATTGCACCTACCTGCAGGGCCATTGTAAGGATTAAATAAGTTAGCACTGAGGCTGAAGAATGCTTTCCTCTGGAAAAGCCGCAGCCATGAGGCCGGTTTCCCAGCAACCTTCAATTTTGCTGGTTTTTTTTTTGTTTGTTTGTTTTTTTGCAAACACCTCATTTCAACTCCCTCCCATTAGGCATTTACTTGAAATTTGCTTGAGGTGATGAAGTTCACGTAATAAAAATGTCTATACAGTTTTAAAAAAACTTGGTTTGGCTACAAGCTCTATTTTTTTTTAAAAAATTGAGGTAAAATTCACATAACATAGAATTAACCATTTGACAGTGAAAAATTCACTGGCATTTGGTACATTTACAGTGTTTGGCAACCACCACCTGTATCTAATTCCAAGACATTTTCATCACCCCAAAAGGAAACCCCATTCCTATCAAGCAGTCACCTCCCTTCTCTCCTCTCCAGTCCCTGGCAACCACTGACCCAATTTCTTATCTCTATGGATTTACCTTTTCTGGACATTTTGAATAGAATTATACAGTATTTCTCCTTTTGCGGCTGGCTTCTTTCACTTAGCATGCTTTCAAGGTTCAGCTGTGTTGTAGCGTGTTCTAGTACGTTATTCCTTTTTATGGCTGAATAATATGTTGCTGATCCATTCCTCTATTGATGGACATTTGGCTGTTTCCACCTATGGCAATATGTGCTGCTATAAACATTTTTGGAGAAGTTTTTTTTTTTTTAATACCTGTTTTCCATTCTCTTGGGTACATACCCAAGAGTGGAATCGCTGGGTCATATGGTAACTCTGTTTAACATTTGGAGGAACCTCCAGACCTTTCCCCACAGCGGCTGCCCATTTTTACATTCCCACCAGCAGTGCACGAGGGTTCCAATTTCTCCATATCCTCACCAACACTTGTTATTCTCTGATGCGTAAGAGTCATTTATTTACCTAGATGAGAGCCATCCTTACGTGTGTGGAGTTGTATCTATTGTGGTTCACACTGCTTCTAGACTTGGCCACCTGCATCTTTGGCCTTACATTAGAATCTCCTGGGTTTTAATTTATTTTTTTAACAAGCCCAATGCCTGGGCTGCAGGTGGGCTGGGGCTCAGGCAGGTGCAGGTTTTAAAGCTCTCCTGGTGATTCCAGTGTGCAGCTAAGTTGAGAAACCCCGTGTCAGAGATTCCAGGCCACTCTCGGTTACACACTCTTCTTAATAAGAAATTTAATCGTGTTTAACTAGCTGGGTGAGGCCCACATTCATCTGAAAAAATGGTGAGGGAGTCATCCAGATTTCTATCAGCCATTCTAACCCTAATAGCTAAGGCCAGGTTTTTAAAGAGAGAGAGAGTGCTTTCATCTCATCACCTGAACACAGGGGACAGGGAGGGAGAATGTCTCCAGTGGTCCCAAAGGGACTGGTGAAACAGAAAAAAATCCAACCCAACAGTAAAACAAAAGGTACTGGCTTTGATGGCAGGTGCAGCTGCTAAGGGCAGCCAGCTCCCCATCAGGAAGGTTTAGGACAGCAGCATCATGGCTGGTCTCCAGGTTCTTACAGCCTGAGGACATGTCCGGTTAGTACTCCGGCTTCCCCCGTTCCCCCCACCCTTCGCCCACCACCTTCTCCTTTTTAATGGAGGGCTCTTATTCATTTCAACTTCCTTCTTCCCAGTTGATAGTTACTGTTGCTAACTGTGCAGAACATTGTGATTCTTCCTCAGAGTTTATATATAAAAACTCTGTTGGAAATGTTTAAGTTGGACTGCCTGCGAATATGCAGGTGGGTCCATGTGAGTGTGAGTTTTGGAAAAGAGTAATACCTGACACTAGATTTAGTTTTGCTAAGAGGGTCACATATGGTTTTTCACTCCAAGCGTTGACTTCATCTTATTGTCACCATTCTTACTGCCTTCCAGCCACTCACCCCCAAGGATACACCTGGAGTGGAACAAGCAGATTTTCTCCTTGCAGTGAGGGAGAATGCACACCTTGGGGCACCATGGGGCATCGCAGCAAGAGGCTGTCAGAAAGGACCACACACAGGATTGGGCCTGTCTCAGGTGCTTTTGCGGAGCGGTTAAGGAAGCCGGGCATAGCTCTGAACCGGGCGCTGTCAGGAAGCAGGGGTAATCCCATGATTGGGCGTCTTAATAAATCTCATCTGGAAGCAGGGAAGACTAGGCAGAGGCTGTGATGGGTAAAGAAGCAGCAGTCACTCATTAGCTAGGATTGAGGGATGTTTAGTGACGTTTGTGGTTTGGACAAGGTTCATGCTTTGTCCGTGTTCAGACATGATTACTGAGTGGTCTTGTCCCATCCTGGTCACAGAGTGGCCTTGTCAGATGTTGGCGTTCTGGGAAATTGCTTATGCTCAACAGGAAAGTGCCCGGCCAGCTCCCAGACGCCAGGGGCTACTTTTCTCTGTCTCAAGCCTCCTTTTTGGCCAAGAGCAGAGGATATCCATGATATCTACATTTTTGTCATTGCCAAGATTTTGTTGATTAGGAAGTTGCTTCTGGAATGCAGGCTGTAGTTGGGTAAGTCTCCTGCTTTTTTGTTGCATGATTCTGGCAATTCCCAGAAACTGTAACACAAGTAAATCCCACAAAGTGATTATTTGTCCTGTAACAGGCTTTGAAGCCAGGGGCCTAGATTATAAAACCCAGGCAATGAGAACATGTTCCAGAGCCCAAATAGGTATACTCATAGCCCAGTTGGAGATGTTTAAAGAAGCCTCAAGGCCTTGGTTCCTGTATAAGTCCTACCTTTAACAACCTTGCTAGGATTGTGTCATGGGTAGGTGATATATGCATTGAGAACATCCTTACACTAACTCCTAAAACTACCCCAATGACCCAGTTCCATTCGAGGTCCATTTATCTCTGATATTCTGCTAACATCATGAAGCATTTTTTGTTAAATTCCACTTTTGTTATGGATATCTGATTAGTTTACGGCAAAGTACCTCAAGGATTTTCATCTCCATCTATTTTGCACCTTGCAGAAGCAAGGTGATGCACTAGCTGCTGTCCTGTGCAGCAGGACACAAGCTGCTGAGCAGGACTGGTTACATAATTTACAGGCCCAATGCAAAACAAAGACACTGCGCTCCTAGTTAAAAAATTATTAAGCATTTCAAGAGTGAGAGCAGAACATTAAACCAAGTGCAGGGCTCTTCTGAGCCCCTGACACTGTGATACTGCAGAGGTTACATGCACCAGAGGCCCACCCTGCTGCTGAGTGGGAAGAGGCACACTTGAGACCTGTGGAGCCCCACTGCCCCTGCAGTGTGGCTGAGTACAACTTACAGTCCCAGTGACCTAACTCCACAGGAATGGCAAGAACTGGAGAATGTCCCAGGCAAAAAGCAGGAGCTGCAGTCTGAAATACAGAGATTGAAGGCTGCGATAGCCGAGTACCTAAGGAAACTGAGAACCTCAGAAGAAAGGAAAACATGCAGAACAGCAAACAAGTGGCTGAGAGTAGGAAAAAATTAATGCAGGTACTAAAAAGTGGATCCAGTTCTTAACAAGATGGTTTACTGAAGAACACTTGTGAAGACATTGCCCAGTTCTTGTAGAAAGGTGAAGGACTCAGCAAAACAGTACTAGAGGCTGCCTGCAGGGAACACGACTTCAATCTCTAGGTTCTTCTGCTTTTGCGGAGGTACGTTGAGTTCACTGATCTAAACTTTGTCAAACCAGTACAGCAATTCCTGTGGAGCTTCTAAATGCCGAGAGAGGCACAAAAGACTGATGGGATGATGGAGGCATTTGCCCAGTGATATTGTAATAAAGGAGGGCTTGAATGTACAGACATTGAATGTTCTCTTTTGTCACACCTTGAACACCAGCCATAACCCTAAAGTCAAAGACAAGCGCACAGCGGAAAGGTTCACTGCCACGAACAGAGGCACGAGTAATGGAGGAGCAGCTCTAGAATCTGTCATTTCCCAAATCAACATTAACGTTAACCCTCACTTGCTTCTCCCCATTCCCATTTTGTTTGAAAATGTAGGTAATCTAAATGCCCAGGAGCTTCCCATTCGATCCTGAAATGCAGAGGCAACCCTTGGTAATAATAATGGTAATAATAATTCTAATAGGTTTAACTGTAGCATTTGTAGAGTTAAGAAAAATGCGGCAGTACAGTACTTTTAGACTATAGGGTGGATCCTAGCATTTTATTTTCTGGACTTGGCCAGAAAATAAGAGGGGCCTTGGCTTGGGGGTTGGTCTGGGGGGGGGAAGTACAGGAGGTGGGCCCCCCCGGAAGTCGTGCTGCGCTGTTTAAACCTAAGGTGACCTAACGGATGGCGGGAGCTCCGCCGATCTGGCGCAGGGCGCGGCCATTGGTGACGCACGCCAGGGAGCACGGCGCCCACGTTTCCACCATTGCATTAGCGAGGCCTCACCCCCCTGCGCTCTAAGTTCGGAGCTGCGGGCATCCGCGCTTCCTCCCTCCCGGAGGCGGGCCCGACCCCGCCCCTGCGCCCCGGGTGGCTACCGGCGGTCCCTCCCACCTCCTATCCTCGGCCTCCCCGGCGCGGCGCAGTCCCCACTGGCCGCAGCCTGACCCGCCGCACGGCCCCTCAGTCTCCCGTGGCCGCCTCCCCCAGGCATGGCCCAGGGCCTCGCCTCACTATGGCAGCAGCACGGCACAGCACGCTCGACTTCATGCTCAGCGCCAAAGGTGAGGGCGCGCGGCCACCACCTGCCCGGCAGCCCCCGCCGCCCGGAGGGCTGGGGCCGGCGGCGCCGGGCGGGGCGCACGCCGCGGACCGAACAATGCGCGCTGCGGGACCGCGTGCACTGGCGGCCGGGCGGAGGCCGCGCTCCAGTTCGCGCCGCGCTCATTCCCGGCCGCACCGCGGGGCCTGGAGGGGCCGCGCCGGGTATCCCTCCCGGCTAAGCCCCCCCCCTCGGGTCCCAGGTCGTCCACTCGCACCCCACGCGGGCTCGGCTGCCCCCGCTGGGGTCCCCTTCGCGCTGCCCGGCGCGGGAGGAACCCCCCCCCGCGTCCGCGGCAACCTCTCCCCCCCCGCCCCGCCCCATAGGACGGGAGTGCTGGGGCGGCGGCAGAGCGAGGCGTGGTTCGCGCGGGGCCGCCCGCGTGACCTTTTCCCGTTTTCCGAGGCGGGTAAACCCCCTTCGGGGATGGGGGCTCCCCTCGCGGGAGCGCGGGCTGAAAAAGGACCGCGCGGTGCCTGCAGAATTCTTAGGCGACTGCGTAGGAGACGAATCGCCCGGAAAGGGACGGGGGACGGGAAAAGGAAACGATTATTATTATGGGGGTGGGGGATGAAGTCTGGGCGCGGGAACCAGACCTCTCGGAATCGGGGAGGCTCTGAAAACTGAGGCGACCTGAACAGTGGGCTGGGGAAGTTGGAACTGTGTGCGGGAATTATGGGGGGAGGGGTATTTTGCATGCTTTTTCTCTGGGTGCTTATAAGTGGGGGGAGGGGTAGAACTGCGGGTCTTCTTTTCTGGTGGCTTTTAAACGTACGAGTGCCGCAGACTTGAATCTGCGCGTACTGTATGTCCCACTTGGAGCATCTCATCCACATCCTGCATTTTCCTTGAAATAGATGGATCAGCCTTTTTTGTTACTTAAAACATTGACTTTTCTCAGTTTCTCTTCCCGTTTTTTTTAACTTCTGAGTACTTACTTTGCATTTTCTTCCCCAAACTTAAAGGATCTCCGGAGGCACAAGACTTAATAAAAAGACTGAGGATTGGAGCAAAGCAGGGTTGCGCCCTGCCTTGATTGGCTCTGCATGTGACTTTGGCCGTATGTCTCAGCCCTGAGTCTCATATTCTTTGTGGTAAAAAAAAAAAGGCGTGGGGGTGGGGGGCGAGAACGGTGCACACTTCATAAGGCTTTTAATTAAGGCAGTTGCTGTAAAACACTACAAGGTTGTTAAGTAATACCAGTGTATTTGGGTGGTCGGGAAGTGACTTGGAGAAAACAAAGCACTTTTTAGTTCCCACATTTCTTAGGTGAGGATGGAGGGAAAGGAGACCGCTGGGAAGAATCTGGAGATAAAATGGTGAGTGGGGCTTGCAGTTAGTGGGGTGTGAGATCGCTACGGTTTTATAGAATTACACTTCCAGTTAAAGCTGGTAGTGGTTAGTGAAGGGTCTAGCATACTCAATTATAGAGGTGAGGAAGGTGAGGCTTGAAGGAATAGTGGTTCAAAGTCACCTAACTGCTAAGAGGTGAGTCTAGGAAGTGACCCTCATGGTAAGCACCTGTGAACACTCACCTGTACTTAGCGTGACTTTTTAGGGGCTAAGGAGGGTAATCTTTGGATGAGGAATGAAGATTCTGGCACTTTTCCTCAGTCTGAGTGCCCTTGCCTGAAGCCTTAAACAGCTTTCAGCTTAATTCAGGTATTACGCCTGCTGAAATGATGGCACGCAATGGGCTACTTCTGTCTTCCAGTATAAAAGTGGGGGGAAAACTTTTGGCGTAACTACGAAGAAAAACAGCAAGATAACTTGAACACTTTGAAATGACACTGGCCAGCAATGGAGACAGAACCATGGACGTGCAGTTTGGAAGGGAGCAGGAGAATCTGGCAGGTTCAGAGTTAGCAAGGTGTGGAAGTGGCATCTAAATTTAGTAGTGCGAAGAGAAAGTAAAAAAGATTGCGAATGCCCAGTTATTCTGAATTCCCAGCCTGTTAATCTTAAAAGTTTTGATGGCAAGGTAAAGAACATTCTAGAAAGAAAGAGTACTAAGGAGGAGGATGTATATGTATGCATCTATGAAATAATACTAAGGAGGGAGATGTGTATGTATGCATCTGTGTTAGATCTTGAGTCCTTACAAAAGTGTTTTGGGAGTAAGAGAAGTCTGATTCTTACTGTATTCCCCCCATCATTTGATTTGGGGAGAGGCATGTCACCCTCACTTGTCAGTAGCCATCCACACTTGTAAAACAAGGGCGTCTGGCTAGACTAGGCTCTTCTAAGTTCTTTGAGTTTTCAGTAAGGGGCACTTTGTAAGAAATCTGCCACCTGTGAGGTCTCCAAAAACATTTATTTTAATTGGTAATAATGAGTCAAAAAGCATTACTCTTGGCATGAGTATTGGATGTGACTCAAGGGTGAGTCAAATGCCTGTGGAGCCTGGATTCATGTTCTTCCCATTTGTCAGTAATTCTTCCGAAAGCAGTTCTATGATGTGATTTTAATGGAATTAAATTCGAAACAGCTATGTTACTATATTGTGATTCCATAGAACTTAGTTGCCCATGCAATCCCGCTAGTACTCAGCAGCCACTGGGCTGCGAAGGGCAACTAAAAGTTTGGTCCGGTGGTGCCTGTTTAGTGTGCTGGCTGATGAGGTAACCCAGGAAATTTTAACTTTTGCTAAAAAAAAAAGAAAGAAAATCTCTGGTCATCTTGGTAAGTGAACTGTTGGACTTTGAGGACACTTGAGCCCAGAAAACATTTCGTGATTTCTCAACCTGAGGCTGACAAGAATAAACATATCCTGTGTTTGTAGAGTTTAAGCATCTCTGGGCTGGTGGAGGTCACATGGTTTGTTTCTAGTCAAATGAGCTAGCCAGAGAGCATGCTGGGTATACAGAGATGGGTGAGGTATGTATGGCCTCTGCCTGTCTGTTAGAGTATAGTCTCTAGCCGGCCAGTTAGTCCTGGAAAGGTCTAGCCGTCTTCCTTTTGGTGTCCATGTCTTCTGGGCTGGGAGCATCTTTTTTTTTTTTTTTAGCTGAGCCATCCTGCCACCTGTTGGCAGCTCACGGCTGCTCAGCTCGGGCTGACTCGAACCGCTGTTGCTCAGAGCTCAAACTCTTGAGCGAGCTCTTAACCAACTGAGCCACTCAGCCGGCCCTTGGGAGCATCTTTGAAGGCAGATCTCCAGGGTCTGTATCCTGGACACAGTTCCAGGACATCCTAGATGTTTGATAAGTGCTGGTTAAATGGATCCGAATGATGTGGTGGTAAAGGTGGAAAGCTAGTTCTGTCTGTCTTTTGGACCACTGATCTATACTTTTTTATATAGTAGGGAAACAAAGTGTGTCACTCAAATTCACGAATTAGTTTCACAACAAAAATTGTGTATAATAAATTAAGAACAGAAGGCTGCTTGGGAATTTGGGGCTTAGTGGAAAGGTTTAGGGTAGGAGTTCCTTAAATTCTTTTGTGCCTTGACCCTCATCGGGAAGCAAGCCTGCGGAGCTCTTCTCAGAATAAGAATTTTAAATGCATAAAAGAATTCAGTTATTTAATATGCAATTATCAAATTAACTCCAAATATGTGGCATAATAATATGTGCTTCTTTAATAGCAAATAACATGATCTAGCAGTAGGCCTAATAATTCATAATGTTGAAGTAGACCCAAGAAAATCGGTATTTCAACTGTGATGTGATAAGAAAAAGCTGTGGTTTTATTGGTGCCAGGCCAGGTATAGTTGATAATGTGGTTTCACTAGCATACTTGAAGAAAATGCTATATTTCAGTAAACATAAGGATATATATTTTTTCTATCCAAGTTCCTAAACCCACGGAATTATATCCACTGGCCCCTTAGGAGCCCATGGACCCCAGGCTCAGATCCCCTAGGAGCTGGAGAGAAAACTGGGACTGACATTTCTGTATATTGTTTTTTAGGAGGAGTAGGTTTCCACTCAAGGCCAGAGCTGTAAGCAGATGTTCCTGGTTCTTCAAAAACAACTCTTGGAAAATGTCAAAGCTGATGTTTATTAAATGCCTCCTGGGCTAGGCATTACCCTAAGTACATTACACGTTAGTTTACCTAATTTGGATGGTAGGTTCTGTTATCCCTGCTTTAAAGATGAATAAATAGGCCCATTGCAGTTTTTCACCTTATAAGGGGGGTGGGTAGCTGGGATTCAAAGCCACATCTATTTGATTCCGAGGCCTTTGTTAATTCAACAACTGCGAAGCCTCTAGTTGAGGGCAGTGATTCTGAAAGTGCCTCCCTCTCCACTCATTCCCCGCCCCCCATCCCGGGACATTTGGTAATACCTGGAGGCATTTTTGGTTGTCACACCTGGGGACGCTCCTAGCATCCAGTAGACCAGGGGTGTTGCTAAACATCCTAGAGCGCACAGGACAGCCCCCACAGCATTGGGAGCCCAACATGTCCATAGTGCTGGAGTAAGGAAACCCCGTTGTAAGTTCCCAGCTAGGCTGTTGAACTGAATGTGATGACAAACTATCAGCAAAATTTCCCTGGTCCTTTTTGGAAGTCTCCATTGTGCAGAAATCGATAGGCGCGGAGGGAGGATGGCTTCCAAGGTTTGCACTGGGGTCTGCTAGGAGCAGATGGTAAGGCCTGCACTTCATTTCAACTGAGCCTGTGGCTTCGGGTGACCCTCCCTGAGTTCCTGAACTTTGGACGGGCCCATCCACCGGGCTCCCACTGTGCCATGCATTTGTTGAGCTGCTTTCTGGTGGAAACATATTGGCTTCATGTGTTTTATTTATTTTTTCTTTTTAATTTCCAGCTTTATTGAGGTATAATTGACAAATAGGAATTGTTTATATTTAAGGTGTGCAACTTGATATTTTGATATATTGTGTAGATTGTGAAATAATGACCACAGTCAAGCTATTAATGTATCCATAATCACAGTTACCGTATTCTTTCCCTCCCTCTTCCCTTTCCCTCTTTTTTAAAGAACTTTACTTTTCAATTACTGTTGACATACAATATTATATTAGTTTTAGGTTTACAAAATAGTGATTAGACATTTATTATCTTCGTGTGTTTTAAATAGCTGTAAACTAGAAGCTTAAAACCTAAACAACCCAGTTTTAATTGCATCTAGTGTTTTTGTTGTTCAAGAGTAAAAAAGGCTTTTCCCTAACCTTTCAGCACGATTATTATCCCTCATCCACTATTGTGATAAACAGTTCACACTCCCACTTTAACAATGAAGCCTGGGGTGGGAGGCTGATGGCTGGGAGTGGGCCCCACTTTAGATAGACTGAATCACAGTCTGGGAGGGGAAAGAGTTCCCGGAATTTGCATTTTTTAACCAGTTTTCTCCCAGTAATTGTGTTGCTGATTAAGATTAGAACCACTATAATAGGATCCTCATTCAAAAATGGGAAGCCCTTGTATCAGAAGCCTTGGGGGCACTCCCCCCCCAACCCCCATCAGCAAGTCTTTCAGTCCCGATAGCTCTCAAATTCCTTGCTCACCTTTTCCCTGGCTACATTTCTTGGCCACAGTCGCTTTGTCTCCATATTTGGGAAGGGCTGGATCATTAGGAACTCAACAGGTCAGTTCCCCTTTGCCCATTTTGAAATCCTCCTGTGGGTCCTCATTGCGACTCCTTATCAGCATTTACAAGGTGCATTTCTATCCCGTTCTCCTCACTCAGCACACACTTGAGTCTCACACTCTTGTGCTTCCAAGGAGCCAGGAGGTTCTTGGTCCCAGAATTGAACCACTTTGGGAAGGCATGCTTTGATCTTTAGGTATTCTCTGGTACCTTAATTGTGTTTGAAAATGTCTTAAGGACTGCTTGGAGGAGGTCCTCAATGGAGTCTGCCTTCATTCAGCATGCTGTTTCGCTACGTTGGGATTTTTTCTTAACTCTCGTTCCCCTAACGCTGCAGTAGATTCTTAATTGCATTGGTCATGTTCTTTTTGACTCCAAGCTGAAGAATTGCACGTTGCTGGGAATTCATTTTGTGAGCTTGCCATTAAAATTTTGTATAAACCATGATCCTTTTGAGAGTACAGTTCCAGAGTTTTACCCACTTCTTTAAATCTACAGAGAGGTCTTTTAGGGCAGAATTAGTTTGTGCAAGTGCTTATTTGGTAGTTCCCTATGTTACATGCTTTGGAATTGATAACAGCTGTTTAAGAAATTGACGCAGTAATCTAGGCATTAGGAGTGATCCCCACCCCCACTAACAAGAGAGAGGTACTTTTCCAAGAAATCCGAAGCCCTGCACGGGATGTTTCTGAAGGAGAGTGTTTTCCAATTGAATAACCAACCGGAGACAACATGTGTTGTGTTTTTTTGAGGGGGCAGGCCGGTTTGGTTTTGCAGTGGAGGAGTGACCAATTTGGAGTCTCCGCATCTCCTTAATTGTGTAATGAAATTGGCCATGTTTGATATAATGAAATGGGCCATGTTTGAATCGGCACTTGCAGGCCTTTGCTACCTTCTTGGGAGACAGACTGTGAAGTGCTGTGGTTTCTCATAAAAGGTAGAGCTTTTGGGGTTGGGCTTGCTACCTGGACAAGGCTTTATGATTTGAATCGAGACCACCATGGTTATACTAACCTTTGGTAAGTGAGGATTAGTTAGAAAGTTACTGGATTGTGGTTGGGTGTCTGTTTTAGAACGTGTTCAATAAAGCTTTTATTGAGCTTAGTTTTTGGAGTCAGGATATTCCAGGCATTTGAATCCACCATTTCACTGCAGTTGTAACCCAAGCCTGCTGGTGTGCGCTGCGGCTCCAGCCACCATTTCATGGTAGTTTAATTACAGGCTCAGTTCTTTCGAGAAGTTGGGAAACCTCCTCAATTGAATCTGGAAACCAAGTATGTAAACCATTGCACAAATGCTCTTTTAAATCCTTACAACTAGGCACTTTTCCAGACCCCAGGAAAAACAACTCTGGGGCCCTACGTTGTGGTGGGCCTGGATTTCATTAAACTGATACTATCATCTGTGTTCCGGAAAGAGCCACTGAGCTAGTGCACACTTGTGAGCAAATACATTTATGTGCTAAGCCACAGACTCAGAAGGAGCTGGTAAGAGCCGGCAGCAGGTAGCATGTTCTAGATTCCTGAGCTGACTTGACCCTCTGGGTAGTTTCACAGGCACCTTCATTTCTCCCTCTGCATGAAGGCGCTAATGACACCCAAATCCCACACACTGTGTTGGTGAGTGGGCTGTCCAATAAAATGTTTGGAAGAGGGTTGGATGATACATAGAATACTTAACACTAATTGCAATACTTATAGCTGAGGACTTTGAAATTGTGCCAGTGGATAAAGATGCTCACTTATAAAGAGGTGTGAATTTAACGGATTGAAAGATAAGGAAAATTCTGCTGGCAAAAGCAAGAGGCAGAAAATAATAGGTTGATTTGTGATTTGAAGGCTGGTCTACTTTACATAAAAGCTCTTTGAGTTAGTAAAGCAGACTTTTTAAAAGACACTGATTTTTAAAATAATGCTTCCATCAATTTGTGTCGCACGATTCCATTTTACCTAGAATGGAAATTTCCCCAGTGAGAATCCTGACCAATTTCTAGAACACTTATATTGCACCAAAAATGGTTGCTTCTGAAAGACTGTAGATCATAGTGGTCAAGCAAGACTGTGATATGATAAGGGGGCATTCTGAATATCTGGAGGTGAATATAGAACGTATCTCAAACTTGGCTCCACATGGAAACCTTGGGAGTATTTTTCAGGACCGGTACCTTGGGTCACGCGTTGGGAAACAGTAATGGCATATGTTTAGAAATGGTTTAGCACTGAATCTTTAAACTGCATAATGCTGCAGCTGAGTGGCCCAGTTGGTTTGGGGTTTTGAGGGAAGAGGGTTGTGGGCTGGCTTGTCCGACTGTTTGATGTTCCTGGGTGGGCTTTGTCTAGGTTGGAGAGAGAGAGAGAGAGAGAGAGAAAAGATTCCCTTTTCTGATGCCCTTTGGTATGATGTGCAGAATATGTTACGACTTTTTTCAAATGGCATTTTGTGAATGTTAAGTTCTTAATGCAGTTCCTGTGTGTACCTTTTTTTCTTTGAATAAAGGATCTGGCAGTTTACTTGAAGAAACTGCAGAGGCTGTTGAAGTAATGGTGTGTGCATTTGTCTTTTAATTAAATTTTTTTTTGCTTTAAAAGCTACTTGCTCATTTTAGATTATGTATAGGGTGTGGGGAAATATAAAGGGGGAACCCCAGTCTGTAATCTTATCACCAGTAGATAACCAACCACTGTTGATGTTTTGGTGTGTGGGACAAATGGCTTCTTCTTGTCACATATATAACTAAGGAAGGGAACACAATGTCTTGATTAAAAACACTCACTTTTGGAGCCCGGCTGCTTGAGTTTGAATCCTGGCTCTACCACTAACTAGCTGTGTGACCTTGGGCATGTTCTTGACTTCTCTGCCCTATTGGGCTGGCTACACTTCCATATTACTATGAGTGGACAGTGAGAGTGGACATTCTTGCCTCATTAGCTTTCAATCTATTACCATTAAGTACGATGCTAGCTGTAGGTTTCTGTACATGCTCTTTAGCAAGTTGTGGAAGTTCCCCTCTATTCCTGTTTTTCTCTGCATTTTTATTTTGAATGGGTGTTGAGTTTTTGTCATATTTTGCTTGCATCAATATCGGGATTATTTTTTCTTTAGCTTATTAATAGGGTGAATTACATTGATTTAAAAAAAAATACCGAACGAGCCTTGCATACCTGGAATAAATCCCGCTGGGTCATGGCATATAATTTTTTACATTGCTGAATTTTTGTTAAGGATTTGCCAAGGATATGTTAAAGATTGTTATGTTTATATTCGTGAAGGATAGTGGTCTGGTGTGTAGGTTTCTTTTTGGACTGTTTTGGCTTTGTGTTAGTATAATGGCTCCATAAAACAAATTGGGAGGAAGTCTTTTCTGTTTTCTGGAAGGGATTATGTAGAATTGATGTTCATTCTTTAAATATTTGGTGGAGTTCTCCAGTGAAATCATCTGAGTGTCGAGATTTTTCCTTTTAGTTTTAAAATTACAGATTCAATGTCCTTATAGGGCTATTTGGATTATCTTATTTCATATTGGTGAGTTGTGATAGTTTGTGCTTTTTGAGGAATTGGCCCATTTCCTTTTTAAGTTGTAACATTTATTTGTGTAGAGTTGTTTGCAGGATTCCCTTTTGGTGTCTGTAGGGTCTGTAATGATACCTTTTTGTTTTATTCGTAATATTGGCAATCAGTGTCTTCTCTTTTTTTTTCTTTGGGCAATCTTGTTAGAGTTTGTCAATTTGATTTTTTTTTTCAGAGGAATAGCTTTTTGCTTCATTGATTTTTCTCTACAGTTTCAATTTCATTGATTTCTGCTGTTATCATTATTTCTTTCCTCTGCTTGCTTTGGGTTTACTTTTTCTAGGTTCTTGAATTGGGAGCGTAGATTAGTGATTTGAGACTAGTTGCATTCTCTAGGTTTCTGTTAGCTGCTCTTGTCACTTCCATGTATTCCTAAAAAGCAGGGGTACTAGTTATATAGGTTATTAGCTGTTTTCCCCCCCGACATTTAATAAGTTGCTAACTTGAGTGTAGGAAATATTATTATTCTAGTCTCAAATTCTAAGAACATTACTTCTGGAAATTCGGGTTGTAGAATTATAGTTGGCTGTCCCTGTGTCTGTTAGTTAGGAATTTAGAGCTGAAAGCACCTTAGACCAAGGGTCACCAAATCCTGCACTGTGACCTCTTTTAGTATGGCCCTCCAGCTAAGTATGAGTTTTGCATTTTTAAAGGGTGGTGTGTGTGTGTGTCTGTCTGTCTGTCTGTCTGTCTGTCTGTCCGTCCGTCCGTCCGTCCGTCCGTCCGTCCGTCTGTCTCTCTCTTTCTCTTTTGAGACATAGACCTGATTTGGCCTAGAAAGCCTGAAATCTTCCCTGAATGGCCCTTTACAGGTTGGCCCACTCCTGCCTTTAGACTGTCTAAGTGCAGTGGCTTGCTTCAGAGCCATGTGGAAAAATTGACCAGTACAGATTCCCAGGACCTTTTTCTCATCTGGAATCCATCACTGCACTCGCCCCTCCCTGTGTCTGGGAAGCTTTGACTTGGGTCCTTCGTCTTTCATCTCTGTGCTATTCTGCAGTCACTCTTGGTTTTCCAGTGAGTGCCTCCTGGGCGCTGAGCAATCTCCACGGAGGGCCATTCCAAAGGGGGCAAACCTGATGGCCTTCGCTGAGTCTGCCCTGGCCAAAGCCAGAGGAAGAGAAGGTGCCGCGGCCGCCTCCGGGACCGCTGTGACATAAAGGTGGTTTTTGACATCACAAAGTCTTAAATTGCTTTGTCCATGGAAATGCTGTTTTATTTGTGATTCTCAGCCTGACATAGAAGCTTGGGCAGAAACCCTAGAATTGTTTATAGAAACGCAGATGGTAATAGGTCTGACCTGTAAGGGATCCTGCCTACTTCAAGTTAGTGGGAAGAGAGCCGGGTATTCCTGATATTGGCTAAGTGTTCCTGAATAATAAAAGTGGCAATCCCACAGTTTCTACTTTGGAAAAGAATTCTCATTCTCCTTCGGGGTGGAGCTGAAGGAAACCATTGCTGTCTTTCCGCAGGCCTGCCTGAAACCTGTTCTCATCCCGCTGCTCTGTCCGCTGAGGGGAAGAGGGGGATGACAGGTGGCAGCTGGGACCCTTTGCACTCCTCATGGTGGACTGTGGACAGCAGTTTTGAATGAAAGGTGGAAGGGCTGGGCATGTTTCCTGGTTCAGGCGCCTTAAGTCTTCGCCTGTCCCCTGACCGCAAACTCTGGAAGTCAGTCCCCTCTTGCCACCTGGCTTGTCCCTTTTGTGATGCTGCTGGGACTGCTTTCGCCTCAGTCCTTGAACGTCTCCTTCCTTTGGGGATTCCCACAGTCCCCATACAGGGCTCTTGGTGGTCCTGACCCCTTCTCCATGGCCTCTGCCTTGGTGGTCTTCCCTGCTCTCGTCCACAGCTCTGGCCTGAGCTTACTCCTTTCTCTTCCCTGAAAACACATTCCTTGAGCCCATGGGGGTCGTAGGATGCCTTATGTTGCTCAGATGATTCCTTCTAGGAGAGGTCAGGTGGCCCCATGGTCAGCATCTCATGACCACAAACTGTTACTGTACCCCTAAATGAAAGCCAGGCTTTTGCGTAATCCCCGTTCTGTGCCTTATTTTATAACTTGGTTAGCCTCCCATGTGGGCTCTCAGGATGTCACCGGTGCGTTTGAGCCACTTGACAACTCCACAGAGGTGCCACTCTCTCTATGCCAGCGGAGGCTTGTGGGGGAAATGGACGTAGGCAGGCAGGGGGTACAATACGCATTAGCGTTTGGGTTCCACACTAAAGAGGGATTAGGATTGTGTCTCATAAATCATATTTGTATAAACCCTCATTTAAGTTCATAAGGCGATTGGTTCCTGGCGGTGGTATTTGAAAGGAGACCGAGCCTCCTGGCCCCTTTCCAGTAGGTGTTGGGGGTGGTGGGAAGTGCCCCTTTAACTGCTCCCCTGCAGTGGGAACGCGAAGGCAGGCCAGTGAAATAATTAGCTGGACTGTGAGTTGTAAGGAATGATTGTGGCTGGTACTGTAATGAGGCCCATATGGTTTTCCTTCATGCATCTTTGTCTGAAAAGAGCTTGGGTGTTATGTCTGTGTTGTGTTGTATGGCTGTCAATCCAGCTCCAACAGGTCTTTTTCTTCCGTTCTGCAGTTAATTTTTTCCTGGGTTGGTTACTCTTCTCTATGAACCTGAGAAACTTTGCTCTGAAAATAAGACCTTCAAATTGTCATTGTCCCTTTCTGTATTTTGAAGCCCAGTCTCGCTGCTGTAATGTTATTTTATCTTTTTGGAGATACAATTGACATAACATTGTTAGTTTCAGGTGTATAACATGATTCAATATTTGTATATATGGTGAAATGCTCACCACAGTAAATCTAGTTAACATCCATCACCACACATAATTACACCCAGACACTGGTTCCCCTGCGAGGGGTGGTGACTGGTGGGAATGGGTAGAGAAGACCACTCCTTAACGCCCCTTCCACGTGGTGCATAGGGCCTGGTTGATTGAAGGATAAACCAACTGCTGGAACTTTCTGTTGCTTTGATTACCTCACAGTAACTGAGAATCTAAAAGTGCAGCTTGTGTTTGGTTGTTTTGGGACAGCTTTATTTGAGATATGACTCACGTGTCATACAGTTCCCTTATTTAAAGAATACTGATTTTCAGTACAGTTGGCCTTCCTCATCTACAAACTCAACCAACTGCATAGAAAATATTTGAAAAAAAAGTTAATGTTGCTGACTGAACATGTACAGACTTTTTTTCTTGGCATTATTCCCTAAACAAGATAGTATAACAACTATTTACATAGCATTTATGTTGTACTAGGTATTATTAGTAACCTGGAGATAATATAACGGATATGGGAGGATGTGCATGTGCGTAGGTTATATGCAAATACTACACTGTTTTATATGCGAGACTTAAGCATTCCTAGGAGTCCTGGAACCAATCCCCCTGAGATACCAAGGGCTGGGTGTATATTCAGAGTTGTGCAACCATCACCACAATTTGAGAATATTTTCTTCACCCCAGACAGAAATCTGTAGCCCTTAGCCATCCCTCCGTTCCTCCCAGGCCCTGGCACCCACTAATTTGCTCTCTGTCTAGGGATTTGCCATTTCTGTCCAGGTCCTATAAATGGACTCATACAATATGTGATCCTTTGAGACTGGCTTTTTTGACTTAGCATCATGTCTTCAAGGGTCATCCATACTATAGCACATGCCAGTACTCTGTCCCTTCTATGGATGAATAATAGTTCATGGTATGGATATGCCACATTTTGTTTTTCCATTTATGGGCAATGAGGGTTTCCACTTTTTATTGTTATGAATCATGCTGTTCTGAACATTCCTCTTGACTTAGGTTTTGTGTCATGAGATTAAACATGTTGCTGTTACATAAAGAACTGGACGTGGGAATACAAGCCCAAGCCCAAGCTGTTGAATAACAGGGGCCTGAGGAAGCACCTGCTTGATCTTCACTTTAATCCCTGGAAATTCATTAGGTTTGTGCATGCCTGAGTCGTCTCCTGATGCACACAGACCCTTGGTTAACATTTCAAAATGAGAAGAATCAGTATTTTAAATGTAAGGGTTAAGCTCTTTTGATTGTGAGAGATGAAGACCCTTTCTGCATATCACTTGATTCAGTAATCTGGTCTTGCTGCCCGCCTGCATTCATGTTTTTAATTACACCTAGACTATCCTGAGTTCAAAGGATGATGTTGAAACCTTAGGCAGTTGTGGGCAAGTGTGTTGGGGAGAGGGAGCCCATGAGGGATGCTATGCTCTTCGGTTATTCTCAGAGGGGTGAAGCCAGTGGTGGTGGCAACTCGGGAACAGACTTTTTAAGAAACGTGGTATAGAATTCACCTCGAGTCATTTCAGTGTACAGTTCTCTCAGTTTTGACCAGTGCATATGGTCGTGTAACCGCCACCACTGTCAAGATGAGACCATCTGAGTGGATTTTTAAAGCAGCTATTGAATGACTTCAAAGTATATTGGAGTCCGGCTTCCCGTTTTCCCTTTTTGGCTTGTAGGGGCTAATGAAGAAAACCAGAAAGCCTGTTATATGGGAAGGGAAACTGTACCACCCCAACCTGGCTGTTGGGTGCTGTGGCATCAGCGTCTTGGGTCTGGGGAAGGGCTGCCTGCGTTCGTGCCTCCCCTGGCAGTGAGCTGCGCAGGGTCTGCTGTCAGCCAGGTTTGGGGCCAACCTCCTGCAGAATGCACCTCTCTGAAAGGAGGTGAGAGGGAGTGGGGGTGGACCCTGCCCACAGGGGGGCCCCCTGAGCTGGATTTACAGAGGAAGTGTGGGTGGGGGAGGGAGGATGCTGGGCTTTGGAAACTTCAGGGTCTGGGGAGTAGGAGGTGGGCAGGTGCAGAGACTGGGCCTGGGGGCCTCCTGCAATGACTGGATAATTAACCACCCCTGGAGCTTAAATAGCTTCCTGAGCTGTTGTGAGAGAGACATCTAGGAGGCAAACAAATGGGGGAGGGGTGTTTGATGGAATTTCCAGCCTGCTAATGAAAGATATTCTTGATGAGAATAGAAATGCACCTCCTAATTTCATAAGGGGGGTTGACTGAATGTGATAGAGAAAGCAGACATGAACAGCTGCAAATTGCCTGTTGTCACCCCCTAATTTCGCAGAGGAGACTAGCGCAGCCCTAGCTCATCGCTTGGAAGACCACTGTAGTCTCATGGCCCTGCGGAAGGGGCCCTCATGGTGGACTCGGGGTTAGGTAGCTTCAAGAAGGGCCGCGATACCCTACATCCTGAGTTGCCTTAGTTGAAGTTTCTGAAGTTGAAAAAGACTTCAAGGCACAAGTCAAGGTCATAGGTGGAAAAGAGTCAAGAGCTTTTTTGCATGTGTGAGAATTGCTTTTTCTGAATGTGTGAGTGAGAATTGCTTATTTCCTGAGGGCAGCCTCTAATGGAATCCACTCTGTTTAAGGGGATTACAGTATTTTAATCTCTTCAAGCTGAAGAAGTGGGAATATAACTGAAGCGTGTTTCCCCAACTTTTTGCCAGGGTGCCTGGTGTCTTAGGTTTTTATTCAACATGAATCACTCAACTTGTCGGGCTAGTAAGGGTGGTGGTTACAGCTCATTTACTTAACTTCCGCATACAGGGCTGCCCACCTGATGATGGATCAGTAATGAAATGGGAGCACCAAACTGCGAGGAATGGAGGGAAGGAACACTGGTGCAGGGTTCCAGAAACCCTGCAAAGTGGTGTGTAAGGGAGGGGTGTCCTGGCGCCTGAGTTTGGGTGGTAGAGAGGCTGCGGTGGGGGATTTGCGGGGAAAACTTCAGAGGAACTGTTATGGGAGATCTCAGTGCCAGGTACTAAGTGTTGATGGGAGGGAGGGAAGTCGAGCCGGGTTTGGAGTTCAGACTAGTGATTGGGACAGTGAAGCGAGCAGCTGGGTGGGAGGCAGGTTCCACCTGGATGTACAGAACGAGATTCATCCATCTAGAGCCAATGGTCAAGGGCAGAAGAATGAAGTTTTCTGAGAGAGGCTTATAAATGGATCCCTGGGAGAAAATGAGGCCGGGAGTTGAAACTTGGGCCTTCACCGCCCCCCACCCCCATCCCCAGTTGATGTCTTTTTAAGTTATTGTTGCATAAACACATGAATTGGATAGTGGTCTGGAAATGGGGGAATCGAGTAGTCCAGTGGACCAAGGACACATTTTGCCATGGAACAGACAGGTCGCTGTGGCTCTTGAGTAGTTTGAATGGCTCTGAGTAGTTTGCTAGTCACACATCATTCTTGCTTGGAGGAGGAGGTTTTCTAAGAACTTCTGCCAAACAACGTTTTATTATCCTAGTTTGAATTCCTATGTCTACTTGAAAGGGGTGTGGCTATATTCCTTTGAGCATTTGAATCTACTTTTGAATTTTCTGATTTGCAGGCATTTTTGACATTGTTCCCAAATTTGAGTATGTTCTGACCCCAGGCTCACCTTCACTCATATGTAGAGCATCTAGAAGTTCTCAGGGATTCTGTCTGTCCCTGCGCAATTGGGGTGCGGGGTCTTTTTTTTTCCCCACAAGGGGCAGGGGCCTACTCACATTTAGTGGGTGTGGCTGGGATTACCAAAGTCCTGTGAGGGACAGGACGGTCATTGTAAACCATATTGTCACATCAGTTTAGGAACCCTGATAGGGCAAAGCACATTTTGCTTAGTTATGTTACAGTTCCTTACTAGATGGGCGTGCAGGTTGAAATTGGAATTTTTTTTTCTTTTTTTAGTTGCCATCAATAAGAAATTTACTTGTTTTTAAAAAATCCAAATGCTGGCATTGTCCAGAAAAATTTAACAGGTTTATTTATAATCATTATAAAGTTGAACTGCTGAAACTTGTTCACTGAAACTTTTGACTTGCATTAATGCTTTGTCCCCCGCATTTATATTAAAAATTCACACACAAATGAAAATGGAAAAACTGCCAATACCTGATTTCTGTCCCCTATTTTCCCACTTGCAATCATATACTTAGGTACCTTTTGACCCCATGGAAAAAAAAATAACTAACATTCAGAACTACCAATAACAGGAAGAAGAGAAATTTTTTTTTTTTTAAAGAATGAAATGTTTCCCATCATAGTGGATTCTTAAGCACGTTCTCCACGTATGCGGCGTGCTAGCTGGATGTCTTTTGGCATAATTGTTACACGTTTGGCATGGATAGCACACAGGTTGGTATCTTCAAAAAGGCCAACCAGATAGGCCTCACTTGCCTCCTGCAAAGCACCAATAGCTGCACTCTGGAAGCGCAGATCTGTTTTGAAGTCCTGAGCAATTTCTCGCACCAGACGCTGGAAGGGAAGTTTGCGAATCAGAAGTTCAGTGGACTTCTGATAACGTCTAATTTCACGGAGTGCCACGGTACCAGGCCTGTAACGATGAGGTTTCTTCACCCCTCCAGTAGAGGGCGCACTCTTGCGAGCGGCTTTTGTAGCCAGTTGCTTCCTGGGTGCTTTACCACCGGTAGATTTGCGGGCAGTCTGCTTTGTACGAGCCATGGTATCGAGACCTCCTTACCTACCCCCCTTCTCCTACGGCTGGAGCTCGGCGAGCTAGAGGCGGCGCTGGCGTTACAGAACGACGGCCTGAAATTGGAATTTTGGGGCATGTCATGGGTTACCTGTGGCTGTAGTTAGCAAGGAGTTTGAACTTTTTGCGGATGTTTTATTGAACATTTTCTATAACCTTTCCGTGACTTGAGTGTAGTTTGGAGATAGTGGAGGTTTCTTTTTCTTTTTTGTATTCAGTGGTTTGATCAGTGGTTTTCAGCTGTGGCTGCACTTTGGAATTTCCCAGGGAGCTTGAAGAAAGACTAATGCCTGGGTCCCACCCCCAGTAAGATTTTCATTTAATTGGTCTAGGATGTGACATCAGAAGTTTTAAAACTCTGGTGATTATATAATGTGCCGCTAGGATTGGAAAGCATTCGGGAAGATGTAGAAACTTTGCAAAGTGGAGCTCGTGTCTTTGGCTTTCAGTTTTCACTTTAAACCATGATTCTAGAAAAGTGATGCTGGGCAGTTGATTTAGCTCCGGCTCCCCTTTCTGGAGTCTTCTCCAAGGGCTGGGAGCAGCGTGGGTGACAGGGAAGCCCCCAGGTCAGGAGTCAGGTAGATTTGAAGTGAGGTGGACAGTGGACAAAATGCCATGCATGGTTCCGGTATCAGTGGCAAAGCTGGCACACTCAGTGCCCATGGGCACCAAGCGGTGGTGGCAGCCAGGAACAACTTTCAGACCTGGCATGTCTTCGCTTAACTGGGGGTAAGCCCACAGTATAGAAGAAAGAAATAAGTAACACTTCAAATTGGCTTTCTTTTGTACGGTTTTCTTCAGTTTGAAACTTGGCCGGATGGCCTGCATTAGCCCACTTGGTGCCTTTCTGCTAACTGTGCCAGTTAGAACCAGGGGGCTGTCGCCGTGCTGAGCTTGGCCAGAAGTCAAGGGCTTTCTTTACATGTATCAAAGACACCCCCTTTTTCGGGCCCAAGGGACAGACGGCCCCAGCTTAGCCCCTGGACCGGGTCCCCATTCACTGCACAGTCTGGCTCTGGAGTGTTCCCTTTACCAGCATGGGGGAGTTGTGTTCTGTTTTGTAATGTGCCAACAGAACCCAGTCTTGAGGCCATTTACCAGGAGTGTTGACTTGTTTTATACACTTCCAAAACTGAAAACATCTGTTCTAGCTCAGGAGGATTGAATAATTACATAGTGGCTTTCCTCTTCAGGGTAAGCACTGCTGGGTGGTGTGGGTCTTGGGCGTGCTGGGCACACTTTATTTACCACCCTGCCGATCAGTCACTTCCATGGTGGCCTGACACCACCAGGCTTCCTTGACAAATGCAAACTGAACAAGGTCAGCTCTTTTCATCAGCTTTGAAATCGGAATGTTTTTGGGAGGCAGAGTTCACTCTCAATACCACAGTTCTGGGGATACAATTCAGGCCTTCTTTTAATTTCCTGAACCAAATATCAGAATAGCGAAGCCAGCTAGATTGTTTTCTGCCAAATGAGTTTCAGAAAGGCACAGTTTTATTGGGAGTGAGAGACTTTAATGAGACGTGAGGTCACTGCTCATGTTGGTCGGTGCTTCTGTTCCCATGGTTGTGTGCTGTGGATTTTGCTCCCGTAGTCCCTCCCCGACTCCCTTCCGGGGGGCTTTTTCCTGGGAGTGGCCGCAGTTCATCTTGGCCATCCATAGCGCTTGGCCACCCCGGCACTCTCCAGCCCTGCCCAGGTCCCCTGCTCTCCCAACTGGGGGCCTGCTGGGTGCTGCCTTCTCCAAGGAAGGAGACCCCTTTCTTGGGCGTGAACCCCTCCCTGTTGGTGTTTTCATGGGGGGTTTGAAGTCCCTTTGCTTTCTCAACTTCCCCTCACACAATTGCTGGTGCCACGCAGGTCTCTGGGCTGTGGCCTGCTTGTCTCCACCTGCTCCTGTTTTGGGGTTTGTCATCTGGTTTGTTCTATAAGCCTTGGTGTCTGTGAGTTTGGTTTGTTGTCTCATAATTGCTCTGTTTTTGGAGATTCAGGAGACTACAAAGTCATGCCTTCACTGCCAGTTTTGCTGCTACTCTATTTCCTGTTTAAGCAAGGTTGCAAATATGAATTTCAGTGGGGGTATTAGTGTGTTAGGGCTGCTGTAACAAACAAATGGGTGGCTTACAATGGAAACTTGTTCTCTCCCAGGCCTGGAGGCCAGAGCTCTGAAAACAAAGTGTTGGCTCAAGGCTCTAGGGGACGGTGGGAGGGTCTTTTCCTGCCTCCTCCATTTTCCTGGGGCTCAGCATGTTCTTGGCCTGTGGCCATATTACTTCAGTCACTCCTTTGGCCTTCACGTCACCTCACCTGCACTTCTTGCTCCCTGAGTCTCCTCTTCTGTCTCTTATAAGGCCGCTTGTCATTAGATTTAGGACCCACCTGGGATAATCCAAGATCTCATCTCTAGGTCTTAAAATAACATCTACAAAGAATTCTTTTTTTTTTTTTAATTGGGGAATTGGGGGATGGGAATAGTGCTGGGGAATTGGGGGAAGGGGAACAGACAAGTTGCTGTCGTTTTGTTCTTCAGTCTAGTTGTGGAGGATGTTGCTTCACTGGCCCAAG
>NW_017731363.1:6650572-6656030 GCF_001890085.2 Hipposideros armiger
ATGGCAACCCACTGCAGTAGAGGCTGCAGCCCATGCCGTCGCCGGCGACTCACGGCAGCCCAGCTCCAGGTTGAGCTGTTGTTCAGCACCTTAGCTGTGGAGGGCAGTGTCACTGGCCCTCATATGTGGGATCCGAACCGGGGCCCTCTGGCGTCCCAAGCCAGTGCTTAACCATCGTGCTACTGGGCTGGCCCTGTTATGCTACTTCTTGTTGGCTGAATCTCTGTCTCCATTCTTGGCACAGCTATTCCCATGGTCAGTGTTTGTGTTCTTATTGTGTTACCTGGTGATCTGTGTAAGCTTTTCTTGCAGGGTCGAGAACGTTTGTAGCTCATGAAAAAGGAAATAAACGACACTGACCACTCTTTGCTCAGGTTTTCTTATCAAGTTCAGTCATCAAGCTGTGCCTCCCTGGCTTTCCTTTTGAACGTGTTCAGCCCTGACCATCTGGCTTCCTCTCCCTTGTTCTCCAGCTGATGGCAAGACCATTCTAAAAGGCCTGCAGTCCATTTTCCAGGAGCAGGGGATGACCGAGTCGGTGCACACCTGGAAGAACCATGGCTATTTAGCGACCTACATAAACAAAAACGGCAGGTGAGTGCTCCTCTTCAGACCTGAGCACTTGGAGGTGGGAGCGATGTCCTGCTATTTTGTTCTTCTCCTTTGACAGCTTTTTGGAGGGGGCTAGAATTCAGTGCTTCTGGCCCTAGCTGCACTGTAGGGGGTCGCCTGGGAGCACTTTCACAAAATCCCATGGCCGGGCACTCCCCCCAGAGATTGAGTTCGCTGGGCATCAGTATTTCCCCAAAGCCCCCCACTGTGTGGTCAGGACCCAGAACCCCTGGAAGCATAAGCAGTGTAACCAGTAGGCAGTGACCTGGAGTTCGTTAAAACACAGATACCTGGGGTCTACTCCAAGAGCTTCTGATACGGTAGGTCTGGAGCAACACCCCAAATAGCATTTCTTTTGAAAAAATTTTATTAAAATTTTTGGTGTTACAACTGTTAGTAAAGTTACATAGGTTTCAGGTGTATAGTTCTGTAATACATCATCTATATATTGCATTATGTGTTCATCACACAGTCAGTTCTCCTTCCGTCACCATACAGATAGCATTTCCAGCCAGTTTCCAGGGGACGCTGACAGAGCTGGTCAGCTGAGCCCCTGTGCATAGCACCATTATAAGTGATTATCCATTAATGCAAACCATGGTCTAATGCGGGGTGAGAATGGCTACAAGTAGCTTGACAGGAAGCTGTGGGGATCTAGAAATTCAAGGTAATTTTCCTTAACACTTTATAGACTACCTAGCTTTTATAGAATCAAAATGTAAATGTGTTCTGAGAATAGGAAAGGAAACTTAAATTAAGAAATGACCGATAGCGTTGAGCTCTTTGTATTTTCCTAACTCTTAAGTCTGTACTATATCTAGACTGGTTTAGTATGCAAAGCTATTAAGATTCTTAGTAATTTGCACTATTAATTTAACAATGTGAACTCCTGGGTATTTTTGAAGGCTTTGATTCCATTCCCCCAATGGGCACAAAGTAGTTGAATTCCACGTGGCTTCATTAAATGACCCACATTCTCTCCCTTGTTTTTCTATTAAAAGAACCCCCCCAACCCCAATGTCTTATAGGATCCCAGAAGGCAATGCTGTGAGGTAAGGGAAACTTACTTTTGAGGCCATCCCCCTGCATTATTCTCTTTATAAGTCTAGGTGGTCCACCCCTATGGTGGTAATGGGCGTCCCTCCCTTTACGCCTCTCAAAGACATCTCCATCCCTCTCCCTATTTTTAGAGTGCAGGCTATACAAAGCCTGCTGCGGGCTGGATCTGGCTTGCAGGCTAGAGGGCTGGAGTTTGCTGACCCCGAACTCCATGAATTGAACTGCCACCTGCCTGCAGTCAGGAACACCCGGCTCTCTTTTGAACTCAAGGTTAATCCGGAGAGCCGAGTTGGCCTTTCCCTCCCCTCCCCTCCAGTCCTTACTAAACCTGGCTGAATCACCTGTTAGGCAACCTTCTTAAAAATCAGATTCACAGAACTTGCTACTGACTGACTTTCTGGGCCCAAGAACCTTCTTTTGAAAACCTTAATATTTAGTGACTCGCTTAATCTTCCCTGAATAACTGGTGGCTCCCCTGACTCCAAGAAGAGGCCCTAATATAAAAGCAACAGGGTGATCTATATAATTTAGGGGAAGAAAGAGCTGTGGCCTTTCCTTTTAATTTGTTTGGTTGATGTCTGTTTTACCTTTGCAGTGCCACGATACAATTCCTAACTTTAAAATTGTGCTTTCCTTTGTAGCTTTGCCAATTTGAGAATTTACCCACATGGATTGGTGTTGCTGGACCTGCAGAGTTATGACGGTGATGCGGAAGGCAAAGAAGTTGACAGTGTCGGTGTTTCACTTTTATTTACTCAAGTATTTGAGGACCACCAAATCGGCTCTCTTCAATGATGCTAAAATTGTCTCACCTAATTGCTGACTTCCCAGTTAACTTTAAACTTTCCTCCCTCCAGATAACTGACTTTAGAAAACAAATAGTTGGTCCTCAGTTGTTTGTAGGAGCGTGGCTGTCACGTTTCCCCTTGACTGCTTAGTACTGATTGCACTTATCACTGGAGGGAATGAAATATAAACCTTAACCAGGATGTTATCTCTGCATTACCCTTGAACCTTCCCCTCTCCCATTATATTGTCGGTAACTGAGACTGAGGTTAGGGCAGCACCACGAAGGCTAGTTGGCATGGGAGTGTGGAACTGGGCCAGGCCTGGAGGCTGCTCTCGGGATGGGGGAACAAGGCGTATTTGGGTATCTGCCTGTATTGCACAGCCCGTCCATATGGCCTCAACCTCCTGGTCCATAATTTAGCTGTTCTACTCAGCCTATTCTATAAGCCCATTGATTTCTTTTCTTTTAATTGTAGCTTTTGAACAAAGTAGAAGAAAAAATGAAAGAATTGAGTCAGGACAGCACTGTGCGTGTGAAGCGGTGAGTCCACTCCTGAATGTCCTTTTGTATTTGGTTAATTGATAAAATAATCAGAGTGGGGGTGGTGGTCCTGAGCTGTGTCTGCTGAAGACGCGGGAAAGAGCAAAGTCGTCTTCTGCTTCTGCAACATGGTAGATGGAGCTAGTGGGCCTCTCACGCCGAAATGAGGCAAAACGTGAAAACACGAATGCATACACAGAGAGAGAAATGCTGGATAAAATGAAACAAAGGCAGAAAGGGCATGTGGAGGAATTCTGTACAGTAGAGCCTGGTGGGACTGCCACCTCAGTCAGAGGAGAGCTAGAAAATTCTTCCCTCCCTGTTCAGTAAAAAGAAAAGGTCACCTGTCTCTGCTCAGAGTTCTGGGCCCCAGAGTGAAATTAGTGAAGAGATTTATGACAGGATGAGGTGATAGAAAATTGGCCTCAAAGCTTTCAAGTAAGACTTGGCAATATACCGGGAATCAAGATGTCACCCACCTTGAGCAGCCACAGGTAGGTTCTTGTCAAATGGTGATGAAGACAGTTAAGCTTTCCTTGTCCAGGAGCATAGCCACTATGCCACATGCAGCCATTTAAAATTAAGTTAAAAATAAACAATTCCGTTCCTCAGTCTCACTAGCCTCATGTCAATAGGTAATGCCTAGTGACTGCCATATTGGACAGCACAGATAGAGAACATTTTTGTCACCATAGTAAATTCTGTTGGACAGTGCAGAGGTATTTGCCAGTGGTTTCAGATGTTAACAGAGCTTTGATAGCAGTAACAGTTTTGACATTTGTTGGAGGGGATAGACAGAATCTGGTAGGTCCTGGGAATTAAGAATGGAAATTAATCATAGGTTCACAACAAGTAATTCTCAGCAGTTTGCTTTTTCCTTGCCTGGGTGGCTTCTTATCAGGCCCTGCAAAGTTGGAGGTTTGTCCCTTGCTCATAAAGGCAAACATACAGATGCAAAGTCACAGGGACTTGACCAAGGTCACGCCATCACTGAAGAAAGCGTCCAAAATACAGATTTCTCCAGCCCATGGCCCTTTTCAGAAGAGGGAATCCTTACTGGCAAGAGCTACGATGTTGGAGTGCTTAATGGCTCAGTGTGCTAAATTTGAGCAGTCCGTCGGGACGCTCCAGGGCAGTATAACGTAACTAGAAAGTGGTTTATGCTCTGGTGGGGCAGAGAGCAGGCAACGGCAAGTGAAAAGGATGTGACACAGTGTGGAGCTTGCTCACTTTATTGATTCCTGTCAGAGCACCCAGATTTGTTTATCCTGCCCAAGTTGAGTTTACGTGTCCTCAGCCCCTTCCCCTTCCTTAAAAAACACACCCACCTCCTTTTCTGGATTTTTCATTTTTTCTCTCTTGCGGTACTTTTCCTTATCTGCATCCACTTGAATGGGTTCCCACTGTGTTGTAAAATGTCTAAACTTAGTGATAATGAATTGGCCAACGTCAACATGCCTGAGTTTTATTGGTCTGATTTTTATTGGAGTTACTTCTAGGAGTGAGGAAACAGATGGAATGCATTGATGGGCTTCAGAATTCATGAGAAGTCTGGTTGTTTGTATTTTTTTGGAACTCTAATTTCTAAGTGAGAAGGTAACTGAACTCAGGGTCAGTGCCGTTTGCCGCCCAAAGAGTCAAAAACAAACAAAAATGAGAGTGACAAGGGTTGGTGAGGAGAAAAGCATCCTTTATTCTAGATGCTGGCAGCTAGGGAAGATGGCAGACTCATGTATAAAAAACCACCTTCCCCAGCCAAAATGATTAAGAGGTTTTATAAGCAGGTAAGTGGGAAAGAACAAAGGAGAGCAGGCCTCAGGGCTAATAGTTGAGAAGTCGTCTGCTGGGGTCTTCTGAGGCCTCAGATCAGTCTGCCTCAGTGTTATCTTAAGTCTCATGATCCATAGCCATCTGCGAGAAACTGTTAGGGGGTTGTGAAAAACTGCTGCTGTGTTTCCCCGAAAATCAGACTGGGTCTTATATTAATTTTTGCTCCAACAATCTACATTTATTCATTTATTCATGTACAAAAATCTACATTTATTCAAATAGTCATGTCTGGCTGACGATCTTAACTGGGGCTTATGTTTGGGGTAGGGCTTATATTATGAGCATCCTGAAAAATCATGCCAGGGCTTATTTTCCGGTTAGGTCTTATTTTCGGGGAAACATGGTGAGGAGTTGTGATCTGGCTGCCTGAGGATTAAAGAAGCTACTTTTTTCAGGGTAGGATGTTGTTAGTTAATGAGGTATGTGTAGCCTTGACAAAGGGAACAGAGTTCTTCAGTTAATCATTGGGAGGAGAAACAACAAGAAAACAGCTGAAGATCAGGATGGATCAAACTGCAAACAAACTAAGTCTAATTACAGGTAGCTAGGTAGTGAGCTATGTGGTGAGTCAAACTGGAAACTAGCTTAGTCTAACTGCGTTATTGATTCCCTGAAATCCCCTCACCC
>NW_017731363.1:6656435-6660453 GCF_001890085.2 Hipposideros armiger
CGAACCGGGGCCCTCTGGCATTCCAAGCCAGTTCTTAACCATCGCGCCACTCGGCCGGCCCCCCCCCTTTTCTTTCTTTTTTTTAAAAAAGATTTTATTGGGGAATTGTGGGAAGGAACAGTGCTGGGGAATCAGAGGAAGGGGAACAGACTAGTTGCTGTCCTTTGGTTCTTCAGTCTAGTTGTGGAGGACGTTGCTTCACTTGCCCATGTTGGTATTACCATTGCGCTCTTCCCGGCTGAGGCAGATGAGTCGCCGGCCTCTGGACGGCAGCTCACACTGGCTGCCAGCCGCTCACCCTGACTGCCAGCCACACATGGTAGCCCGTGGCAGCCCACTGTAGCAGGGGCTGCAGCCCATACTGCCGCCAGCGACTCACAGCAGCCCAGCTCCAGGTCGAGCTGTTGTTCACCATCTTAGCTGTAGAGGGCACAGCATCACTGGCCCTCATGTGGGATCCGAACCGGGGCCCTGCTGCTCAGAGCTGGCGTCCCAAGCCAGCTCTTAACCAAGGGCTGGCCCTGAATTTCCCCCTTAATAGGAGTGGAGTTAAGATTTAGATTTTCGGTTCAAAATACAGACCTTGTTTTGGCTTGTCAGTAAATTACATCTTTTCATGAAATGGGGGGAGGGGGCGAGAAGTGGTTCAGAATACTTTGGTGTAGGCCCTTTGTTATTGGCTTCAAAAAGACAAGGATGATGCCACTTTTCTGTCTGGGAAATGACATTGTTAGAGATTCAGTCATTAACAGATAACTCAGTAACTTTATCTGAAATTGTTACTCCCCTGCGGCTGATGAATTAAATATGAAGTTTCTTCTAAGAAGCCATGGGATTTATTACAAAACTTATTTTTGTATTCTACTTTGCAAAAGAAAAGGAAGAGGCAAACAAGCTCACATCAATCAGTTCTGTTGAAAAAAATTCTTGCCATTTACACTGTACACAGGACCTATGTGCCTGACTTTCTCTCTGGGATCCAGTTTTGCTTTTTCAGCAGCGAAGGTTGAAATGAGAGTTGGGTAGGGTTCCTGAGTATCTCCCGTAGCCCATTACTGGGAGATGCGCTGTCATGCTGGATGAGCACTTTGCTCCGGGTAATGAACGGCTTCCCCATCCTGTTAAGAGATCCTTGTTGTTTCTTTGCCAGACTTTGCAAACCATTGTGTTGCAATCGAGGAAAGAGCTCTTAAGCTTAGCCAAGGCACTGTTGACACAACTGAGAATGGGCACTGTTTATTTTCAGTGGGTTTGTGCATAGTTCAGTAATACTCTATAGCTGGCTGGCTGTCAACTGGGAGGTAGGTTTCTGCCCCTGGAAGCCATGACTTGGTATTTGGCACCTTCATCTAGTACCACAGGTGGCTTATCTCCCACCCTACTCTACTCCACACCCATCAGCCAGGGGTGGGAGAGGCTCCCCCCAAGTCCTGTTTGCCTGCTGGCGGTGGGGGGCGGGTGTCCTCATTGGGGCTCCACATTTTATAAGAAAAAACCTCTGGTCTGCTTAACATTCGAACAGCTGAATTTCTTCACCTGAAAGATGAATACATGGTTAAATCAGAAGTTGTTAGGATTAAATGAGATTAAATTGATGGGAACTTGCTTTGTACATCTCAGCGCTGTTTACAGATGCTGGTACTGAGAGCCACGTTCACACACACACAAAAGGGCTGGCCAAGTAGCACATTGGTTAAGAGTTGGCTTGGGACGCCAGCTCTGAGCAGCAGAGCCCCAGTTTGGATCCCACATGAGGGCCAGTGACACTGCCCTCTACAGCTAAGATGGTGAACAACAGCTCAACCTGGAGCTGGGCTGCTGTGGGGCTGGCTGGCAGTGGGCGTGAGCTTTTGTGAGCTGCTGTGAGCGGCCGTCCAGTGACCGGCGACAGATCTGCCTCACCTGGGAAAAGCGCAATGATAATACCAACATGGGCCAGTGAAGCGACGTCCTCCACAACTAGACTGAAGAACAAAAGAACAGGAACTTGTCTGTTCCCTTCCCCGATTACCCAACACTGTTCCCCTCCTCCAATTCCCCAATAAAATGTAAAAAAAAAAAGCCTCGTTAACTTACAACAGGCCTAGACTGTCCTCTGGGAAGCAGGTGAGTGGGAGGGGGAAGAAACTCGCCAGAGTAAGTGAGGTTGCGTCTCCCAGCATGTTAGGTGTCTGCGGCTGTTCCTCTATTGAATGCCACTGTGCCTGAGAACACGACTTGCAGACGGTTGTGTTAGGTGTGCGGTGAGTTCTCTTTTTTGTATTCGGGTTAGATTTGCCAGGCCCCTTTTCCAGGTCTGTTTTTCCCTGTCATTTAGTGTCCTCTGCTGGTAGTTTCCAGTACATTCACCCTATCTGAAATACTGAGTACTTACAGACGAATGGAATCAGAAAAGCATCCATTTGCAGCCACTCTAGTAATCATTGGTTCAGGCAAGACTCTTCTGGATGCTGAAGCCACTGGTGAAGGTTTGTTGAGAGATTAGGACCTTCAGCCACTTTCAGAGGACCCCACCCCACAGCCGGCTTAGTAATTTCCAAGGGGGGAAAAGGGTACCTTTGCCAGTGGCGAGAGCCGTTGGCATCTACTTCAGCCAGTGGTCACAGTTAGCATCACCAGTAACAGGACAAGCACACATCTCATGCCCCTGATATGATACCTGTATAATACGTCAACCTGACTAATGAAGAGATCATCAGGCAAAGCCACATGAGGGGTTGTGTGCAGAACACCTGGTCTGGACTTCTCCAAGATGTCAATGTCACGCAACACACGAAGGAAAAAAAACCTATTCTAGGTTAAATGAGGATAAAAAAGGAAAAAATCCCAGCCAAATACAGGGTACAATCCTTTGTTCAAAAGCAGAAGAGCTGTAAAGGACATTGGCACAATTGGGAACACTCAAATATGGATTCTGAGCGAGATAATAGTATGATATCCATGTTCACTGGCACGAATGTGAAGGCAATGTGGTTCTCTAGGCAGCTAAGAAATCCTTGCTGGAGTATTTAGGGGTGAAGTCTGCAGTGGCCGTTTTCTCCTTCAGCTTTTTATTAGGAAAATTTAAATTATGCCAGGAAGGTTTTGTAAAAGTCCTGTGTACAGCAGTTGTTAAGATTTGGTGGTGGCCATGTTTGTTAAATCTGAAAAGCCAAGCTTTGGATGCGTTAGGTACAACTACTCAGGAGTTGGCCTGGGGTCACGTGGCTTGCTTCTGTCCACTTTGAAGACAGCTGCATGTTAAGCAGCCTTCTTATATGGCTCATTCCTATTTTCTTTTTTTTTTCCAGTTTACCACCCATAGTTCGAGGAGGGGCCATTGATAGATACTGGCCCACTGCTGATGGCCGCCTGGTTGAGTATGACATCGATGAAGTGGTATATGATAAAGATTCACCTTATCAGAACATTAAAATTCTACACTCGAAGCAGTTTGGAAACATCCTCATCCTTAGTGGGGATGTTAGTAAGTATTCCATCCCTTCTCCAATTGTGTAACAAAGCGACGATGTGTTGGATTGTGCTGTTTTCCTGACCAATACCCCTGTTGTGGGTTTGCCCAAGCTTGTCCTTGGCACTGCTGCCTTTTGAAATGAACATTTACGTTGTATCAACCTGTGTATTGTCTGGGCTTTCATGTTTTATAGTATAGCCAGCATAACTTTGTATTGACATCCCTTTTTTAAAATTTCTTAGTAATGAGTATTTGGATTATATTTCAAAAGACATGTAATTGCTTATTTTTAAACAAAATCTTTTTGTTATAGAAAACTTCAAACCCAAGTAGACAAAATAGTATGATGAAGCCACATATACTCACCGTTATCAGCAGTTATAACCTCCTGGCCAGTCCTGTTTCCCCTAAACCCTGGTCCACTTTCTTCTTCATATTTTGAAGCGACGCACACGTCATCATTTCATCTGCAAAGACACAGTTGTTTTTATTTATTTATTTATTTTTAAAAGATTTTTATTGGGGAATTGTTGATTCCATTCCCCCAATGGGCACAAAGTAGTT